>NC_141374.1:1549408-2149408 GCF_963921425.1 Dryas octopetala
TTCCCTTTATAATGTTAGCATTTTTAATAAATTATACATTAATTCACAAAATCACAATTTGCTCAAATTTAAACTAATCCACAATAATAAAGGATTTTGAAATTGATAAAGTACTAAATATTAAAAGGAATTTCAAAGTAGCTAATAATTGTATATATGTAGTTTACTCCTTTAACCTAATGCTATCCACACAACCAGCCATGTCATACACAAAAACCAGCCATCAATATTCTAATCTACCAATTTGCTGCCATCAATCTAATCTAGCAATTAATTAAGCCTAGCTATCAATCTTGGCAGCACCCAAAAGAATTTAACAAAGTGATCAATGATATATATATATATATACCCCAAGCTAGTCTAGCTAAACATATGGCCTACAAAATCAAGTTCAAAAATGTTGTACGTCAAAAATCCACCTTCTACTCGATTACATATACTACCCCACAAAGTTTGCCCATTCGGCCCGGACTTCATTCATATCTTCTTTGGTAGTGTTGTCCTTCCTTCGCTCCCACTGAAACAAGGCAAAAATGTAGTAGTAATTAAAAAGAAAATTCAACCCAAAATGAAAGCATAATGAATCCAAGAAATAAATAAACAATATGCCCCTTAGGTAAAAAAGACCAAGCCAACTCATGATATAAGTGCACAACTACATTAATTAAGAATCAAGCACACATACATAACCAGCAAAATGTTCTAAGCTAACTGCACCCAAAACAGAATCCCTCAATGGCCTAAAGAAATTGCACCATACCACTCATGAATTTGTTATTAATAATATAAGTGTATAACTACATTAATTAAGAATCAAGCTAAAATCAACCTCAAATTCTCACAAGTGATCATAAAACAGGGGCCTAGCTATATAACATGTCTACTTCCACAAGTTTGAAAGAATCCATCCAGTATTCCCAATCTGCATGCATCCAAAACAGACTCCCCCAAGCTAATTTGTTTCCTTTTATTCCTTTACTACATTTCTAATTTTTCAGCCACAAAACAAATAAAAGAATTTCAACATTTCCAAGTAAAAGACAATTTTCATATCACTACTCAGAGTTCACATGACCAACTTAATGTCAAGTTACTTATACTTCACTAATGCATACCTTAGTCAAAAAAGCTAAGCTCTCATCTTTAATTATTTCCTTCATAAAACGCATAACAAAATAGCCACACTCCTTATCACTTGGCTGTTGAGAAATGCCCTAAATGCAAATAAACATTAATTAGAATAAACACATATACAGTCCACTTAACAATATGTTATTTGAGTTTTAAAGCAAACTACAAACAAGCCAACCTACCGCCATATTTTTCCAGATTATTGCCTTACGCCCTTGCCTATTCCCTTGAGCATTGAAGATTCTAATCCCACTATCGCATGAAAAACCAAATGATTTTAACACTTGCTGATATATTTAAATGAACTTATAAACTGATGAGACATCTAATCAACTTACTTGTCCACCACAATTTTCCATTAATCAAAGATCAGACGTTTCTCATTGGGTCTATGAAATAGACAATCTCCTTGTCCGGATTGATAACAGTCAGTATCCAATGATTTCTACACATTTATAATTCTCATTAAATACCTTATATGACTGGAAAACAGTATTTACAATGACCACATAAAAGATTAACTTACTCGGAATTGTAAGGGACCAAAAAAATCTTATCATCACGAGATCCAGCGAACCTATCTGCCACCTTGATCTTTCAGTTACATTTCCACACCCTATCGCACCAGTTCGCGCAGGGTCAACAAAACCAACTATACTTAGCATTTTGACCTCTTTACCACATCGTAGAGGTGCCTAAAAAAATATTTCGTAAGTAATTGCATAATTTCTTTTGCTAGATATAAATATGTGTAGAAAAGTAGTCTCATTAAATACCTCATGTAAATCACAATGCAGGTTGCTAATATTTCAACCATGCCACCAAATTGGACAATATCTTCACACAGAAGGTGGATTTTACGAGTTGCCCAAAAAACATCCGCCTCTATTACAAAGTTGATTGTCTGAACGTCATTCAATACATTTTGTGCATACATGCACAACAACTTTAGTGGCGTAGGCATTGTTTGAAGATTCTAAACAATCCCTTTCCCCCTATGTTGTTTCTCACCCTTTCCTTTGGCACGTTTCTAAGTTAAATTATCAATATATGTTACATGTAGCTTTTAAAAACACCCAAATCAGTTAAAATTACAACAATACAATCAAGTGGGACATAAAAACATACCTCTTTACCAACTTCTTGCTGATTCTGATATGTTACAATATTTTTCGACCATGCTACAATTGTCCCAACAGCTTGACCAACAGTTACTACTTCGTCTTTAATTGGGATGGGAAGCAAAACTGAGTAATCCAATGAAGTATAAATTGCAACCCGCAGGCATCCCTCTGTCAAAGGAACACCATGCAGTGTCGGTGGGTTGGCATAATCAACTTCAAGTAATGTAGCGTATGCAACAATATTTTCAAGTGAGCCAACAGCCAACATGCATTTTTTTCTCCTGTGCAAACAGCCAAGATAAAATAGAAGTTAATTTAATGACTTTCACAGACAAAAATTAAGGCAATTAAACATTGGGTAAGTTGGAATGAAATATATACCTTCGAAACACTATTCTTGTCACTCACATAGTCTAGGTCGACACAGTCAGCATCCAGCATCCAGCATGTTCATGTTATGCTTCTCCTCCTTTGGATCATCTATCTTCTGTATTCCTATATTCTCAATCTTCTCGATTTCATTCTCCTCATTTATCTCCATTTTCCTTCTCCACATTCATATCAATATTCTTCACAACTTTTTTCTCCACATTGGTGCTTGCCTTATTAAAGCCATATTCAGCAGTATAGGGAGTTGGGGGAGTACGGGGAATAGGGACTAACATCACTGGGGGTGGTCCCTCAGCCTTGGAATTCTTCCCTGCCTTTACTAAATTCAATTTATTCATCTAATATTTTCGATCCTCTGCTATTATTTTTTCTCGCTCTTCTTTCATGATCTATTTGACACTTTCTCTTATTCTCTCTTTCAAACTCTTTAGTGGAGGGAAGTTAAAGTAAGAACTGGGCTTCACATAACTTCCCATAGCTCTAACTCTCCCTGAGTGCTCAGGGGTCCCTCATGCCACTGTTAGCACATCACTGGTACCAGAAGTAGATAATGTCCCCTTAGATACTTGTTTCTTCAAATCATCTTGCAACCATACATGAAATATAAATAATCAGAGACCAATAAAGCCAAGATAAATTAAATTATTAAAGAACTCAACACTTTCAAATCCAACATTGGCAGGATTATAATCAATGAAATATCTATATATAGCTCACTTACAATTCTGGCAGCAGTCTCAGCTACCTTTGCATCTGGGATCTTCCCATTTTTATCTTCATGTGCTTTAATCCAAAGGGTTGCTCGATCAAACTCCCCCTCAAGCATTGTTTTCATCTTTAAAATAACAAATAAGTGTAAACACTAACCAGTTCATCTTTAATAATCATTGTACCAAGGCAGTTAAAATAAACACTAACCAGTTCATCCTCCAAACCAGCATACCCTTTACGCGATAGTCTATGATGATACTCATGCTTAGATTTCCTCTTCACTTGTTCCTGGTAAAGTTGCTTCAAAACAGAATATTAATTTCCACACATTGAGTTATATACAAATTTAAAGACAACAATTGTAGGAAAATATATGTAGAAAGTAATAGCTTACCCCAAACTGATCCGTAAGCCTATGTAGCTCAAACTCCTTCCAATCTGACTTGTCAATAAATTGATATTCTTTAGGAGGATCACTTAATAGCTCAGGTTGGTCTTTGTAAGGGAGAACAAATTTACATGATGCTAACACCATCTTCTTACATTGAGGACTCAGCACAAAAGCCATCTACAATCAATGATGTACTAGTTAAATAAATGATACTATATAATGTTTTAGTTAAATGATGTACTAGTCATATAAATAACCAAATAATGTTGCTTACCTCTACATTTTCCCAAATTTTATTTTTCATGTCCTCCGTAACATCCTTCCACTTCTTTATGGTAATTGGGATCTTTGTACGTGTTAAAGTCCCAATGTAAGACTGCATCTCGATTGTTGCCTTCCCATATGGCTGCCCTTTTGAATTAAACTCCACCACCTTTTTGACTTTCATTATTTTTCGCTTTACAATGCGATGCATTGTAACCATCCCCCTCTTCTTTTTCCATTAACTGAGCTATCTGTGGTAGCAATTTCCTTTGTCACCTTCGATTCAGTTACAGGAGGCTCAACTGCTTTTGATTTGGAGGTTTTCTTCTTCGAGGAAGCCACTCTCTTTGGCACCATTGTCTAGGATAAATGACCGGCGCCACTCTCTTTAGCTCATTTAGGATGACCGGCTCCCCTTTAGTGGAAAATAGTTTTCCACTCAAGTCTATATAAAGGGGCCTAAGTCAAGAAGTCAGTATGTGTGAAGCCTAAAAAAGTTCATTCTACGTTCTTTATGTTTTCTCAAAGGCCATTCTTGTGAGAAGAAAGCTAGCACTCTCATTCTCCAACCAGTTCATCCGTCTATCTCTTCCTAGCGTGGACTTATTAGTGGTCGTACACTTGTGTGACTAAAAGGACCAACTGAAGGAGAGCGTGTGGATTCGCACCTTGGTAGGCTTTCAATCAAGAGAACAATGTATGAATTCTCTTTTATAAATCATGTTTTATTGCATCATATTTCAATCCGAAGCATAATCATATGAAATTTAAATTCCGCTGCGTTTATATGATCATTTTCTAACAAAGATTACAACTTTACATGCGTACATGGAGAATAAAAATTTGGAGATCAAACATGCCTATAAATCTTCCATCTTCGTAGAGAGGGGAAAGTTATGCAGAAAGAAAGAAGAAGAGATAAGGAGAGATAAAAAGATATATTTTGATGATAATTATCTCATGCATTAAATTGAAATTCAAAATAAGATAATATTGTTTAAACAAAAAAAAAGATAATGTTGAACAATATCTACACAATAAATGATAATTATTAGAAAAAAAATCAGAAATGCTGACATGTAATTAATAGTCTGATTTGGCATTCAAAAAAAAGACTTAAATACGAATGCAAATGACTTGACTATGAATTTAAAATCACTTCCGGCTTTTGTCTAAACAATATATTTTAAGAGATCTAAGCTTAATTAACTCTAAAAATAATCACGTGTGTTGGATGTGACCCTTTTTAAGGGGCGTTTTAGTCTTTTTTATGTCTAATTGGAAGTGTATTTAGAAGATTTTCTTTTTATATTGGGATATTGGAAGTGCAATCAGAGAGGAAAATTTCGTTTTTTGGAGAGGGCGAGATTTTATAAAAATACCAAGATATTTTCGTCAAGATTTTAGAAATTTCAGCGAAAATATCGAAGGCAAACCGGAGGGAGAGAAGGGAGGTAGAGATAGGAGGGAGAAAGGGGAGGAAGAGGCAGATCGACCCACCCATCGCCGGAGGAAGAGGAGGAAGAGAGGGAAAGGAGGAAGATAGGGAGATCGGGGTGAGGGACTAGGAGAGTCGGAGGAGGTGAGAGGGAAGAGAAGAATGGACTACTAGAGACTTTGCTTAGCTTACCTAAAGGTAAAGGCGAAGCACTAGGATTGGAGAATGGAGAAGAGCCCAGAATAAAAAAAAAAAAAATTTATGGACATTGGATTCTTACTTTTGAATGGAAGGCAGAAGGACATATTGTAACTTTCCTTATCTTTTGGTATGAGTTGACTCTAGAACTCACTATATTGATAGAGAGAGGTCACGAGGGAAAAGGAAGGAAAGAAAAAAAAAAAAAAAAAAAAAAGAAAAAAAAGGAAAGAAAAAAGAAAAGGAAAAAAAGAAAAAAGAAAAGAAAAGAAAGGAAAATAAATAAATAAATTTAGGATTGATTGGAATTTGCGGTTTTTGGGCAATTGGAAAAAAAAAAAGGATTTGGGGTTTTTTTTGCCGTTTTGGTGTTTCGTTTAGTTATTTTTAAACCCTAATACATTTCTACATAAAAAATAATTAAAAGTATCTTAAAGAGCCTAAACACTACTATTATATACCATAGCATAAACAATATAAAGTAAATATTATAGAGTATATAGGGTTTAGTATTAAAATTTAGTCTATAGATTATAAAGTATAAAGAATATACTAATTTCATTTATTCATTATACTAATTTTATTTAACAGTATTTATCTCCAGCGCGCATTATATTCACCTTATATCATATGAAACCTACTATATAATTTGGTTTCTTCAATGTTTTTTATCAATGTAGTAGATAATAGATTAAATATACATATGATCAAGTTTCATTCAAAATTTTCGTATTTTGATAGTAATTTTTATTGTATTTGTTTAATTTTGTCGAAATTGAAATTTTAATCGAAAATTTCCTCAAAACCGAAATTTTACTTCTTGAGTGCAATAGCTATAGAGATGATTTGCTTTTTTTTACACATAGCCTTTGTTTTACAATAAAAATATTTCAAATACACTTCTAATTAGATATATAAAGACTAAAAAGCCACATGAAAGGTGGTGATGTGGCGACGCACGTATTTATTTTTAACGAAAATTATGATGCAATTTGCCCGAGGCCTTTTTTTTTTTTTTGAATGATATTGCAAAAAAATTAAAATTAAGGTGGTAAATTAGTTTTTTTTTTTTTTTTTTAGATGATGAAGTGTGATCTCAAAGTCAAAATTAAAATGAGTAAAGTGCCCTAAAAAAAAATAAACAGAACGAGAATTGAAGTAGAAGCGTGGAACTTGCGTGAAGGCTCAAACTATAATGACCAAAAATGAAATTTGGCCAAATATAACTATATAAGATAAAGAAATAAAAAATAAAAAAATAAAAAAATAAAATAATGAAGAGCTTCTTTGGAGAGCGAGAAAAGAAAAGGGGGAGTAAAGAATTGAAAACAAACAAAGGATAAGGAACAATGGGCGAGGCTGAGGCATCAGAGACGACGATGACGATAATGCAAAATCCCACCAAAAAGAAGAAGGGACGTCCCTCTCTTTTGGATCTTCAGAAGCGCGCTCTCCAGCAACAACAAAACCCTAATTTTCTCAACCCTAGCCGTCCATCCACTCGCCGGAACCCTACTCCTCAGGCCCCATCTCCGGCGACGGGCTCGCTCGCCGTCGAAGATGACGAAGATGAGCGCACAGAGAAGAAGCAAAAGCCCCTACTGGGTTTTAATCCGAATTCAGCTCATCACCCAAACCCGACATTGTCGCCGTTTAATTCGGGTTCCTGTGGCTCCGATTCCAATGCGGATGGTGAGGATCCAGAGGCTGCTCTCAAGAGGCGCAAGATCAGCACCCTCCACGGATCTAATCATATGGTGATCATCAAAGTCCAATCGTTTTTTTTTCCTGAAAAGTGAGAGCGTCTCGAAAATTAAAAAACAAATCCATGTCCTTGTTGCCGTTATTCCCGTTATTCTTTTTTTTTTTTTTTTCTTAAAACGAAGAAAGAAAAGAAATTTCGGCGTTATTTGATTTTTGGATTATTTTGAGAGTTAGAATCTTTTGGGATTTTCGCGCGAAAACGTGAAGTTGTTTTGGGGGCTGAATGTGGGGGGATGTGTTTGACCTGTCAAGTTTTGGACATTATTCAGTTTTATTTATTTATTTCTTTGAAATCTGGGGTGGGTTTCAGTTCTTCTTTATTTCCAAAATTATATCTTTCATAATTTTTAATGTCATTCTATTCTAACTACAATTCTATATTAATAATCAGACCCTTTTTGTACCATAACAATACGCAGACCCTATTGTCTGTAAAAGCTTCAATTTGTCTTTTCTTAATTTATATTTTTCTCCTATTTGATTATTTTCTCTTTCAATAATGGCAGAAATAAAATTATATTTCTTGGGTAATTTCAGAATTGACATTGGTCTACATTTTTTGCAGAGCCAAAAGGTTTTGAAAGCGACAGACAGTAGTATACTTGGTATCAAACTGTTAACAATCCCAATTCTTGCTCAAAAGGTGTCCTGGTGCTTCTAAATTTTAATGAATGTCAACTTACTTTTGTGGACAGGGTCGCAGTTGGAGTCCGGTCCCACGACACCTTTGCCAGACAAAAAGTTGTTAGTGTTCATCCTTGATAGGCTTCAAAAGTATGTGTCCTAGGTTCCAAAGTTGTTATCTTTTTCATTTGACTCTTTGAAGTGGGTGCTCACTGGTTGGTCTCTACTTTTTTGCAGAAAGGACACTCATGGAGTGTTCTCTGAGCCGGTGGATCCAGAAGAGGTGCATATACTTATGTTGAACGAGCTTATTATGATGCTAATTTTTGCTTGTTTTACGAGTACCCATTTCTTGATTTGATCTAAATATGTTGGTTCAGCTTCCTGATTATCATGACATCATTGAGAACCCAATGGATTTTGGAACTGTGAGGAAGAAACTTGATCAGGGAGTTTATGCCAATTTGGAACAGTTTGAGGTTTGTATTACAATCTGTTTCTTTCTAGTTTTGAGTTTTGACACTCACAGATTCACCCACCAGAGTTGCATGAATGTCCATCCATGTGCTTGCATCCGCTCCCCTATTTATCTCCTTGGCTTGCTCATCTCTGTCAGAGTTGGACAAGTAGACAAGTGTCTATGGAATGAGTGTTGCTGAGATACGGGTTTTAAATGATTGATAAGTACAACAAATATCATTGTCTTTCGGAAGCTAGGGAGAGTGCCAATTATGGTAATTTGTCCAATGAATAGGAATAAGGAGCTTTTCAATTCAAGTTGAGTCTGTTGCTAGGATAAGAAGGCAAACGAATCAAGGACTAGGAACTTGATGGCAATTCTCTTTTTAATTTATTGGTCTTGGTCTATTTAAAGAAATCAATTTCATTATATGGCACCTTAATTTATCACTTAAATGTTAGAAATTGTGATAAAGTGGTTGTGATTTAGATTGCGGACTCAATCTTTGAGAATTATATTCCAAGTGTACCAAACTCTGATGATATCTCAGTATGTATGATGGAAGTTACTTTCCTCCACTTCTGGTTTGATTTTCTTGTAAAATTAATTGATGTTGATGTGGAAGGAATTTGAATCTTACTGTATAATTTGTGCAGAAAGATGTGTTCTTGATATGTTCAAATGCAATGCAGTACAATGCACCAGACACTATTTACTTCCGACAGGTTTGGCTACTTTTGTTCCAATTTAGGGAATCTGGTCATTTACTCATTTTTGAAGGCTAACAATGACTATGTCATTAGGCACGATCTATTCAAGAACTCGCGAAAAAGGACTTTGAAAATTTGAGGCAAGACACCGATGATTGTGAGCCCAAACCAAAAGTTGTGAGGAGAGGCAGGCCTCCTGGTAAGAGCAATAAAAAGTCAATTGATGGTTCTCCAGTGGAACGTGCTGGTCCTCAATTTTTCTCAGAAACGACTTTTGTTCCTGGAGGAGAGAATTCCAGCTTGTCCAACACTTACAATTTAAGAAAAGGACCTGCTTCATACAATGTACGATCAGCTGATGCATTAATCAGGGCCCCCCATGGGTCTCTTAGTGGTGAAACTTGTGCTAGCTGGTTGTCTGAATTGGAGAATGAATTTCCAGGTATGAGATTTCAACTGGGTGTGTTCCGTTGCTTTGTATTCATTATTTATTGTTCAATTTCTTTCTCAATTTCATTTTGATTCTCTAGTTTTTTCAATAGATACCAAGTGTTATTTTTTCCTTTGTTTTTAGCTTCGGTATTGAGGAGTGTGTTAAAGTATGGGAAGAAACAGTTTCCAGTAGATGAGAATAGACGTGACACTTACAGGCATGATCTGGCTTCTGGGCATGAACCAATTGTCTTCACTGGTCTTGAACAAGAGTCGAAGCAACTTGTGGTGGTACGTATAATGAGAAACTTCTTTTATTGTGTTCTAAATGGGATAGTGGAATTGCTCTGTGATGTGCAAGATGAAGGGGAAGGGCTTGTTATAAGAAGAAAAAAAATAGAACAAAGGATTTTAAATGCGGAGATTATAATAAGAGTAGTCTATGCCAAATCTATTTTCTTTAACAAATATCATTTATCATGTATTTCAATAGATAGCTCTTATCAATTGCAAACAATTTATGGGATGACAATAGCTTGGATACTTCTATTCTTGGGAGTTATATAAGATATGACTTTTTTGTATGACTAGTTCTTTTATTACTATTTCTTTCCACAATAAAAACCAGGTAGGTCTACAGTTGGAGCATGGTTATGCAAGAAGTCTAGCTCGATTTGCTGCAAATCTTGGACCTGTTGTTTGGAAGATTGCTTCAAGGCAAATAGGAAGTGTTTTGCCTACCGGACTCAAGTTTGGTCCTGGATGGATAGGAGAAAATGAGGCATCAAGGTGCCAGCAGTTTTCATCCTGTGAGAGGGAGAAGGCTCAATGCAACCCTGCATCTGATAACTATACAGACAGACTTCTACCTCAAAGTATATCCGGCTCAAATTCTGTTGTAGAAAATAGATTTTCACTGCAAAGCAGTGATAAAATGGAAAATAGTAGAGAATTGAAATTCCAAAATGAGTTGGTATCACATAACAGTGGTGGCGTTGGTGGGATAAGACCTGGGCCTCCTTTCCTGGTTCAGCAGAATTCCATAGTTCACTCTGGTAATTATGGTTTTAATAGTAGGTCTATGTCTTATGTTTTGCTTCAAACGAGAATGTTAATATAACTGCTACATTAACAGGGAAGTCATGTTCAACCGACGCTTCAATACCTTCTCAAATGCTCACCATGGCTTCAGAGAGCATCATCCATCCAATGGCTATCAATGGTATCGATTCAAATGAAGCCAAATTGTCAGAAATTTCTAGTAGATCGAGATCTAGGAATCCCTTGACCCTGGCACCTGAATTGGCGCTTGGTGGGGAAGCATCATGGCAGGGTTTATCCATACGCAATAAACAGGTTTCTTATTCATTCCCCTCTGACCTGAACGTCAAATTTGGCACACCAGGCTCACCCAGTTCTATTGTTCAAATTGGTTTGCCACAGCAGCCAGATTTAGCTTTGCAACTTTGATGATATGGACCAGTTATATCTTTGGTTTTGGAGTTCCTTGCCTTGGTATATAGAGAATAGTAGGAATTGATGAATTATCAACACAGTTTTTCTTTTTCTTTTTATAATTAAAATTTGAACGTGGCTTTCTGAATGCCACACAAAATCATTACAAATTTACAGTAGTATTGAAACGTTTTGTACAGATTAACTATTCATTTTTATGTTAAAATATATTGTTTTAACAATTTAATCCATTGTGGACGTACTGTCAATAGATTCAATAAAAATGAATGCATTGCTATGAGCTGAAACAGGGTATATTGCCTTTCCTTAAAGAGTGATAATATGAATTCGTAGATACATCATCTGACAGAGTAAGTACACATTTCTGTGTCATTTGTTCTAGTTTTTTTTCTTTCTTCGTTTCCTGTTATTTTGATTGCAGTACAGTCAAATCCTTGGCAAAGGAGAGAGAAGAGTTCTTAATCCCAAAACACTGTCATTTTGGTATACATGTGTGTTGGCAGCCTAACTTTTGGAGATTGATGCACCTATCAAGGTTTTATGGTATTTTTATGTGAATTTCATGTTTCTCTCATATGTTTATCTTTTGATTTAATTATTAATTGTTATATTACTATTGGGTTCTCTTCATTTTATGTATGTCGGAGTATTAATGTCATTTTAGTTCTCGTGCATTGATTTTGGCCGAAGTTTTTTCATTTACATGCGTGGGTCAGAGCTTTTGTACTGATATAATATGATTTAGTTCAGATATGATATTTATCAACATGCAAATCTTATTATAATGACAAAAAGAACAACAAAAAAAAAAAAAAAGAGCCTCTTGAAGTGATTTTTTTTATTTTTTATTTATAAAAAGCCTCTGGAAATGATTACTCACCATATTGATCTTCTTGTTTTGAGTTCCATATTTACTGTATGTCTCCTAACTTATATTTTTTTATGTATGTGCTGCATTAGTTTATATGTTTTCTTGGTGTTTTTTGTTCTTTTAATCTTTGCTATTTTGTATAACCTAAAGGACAAGTTAGTAGTATTTATATAGCATCATATTGTGATAATTTGTTCCATAAGTGTGGTTGGCTACCTGCTGTTTAGATTTAGTCACCCCCCATTGGGAAAAAAATCAATCAAAATATCTCCAGCCACTCAGTGTTGTGTGGATTAAGGCAGGACTTTCTAATCATCATCCAAATTGCTTTAGCAAAGCTGCAATACTCAAACAGGTTACAGGTGGATTACTGGTCTTTGTGGAAAATTATTAGGTACAACGGATGTACCCTTCTCAATAATATTATGATACCTATACATAATTAATAGAGCCAAATTACACGTTGTTAGTTTTATGTCAAAACATTTGCAAACTGGAAAAGAGAAATATGAGGTATAACCGACATACTAAAGTCACCATTAAAAACTCCAAAGCATCTAGATTTCTGGATTATCCACAAGGAAGAAGAGAAAATTAGATCCCAACGAACACAAGCTAATCAAAAAAATCAGACTTTAAATTTCTACAAAGCCAATCTTCAAATTTACCAGAAAAATCCAAATTAACAGCAGTATAAGCAATGACAGCCTCCCAAATATCAATGGAACAATGACTTAATCTGGACAAATGATCAAGAGGTTGCAAATTATCATAAAACGTCAACTATGAAAAAAAAAATTAATACAAGAAATTTCTCCAATTAAAAATATTTAAATGTAAACAAAATAAAACCATGCATAGTACTAAAATAAAAAACATACTAGTAAAACTAAAATGCACCCAAGCAAATCATTTCAACTAATGTTTTGTTAAAAAAAAAAAGAGTGCCATCATAGTGAAAAACATAGTTTATAACTTTATACAAGACATCATTTAAGATCCAAATTTGGAATAAAAAAAATTAAATTTCTTAGCATTATTGGGTTTTTTTGTTTGTTGAAAATCATTGCTTGAGAGTTGGGAGAGATCAGATACTCTACCTGCAGGAAAAAGAAGCTCTGTTTCGTTTTTCTTTTAATTTTTTTTTTTCTACTTTTGGTGGGGGAGATTCTTTTCTAAGCTAAATCTAAAAGATATTGCTTAAATATTAGATTCTTATATACACAACCAAAACTTGTTACACGTTTAGACACATGAATTGGCGGACCCAGGGTTTCACTTTTGAACTGGGGACAAACTTAATCAAGCAAGAATGAGATAACAAAATTTTAATACCACTTTAACCCAAACATAAATTTCTTTTTTCTTTTTTTATAAAAGGCATTTTATTGAAAACGGCTAAGAAATTACATAGTCATGAAGAAGGGCGGACTCCAACCATTCATGGGGAGTCAACCCATCCCATGTCCAAACATGCATGCAGAATGTGTAATAGAGAACTACAACATTACAAGCACGGGACACATAAAAACAACGAATGAAATTTAATGAACGATAAAAATACTTAGTCATTTAGTCTCTTCCAAAAATTGCTCATCCAGAATGATATCCTCATCCAAAAAATTCATTTATAATATACACAAAAACATATGCAAAAATGGAGAGAACATTATACGAAAAAGCTCAATGACTTTTTGATTGTACATGTGCTATTGCTACTAAGGGTGTCCCCAACTCGAATTTTAATAAATTTTAAAAGTTCAACAAAATTTAGGTGTTCTCAATTATGATTTTAATGGATTCTATAGAAATCTAAGTGTTCCAAACTCAGATTTTAATAGATTCTTTAAAAACTCAGGTGTCCTGAAAAACTCATGAATTTTATTAAGTAATGAATTTTGGTGGATTAATTTGGATGAATTTTGTTCACATAACAAAGACCATGAGAATTCCAGCCAATTCCTTTTAAATTTTGATGAATTCTATAAAATTTATGAAATTGCAACTTTTTAAAAATATATTAAAATCTCAATTGAAAGACCTTCAAAGTGTCTAAGTGTCTCTTTATGAAGCAAATTCTTTAAAAAAAAAAAAAAAAACCTTCAATAATTACATAATGATATGTCTAAGGGGTAATTAAGCTACATATATAAGCAATGAGTGAGACTTACCTGCCCGGGATAACAATAGGTGATAACAATAGGTGGTATCCCCACCATCCCCTTTCTCTTTATCTCTCTCCTCTCTCTTTTTTTCTCTCTCTTTTTCTCTCACTCTCTCTCCGGTGATACCACACAGGTACCCATCCCAGGAATAGGTAAGTTTTGTTCATAAGCAATATATTGATTTTCTTCTCCAGCAACGGCTCGATGTGGTCACAAAATTCCAAAATCATGTCGATAGAGAAATAATTATCTTTTTTTTTTTTTTTTTTTAAATTCCAATGGCGGCGGCAGCCCCACTTGAAATATATATGATTGGTCAGCCTTACAACCTCATGCGTTTTAGAGAAAGAAAACATAAAAAAAAAAACGTCTATAAATGTATTGCGTTATACAGTCTTTCCCCTACAATGTCAACTCATTGAATTCCAGCAGTACCGATAGGAGATATATATATTTTTTTTTTGGTCTGATAGGAGATATTTTCAGATAGCATATATCTTTCTCTTTGCATGGACTTAATAATTAACGAAATAATTAATTACAAGAAGGAAGCAATTTTTTTCCTTTATCTCCTGACCTATAGCTAGCTAATTAGCTACAAGGAACAATAAAGTCATGATGTATATAAACAAAATCAACTCTGTACAAATCTTTAATAGAAGTGAGACTCACCACCCAAAACTTGATTACATCCATTTCTTATGATATCATGGAAAGAAGAAAACACCAACATTTCTATGGCTAGTTGGTATATATCACTTGTATAGTTCTATTGCCACATCATTCTGTAACCGCCGTCGGGCGTTTGAGACCCAAACCATCTCTGCGTCAACAATTTCAAGCGCTCATCTCGAACCTCACAAAACATGTCAGCCCAGCCTTTGGGCTCGACCGGCTGAAACCCTAACCCGGGGGTTCGGTCCTTGGACAATGGGTTCAATGCCTGAGTCCAATCCACCACATACGCCGACACCCTCCTCCGAAACTTGGTCTGAAACTCGGGCCACGCTTGGTACTTGTAGTGGTTCACCACTGCCTCCTCCATGCTCAGCTGCTTCGACCGAAACCCCCTCTTCACCTGGAAATGGTGTATCACGTTCAGCAGGGACGGATCCACTGCGTCCAGCAACACCATCGACTTGTGTCGCTGCTCAATCCGCCGACGACACGTGTACCCTTGCGTCACCCCCTCCGGCGGGTGCGACGGTTGGCTTGACGGACCAAAATCGTTGCACCGAATTGAAACTTGACCAATTGATTTTTTTGATGGTTTTTGCGGTAACAAAGACTTGAGCATATGGTTGGAGGGTTGGTCCGAGAGAGGCCAGGAATGTGGAGCAAACACGAATTCATCAACATCAATGTATATGATCCATTTGCACCAAGGCTTCGCGTATATGGTACTGTGGGAGAAGCCAGCTTCTTGTGTCTTGGGCCAAATCCAAAACAGCGTCGTTACATTATAACCCTCCTCGTTCAGCTCTCTCACCACTCTCTCCAAATCGTCGTCGCTTTCGTTGTCGTACAAAATGAACTTGTCCACGCCGATTTTGGCGTGGTACATCACCCACTCCCTCAAGAACTTTGCCACGTTGTACACCATTGTGCACGCGCACAGCTCGTGCGTGTATGATGACGTGGCTGGAGGCGGAGGAGGCGTGTAATACGCTACGGATGGGACCACCTCGCCTCCGTCAACGATTTCCAGTGAGACTTTGACGATTCGTTGCTGTTGTTGATCTTTATCATCCTTGTCGTTGCCAAAACGCAATTCCTTTGGATTTGGATGCTTGCACCGGAACACCTCTTGTATGGAGCTCGTAACGGCGGTTCTCACGGTGTCGTTTTTGGAGGCGTCGCCAAACACGCACCTGAACTCGCTATGATGGCGGTTCACCCCCTGCCGTTGGTTCACGCCCTTCACGAACAGAACGACGTCGTGCTCGGTCGAAAAAGACTCGTAGGCCATGAACGTCCACCGGAGCAGCTCCGCCGTCGGGCCGGGAGGTTCATTGTGATCGGATTTCTTCCGTAAGACAGGCTGCAGAAACGGCCTGAGACGGCGGACGCTGTTCGGCATTGGACAGGCGAGCGCGGTCCGATTCGTAAACGGCAACGTTCCAGAAAATCGGGCGGAGGAGGTGGCGTTGTTCTGGAAGATACAGACGTAGTCTGCGGCGGCGGAGCGAGAATTAGGATCTGAAAGCGGAGTTTGGGGAGCGGCGACGAGGAGGACGTCCCAAGCGGGGAAGAGAATGGCGACGGCGGAGATTTCGGAGTCCTTGAGGGAGGAGACGTGGCGAGAGGTTTGAAGCTGGCGATCGGAATCGTCATGGATGAGGTTGAGATTGCTGTTGTGGTTGTTGACGGCGGCGGCGGTAATGGTGGCGGCGGAGGTGGTGGTGGGGGCGGCGGTGGGGTAGTGGTGGATTAGGTCGGTGCGAGAGATGGCATTGCGAGAGAGGTGGAGAGAGACGAAGAAGGCGAAGACGAGAAGGGCGGCGAAGGCGAATAGGAAGGTGGTGGGAAGAGTACGGCGCATTGCGTCTTGGAGGTAGAGAAAGAGGGAGAGGAAGGAAGAAGAAGAGGACCGCTGGTGGTGGTGGTGGGGGTGGTTGTCTATTTTAGGTGCTACGTACATGGAGAGAAGGTGAGGCAGGGAGTTGCTGTTTTATTTGGCTCTTCCTCATCAATCAATCGATTGATTGGGTTGTTCAAATTCTATCTGCTACTCGATTCTGATGCAATTCTTTTTCTTCTTCAATTGTGTTTCAATTTGGGATCTTTCAAACAGAATCAGAGTCAAGAGAGATAGAATGAATGAATGCTGTTTGGATATTTTATTTTTTAATTAATTCATAAGAATTAAAAAGAGTCAAATATTCCTCATAGGACAAGTATATATTGCTTGCTTGCTTAGACCTCCTTTTCTTCTGCTGCCTTTTTTGGTGCTGACACGTGTAATGCTTCGTGGCTTGACTTTTTTCTTCATTTGGTAAAAAAAACATCAGTATGTATATGGAACAACCTGTGCCAGCCACAACTAAGAGCCAGTCTGTGACGATCACTGACTTTCAATAATTTTCGGCTTTTATGAATTTGGTTCAAATCCATTGCGATATCGTTGCAAACTTGCATCTCCCTGGGGTATGCCTATTGGCTATTGTAAATACGTAATTAATTTCCTTTTTACTCAAATATTACTATTTATTACCAACACAAAATAACATCTTTTTTTTTTTTTTTTTTTTTTTGTTGAGAAAACACAAAATAACATCTTAACAACTCAAACTTTAAATACTTTTCCATCTTATAGGTTAATTAGTCCCCTTGAACTTAGATATTGTAATTTCAAAGTGGAATATAAGGGTTTCTCTCTTAAAGTAACATTATCCTTCTCAACCAAAAACAAAAGTGTCATTATCTTATATAAAATATCGCATTTAAGATTTCTTATTTTATTTGTAAGATTTTATATTTAGAATTTGAATTGTGCGAGAAGGCTAATGCCAACAAAGTTAAGAGCTAGACAACAAAGTTTATTCAATTTATTCATAAAAAAAGAGTTTATTCAATTTATTCAATACGTAGTTTTTGGATAAAGAAAACGTAAAAAAAATTTGGTGAGAAGAAAAACGTAAACTTTATTGTCTCGTAAGTTATACAATTATTATCTCCTACATATTGGTCTAGCTAATAATACTCCACCATGTGTACTTCTATCAATGAAACAGTGTTTATTTCCAAGCTTAATTTGAAAATTTCCCTTTTTTATTCCATCTGCGATTAATCTCGGCACTTTTTTTTTCTCTCTTTGGATTAATTGGTTGAGTAAAGTATCGACATTTTTGTTGGTGCAAAACTGTACAAAGAGCATCTTGACAATTCTCACTTTTCACCAAAATGCCCCAAGAATGTGAAACAAGACAAATAATAATAGGGTTAATTTCAGTTCAGTACCTTAAGTTTAAAATTTTACAATGTCATACCTCATCTTTCTAATTTGTTGCAATGTCATACCTCTGTCAGTATGACTGTTAAGAGATCTCTTAATTGCTGATGTGGTATTTACATGACACTCCCACAATGATGACTAGATGTCACGTGGTTTGATAACAGGTCACGTCATGCCACGTGACATAAAAATAATTCAAAATCTAGAAACATGGCACATAATTATTAATTTTTTTCCTTTCAATTTTTAGATTTTATTATGCCATGTGGCATAATGTGTCATATTGTCAGACCACGTGGTATTCAGTCAGCATTGTGGGAGTGCCATGTAAGTGCCACATCAGCATTGAAGAAATCTCTTAACAATCATACTGACGGAAGTATGACATACATTACAACAAATTGGAAAGATGAGATATGACATTGCAAGATTTTAAACATGATGTACTAAATTGAAATTTGAAGCAAACTTGAGATACTGAAATGAAATTAACCCATAATAATATCATCAAATATTAAGAATGATAACAATACCAATGAAGATAATTATTGACCAATTAGCTTGTGTGATGTTAAAGAGGTCATAAGTTTAAGTCCCATTCTCGATCCAATTCAAATAAAAAAATAAAAAATAAAACTTATCTAAAAAAACCAACGAGTCACAAACTAAGATTATCTCCAAGAGACTCTTCAAATCCCACGTTGCTGACGTATGTGGCAATTTGAAGAGTGAAAATTGAAGAGCTAAAATTATTCACTTTAATAGACTTTTCAAATTTAAACAAAATTTGATTTTTATTATGAATATATTAAATTTTAAATTTTAAACGTTAAACAAGTTTTAAATTATTAATAAATTTGATTTGAAGAGCCTAATTCACTCTTTAAATTTGATTAGTTGATCTTAGGTCCATATTTTGAAGAGTTTATTTGAAGAGTTTGTTGGAGTAAATTTTTCATACATGGCACAACAAATGGAGCGTCCAAAACCATTTGAAAAGTCTATTGGAGATGCTCTAAACGTAGCAATTATATATCTATTCACATCTAAATGAATTAAAAAAAAGTTTATTCAACCTTCTAAAATTGTTCAGTTTTGGAAACTTGGTACCCGGCCCCATTCATTGAAAATTGAAATGGCTACTTAAATATATAATAAACGCTGATTGTCAAACTGATCATTAATTATGAGAAGTAGCTGAGTTTTATCTGGTCTCTAAAACTGGATATATATATATATATATATATATATATATATATATAGTACGTATACCGTAAGCTGCAAGGCAGTGAGTGAGAATAGAGAGAAGCTAGCATAGAGCATGGCTTTACAGCTAACAGTTTGGCACATTCTCTAAGCATAAAGGTTGCGCTTCAACTGCACATAAAGTTCATTTCTTGAGTTTTATGCCATTTTTTTTGTGTGTGTGGAAGTTCTATGCCATTTTTTTTGGTGAATAAAGTTAATTGATAATATACATGTATCCTTTAGTTGCTCCAAAAGCTAGCTAACTCACATGTAACTTTATCCACTTTTATATATTAGTTTTATGAATTAATTACTCTAGGGTATATGACAAGTATTTTATTTAACCTCTACTATACCTATTGTTCAAATTTAACAATAAGGTCACATTTGTAAGTTATGATATTAAAAAAATATATATTTTTTTTCTCTCTCTCTCTCTCTCTCGCGATCCACACTGCTCCACAACGAAGCTTCTTGCTCCGGCTTTCTCTCAACAAATGGCGACCACCGGTGTGCTCCCTACACCGGCGCCGACTCAACGTACCCACCCTCCCCGCTACCAGCTGGCCACCACTTGCAGCAATCGATGCGAGAAAGGGGAGTAATGTCGCCGACTTCCTCTCTCTCTCTCTCTCTCTCTCTCTCTCTCTCTCTCTCTCTGTGCTTGATCGAAGCCTGCTCGAAGCCTTCTAATGGATCTGCTCCGAGCTTGATCGAAGCCTTCTAGATCTGCTTTGACCACTCCGACTTCTCCTCGATTGGGCATGAACACAGCTTATGGTACGTAGACTCCTACTTTGATTTTTTATCAGTAGAAGGTTCTTGATTCTGAAACTGTAATTTCTGGAACATTGGAAGTAAACTGAAACTGCAATTTATTGGAGTTGTAGTTACTAACTGCAGTTTCTGAAACTGCAAATGAATTGAAACTGCAGTTTATTTGAGTTGCAACTGCAGTTTCAGAAACTGCAAATGAACTGAAACTGCAGTTTATTTGAGTTGTAAGCTTGCAGTTGTAGTGTAAGTGAAACTGCAGGTTCTGAAACTGCAAGTGAAACTGCAATTTCTGAAACTGCAAAGTAAACTGAAACTGCAGTTTTTTTGGAGTTGCAGGCTTGCAATTGCAGAACGATGCTTGTGAGTGAAGATGAACAATTGTCGATTTGGTAAAGTTGAAGAAAGAGATCGATTTGGCAAAAAAAAGAAGAAGATCAGTTTTGGGCTGTTTGTGTAGCTGGTTTGGTTGTTATGCGTTTCTTTTGGAAGGTGTCCGCATGTTATATATTGGGGGGCTGGTAGATAGTGTCCGCAAGTTAATAAAAATAGATTGAGTGGTTTTGGTTAATATTTTGCTTTGTTAGTACCTTATAATTAATGGACTCTAGTTTTATTTCCACATATGAATATGAAAGCTATCTATTAGTTTTCTCGTTCTCGTCTCATTCCTTTAAGTTATTGTTCTTCATTTTATTTTATGTTCTTATTTTTCGATTGTGTTTATTTTTTTCACTTTACATTTTTTGTATTTATCTGGAGTTGTAGATGTTCGATTTGACAGTTTCGGGTACCCTACTTTTGGACCAATTATTTGGAGTACGTTGTAGATGTCCAATTTAAGTGATCTTTATATGGTTGTAAAGAGGAGATGTATAGCTTTAAACCAAATATAAATTTGATAGATTTGATGGAGTTTTGATGGATCCAATGTCAGGCCAAATTTGAGATAAAACAGGGTCCTTAATTGACACAAAATAAAAGTATGTGTCATTCATTAACACGAATCAAAATTAATGTCTTGAAATGAAACAACCATCAAAATATGTGTCATGTTTGTAAATTTTTCCCTATATTATATATATAAGACTTTCGATTTTGAAGATTTTTTTACAGAGATGATATTTGAAGTGGGATCTAAAAAATGAACGGTTTAGATTATGAGATACATCACGTGGTGGGTTCAAAAAATTGGTTAGCTTCGTATTAACTTGCTAACTAGTTAGCTTCAGAATATTTTGTACCTTATATATACCACAACAGCTAGCTATATATTTGAAACCAATAAACCATGCACCACAATATATTGAGCCTTGAATTAGATGCGCTAATTTTAACAAACATATATTTTAATAAATTCTTAGTTCACCGTATGTCATCCTGCTTCGTGCCTAATATATATTACAAAATGCCAAAGCTAACATCCATTCTTGGGCACAAATGCGGCAAATGCCAATTAGACTGAGATTTTAATAATCCATTTGACCAACTCACAGGGCTTTCAACCATGACACTCAACAAACTATTATTGAAGTGGGAAGATAGCGTATGATTTTCTGTAATTAATTTAATACTGATAAATGGACACCATGTAACCATATATTAGTGAGATTATGTGTATAATTATCTTATATATATTTTAACTAAAAAATGACCGATAGCTGCTGCTATCCCATTGGCTTTATTGGCAAGATATGTCGAATGGGCATTTGTTTCAACTTTCAATGGAAAGGCTAACGTGCAGGGCACTACAATTGACATCATAAAGGCATAGTGAAACTGAGGGGTCGAATATGAATATATATATATATATATATATATATAGGAAGGTGATTTTCGCACTTCTCTTTTCTTCATTTGTACTCCTTCTTATTTTTTTAAATGTTTGTATATATTTTTATTATTTATTTTTCATATATACCATTTAGCTTTTAATTATAAAATGTCACCTATGCAATATTAAATCCTACACATTTAATTTTTTTAAATTGTCATAACAATATATCTATTTTTATAACTCTCTTTTAAAAGGCAAGAAAAACTTATGTAATTCTCTACACTTTTGTTCGTCTTTTTGATATATAGTACACCTAACTCTCTTTTCTTATTAAGCTATCATGTGACATTCATTTTTTTAAAAATCAAATATGCTACAAATTAGTAGTTGTTGCTATGGGATCATTTTTCTTGGCAGTGTCAAAAGACCCAAAAATAAGGGAGTGGACTAATTGAAAATCTCAATTAATTTCATAACACAAAACTCATCATCAAAAGAAGAATAAGATACATAAATCATGACCTTCATGAAGAAAACGAAAAAAAAAATATGACATGCTAAATATTTCCTAATGAAAGTATAGAATGATAATTGAAAGCACGTACAAGACTGGTTCACATAAATCATAACCCTCATGAAGAAAACGAAAAAAAATAATGACAAGCTAAATATTTTCCTAATGAAAGTATAGAATGATGATTAAAAACACGAACAAGACTGATTCACAAAAGAAAAAAAAAAGGCTTAGAAGGCAAAAAGATGCAATATGAAGAAGATACAACAAGGGGGAGAGAAAATTACTTATTATTATTATTTTTTAATAACAATGAGAAAATTTAGGAAAAAATAATAATTACTGAAAGATAATTAAAATAAAAATTTAATAGCCATAAAGGGTAGATTTGGAAAAATATATAATAAAAATATACAAAATACATTAAAAAAAGAGATGGAGTGCAAACGGAGAAAAGAGGAGTGCGAAAATCGCCTCCCATATATATATATATATATATATATATATATATATACAGAAATGATCACCCGCTCACCTAACCACCAGCTCACCACGGTGCGGGGAATTCAATGATCAAGACCGTCCATTTTTTAGGTCCATCCTTATTACTTTCTTAGTTTAAAGTAGTTTAGATTATGTGTTTTACAGTTCATACTCGTATTGCTACTATCAATACTGAAGAACATCTTTGTTTTGATTTTGTTTTTACTGTCACTTGTTATTTGCTTGATCCTGATTTCACACCAGTCACTCGCACTTTACGTTTACATATTGCATCACTATCACACTCGATAGCGTGCATTTATTCTAAGTCCTTGCAGCCAAGGCAATTGAGCTTTTGAGACCGAGGGGTGTTCCTTCCTCAATCCACAGTCGCCTGACCGGAAGTCAAAAACGGGCGGATCATCATCTTTGTACTCGGCCTCTCGGCTGTGTGCTGGCACGCCCAACACAAAATTAGAAGGACGCGGTTTCTTTGATCTACAGCCTAGACGACACGTGGCTGGAGAGAAATTGAGGCAAACACATGTACAAGCCAATGAAAATTGAGAGGCTTTTATTATTATTATTACTAAGGTGTAGGGTATAGAATGATTTCAAGGATTTGGAGATTATGTTTAATGTATCAATATAAAAATAATTGAAAATGAAGTATCATCCATGCTAATTATTATGATTACTGAGAATGTTATTGAAAGGCAGTCACAACTTCACATATTAATCGTCAAGAATACTAATGTTAAGGTTTAGGTGTGCACTATTCTAGGATATAGAAACTTCGAAATCTAAGTCGCAGTCACATATTTATAATTGTATATTTGTATATTAGGATATAAAAAGTTAGAGTTTTCCTTCGTCAGTCACAGCTTTTGTGGCTGACTAGTCACATATTTTTTAATAAAGAATATTAGAACATAATTGGTGTAAGTATCTTAAATCTGTCAGAAAAATATAGGTAAGCATCTTACACCATTATCTATACAAAAAAAATAAATAAATAAATAAAACTAAATAAAAAGTTAAAGAATAGACCAAAAAAAAGAGGAACGTCTTTCTTTAATGAAAGTGAAATATATATCCAACAACAAATTTAACAAGTTTAAATGGTTATAAAATGAACATTATCCACCAAAGAAGCAGCACTCCAAGAAAGATTCAATACAAAGTATTCTAATTACCTCAAAACATAACAAAAACTAGATTTGCAAATCTAGACTCCTAGTAAATGAAGATGTTCCTAAAAACAGTGTAACTGTGTAAGTGCCTTTCTCAAAGCAACATGTTTCAGTTTCCCTTCTTAACAAAAGTCATCTTTTGTTTCATTTTGTGCCTTCTTTCTTTTAAATGAAGCTGTTGTGATTGACTTTGATATCCAGCTACCTTCATGATTCAGGAATTCTGAAATTGTCTTGGCTCTGAACTCTATCACCGCTTCTTTTTCAAATTTCTTCTTTAAATCATGGCCTTTAGATAGTTCATCCATATAATAGATGATAAACATTCCACAATCTAATCTGCAAATCATATTTAAATATAAGCACAGGTTTCATTTTTTCACAAAATTGCAACTTCATGGAGGAAATACACTTACGAAGTTTGTTTTTGCTGTGCACGTGTTTTGTCATGCTCAAAGTTGAATCTACATAGTTTATTACAATGCCTATTGATCCATTTTATGGTATCAATTTCATCTGCGCTTAATGCTTCCCTTATTACAATGTATCCTTCTCCATTAGGGCTGGGCACGGTGCGGTCCGGCCCAGTTCTCCCCCCACACCGGCACTGCACTGTAGAGGACAATACGGTGCGGTGCGGTGCCGGTGTGGGAGAATTGTTGCAGCAGAACTGGACCAAACCAAACTGTAACAGTTCCGGTCCGGTCCAGTGCACTGTTTCTGTTTTGGGCCTTACTGTTTTGGGCTTTTTTAGTCTGAGCCCAATTAAAAATTTGGGCCAAAAAATAATCAACCATACTTCACTGCACCACAGTTCAAATTAACATACAGTCATAAGCTTTTCAGAACAAATTAACATACAGTCATAAGCTTTTCATGTTCTCACTTCTCATTTCAGAACAAATTAACATACACTCATTTCATAAGCTTTTCACTGCACCACAGTTCAAGAATTGACAGAAAATTAAAATCCAAGAGAAAACAAAGCCACAAGCTAGCAAATCAAGTTGGTGTTGGTGAAGAGGCAGAGGCGGAGGAGAAGCTACTAGGGGACCAAGGGGTACCTTGTGATAGGGGGTCCATCCCTCCTAAGTCTTAAACACTAAACAGAAACCCCAATTTTCAGCAGCCCTCATTCACAAGTTCACAACCATCATGCTAATTTGCCAAAAAAAACTAAATGTAGTACCTCACAAAACTGCCCATTGCCCAAGTACCCAAAATGTAGCTCAGGCTGCTCACTGCTCAGCAATTGAATCCCCAAAATGTAGTACAAAATCCAGAACCTGCATATGTAGTTCAAACTTTCAAACCCCAAATTAACTATAAACCCTAATTTAAAATTGAAATTGCAAGCAAGAACCACAAAATTGCACATAAATTACAGAATAACCCTAATGTAAACCCTAACCCGAAATCAAACCCCAAATTAACTATAAACCCTAATTTAAAATCAAAATTGCAAGGAAGAACCACAAATTTGCACAAAATTAATAGAATAACCCTAATGTAAACCCTAACCCGAAATCAAACCCCACATTAAGTCATTAACTATAAACCCTAATTTAAAATCGAAATTGCAAGGAAGAACAAAAAAATTGCACAAAAATTACAGAATAACCTTAATATAAACCCAAACCCGAAATCAAACCCCAAATTGCAAAGAAATGACAAGATGAGAGAGTGAGAGATGAGAGACAGAGATGATAGACTGAGTGACTGACAGAGAGAGACGCGAGATGAGAGATGAGAGTGAGAGAGATGGTTACCTGAGACGACGCCGACGAGATGTACCGGAACGGCTTTTGATTCGCTGCGACGACGCCGACGCCGACGAGATCAGAGACTTGAGTGGTTGAGTCAGCTGACTGCAATTCGCGAGTGAGAGTGAGAGATGAGTGACAGAGATGACTAGATGAGATCATGAGAGATGCGAGATGAGAGATGGTTACCTGAGATGAGTGTGAGAGCTGAGAGTGAGAGACACAGCAGAGACTTGGCTGGCTGGCTGCGTGAGAGAGTCAGAGAGGCAGAGACTTGGCTGGGTGAGTGAGATTGGATGCGTGAGAGTGTGAGACATAAATCAATTGGGGCTTTAGGGTTGGGGATCGGGGTTAATCTGTAATTGGGTAGGGTAATTGCCAAAAATGGCCAAATGGGTAAATTGGTAATTGACTAATCTAATTAGTAATTGGGGTTTGACTTTTTGAGGGTTTCAAATTTTCAATTGGGGTTTCATTTGATTTTGGGGTTTCATTTAATTTTAGTGTTTTAATTGGGGTTTAGAGTATAGGGTATTTAGGGTATATGATATAGTCTTATAATAAACTTATAAACATATACATACAAAAATTATAAGTTAGGATATACTATAATATTATAAACTATATATTATATGGGTACTATCAAATATATAATTAGTGTTTCAATTAGGGTTTAAATTGGTAATTTGTAATTGACTAATCTAATTGGGATTTGAGGGTTTCAATTGGGGTTTCAATTGGGGTTTAGAGTATAGGGTATTTAGGGTATAGTCTTGTAGTAAACATATACATAAAAAAATTATAAGTTAGGATATATTATAGTATTATAAATTATATACTATATAGTACTATCAAATATATAATATATTATAAACTATATATTATATGGATACTATCAAATATATAATTAGTGTTTCAATTAGGGTTTAAATTGGTAATTTGTAATTGACTAATCTAATTGGGGTTTGAGGGTTTCAATTGGGGTTTCAATTGGGGTTTAGAGTATAGGGTATTTAGGGTATAGTCTTGTAGTAAACATATACATAAAAAAATTATAAGTTAGGATATATTATAGTATTATAAATTATATACTATATAGTACTATCAAATATATAATTAGTGTTTCAAATGGGGTTTAAATTGGTAATTTGTAATTGACTAATCTAATTGAGATTTGAGGGTTTCAATTGGGGTTTAAATTGGTAATTTGTAATTGACTAATCTAATTGGGGTTTGAGGGTTTCAATTGAGGTTTAAATTGGTAATTTGTAATTGACTAATCTAATTGGGGTTTGAGGGTTTCAATTGGGGTTTAAATTGATAATTTGTAATTAACTAATCTAATTGGGGTTTGAGGGTTTCAATTAGGGTTTAGAGTATAGGGGCCATAGGCCATTTAGGGTATAGGGTATAGTGACTATAGTCTTATAGTAAACAATAATATATATAAAAAAATTATAAGTTAGGATATACTATAGTATTATAAACTATATACTATATAGTACTATATATATATAATATACTATATAGGCCATATAGGGATATATATATATAAAATATATTTTAGGGTCTAAAATATAGCTAGGTTAATATTAATTTTATTATCTAAAATATATATAAATGTGTGTAAAAAAGTGTATAAAAAAGTGCTAAAAAAGTGTATAAAAATATAAAATGGTATAAATATATATATGTTTATACACATACGGTCCGGTCCGGTCCGGCCCGGCTTCAAAGAAATCAAAACCGGAACCGAAACCGTATAGGACCGGTCCGGTCCAATTCGGTCCAATCTTTGACCAGTTTTGGTCAACACGGTTTTTACGGTTTTTTAACCCCCGGTTTGGTTCGGTGTGTCCGGTTCGCGGTTTAAATGCCCACCCCTATTCTCCATCACCTGGTTGTGGAACTTTCTTCAATCTTATTCTTGTTTCGAGCATTTGCTCTCCATTTTTTTTGATCCCTTACATCCAATCTTCAATAGCATCACTCTATTTGGCAATTATATATGTTAGTCACATCAATGCCTAATGGAACCAAAGTAAATTATAAAACAAAACTCATATTTGAAGAATAGAGAGATATAAAAAAGCTAAAATTACTTTGAAAAAGATGAAATGGCCAAACCAAACACTCAGAACTCAAGCAAGCATTGACATATATAGAAAAGCATAAAATTAAATTCTTACTTACATAACTCTCAGCCATTTCTTTGCATTTGTCTGTTGATTTGAACTTCTTTTTCCTTAATGGATCATAATGAGTCCATTTTCTCTCTTCTTTGTCAAGTACAAGCAAAGTGTAGTGAAATTCATTTTCAAGAATGATTGGAAAGAATAGCTTTTTAGCTTTTCCAAACTTTTTCAACAGAGGGTCAAACACCATCAGACTCAAATTGGGTTCCTGCTTAGTTTCAACAAATCTCTGTAAGAAAAGAAAAGAAAAAAAAAAAAGCATCTGATTGTCAGTCACTTATATCAAAAAATTGATCATTAAGAATTTTTTTATATGCCAACACAGTGTTGGCATATGTTGTAAAGTCTCATCTCCCGCTTTTTTGCTTCTCTCTTCCAATATTTGTATGAAGCAGTCAACAATCTTGCATATAGAAATAAAACAATATTAGTATATGATGAAGAATAGATTATATTTTAGTATACTTGATGATTTTATTTTAACTTACATTGTCTCCAAGTGCAAGGTCTCTCACTACATCCAAGACATCTTGCTTGCCAAGGCTCCCATATCTGCCTTCCCAAAATTTTGTTCCCCTGTGGTTCAAAGTAAAAAAATGAGTAATTAGGTGATTAATGACTGTTTTTCAATTACAAAAACTAAATCATAATGAGTAAATGTGTTCACTTATATATGAAGAACTTCTTACTTATTTGTACTATTCCAAAATTTTTTAATTAATTCCTTCTCAAATTGCAACAACTTCTTGAACACGTTGTATTTTCCCCATGTAATCTTTGTCTTCTTCTCTTCCTTTTTAACATCTTCTTGTGTTTTCATTTCAGGAAAGACGGCAACCAAATGAACTATATCACCACTTTGATGTACTTTTCTGGCCTTTTCTCTTGGAAGATCGAGTAGTTTAAATTGTAATCATATTCTTCCAACTCATTCTTCTTTCTTGCTCTTGTTTTCACTTTAGTTTTTAGTGAAGCCTCATTTGGAATTTGTCGTTCCACAATTTCATTATCTTCTTCTTCTACTGCCTCACCCCAATCATCATCCATAAAATATTTTGGTAATGATGATACAACAATTGCCCAATTTTCAGAATGCTCTGACATTAATTGTTCCGGCAATGGACTTTCGATTGGAAATTCTCCATTCTTGATCTTCTCATTTACTTTTCTGCCAACATCATAGAAATTTGCTCTAGATTTGGATATTCATTCAGATTCACATCTTTCTCTGCTTCTTTAGCATTTTGGTTATGTGACTGCACTAGAGGTCTTTCATTTCCTTTTTGTTCATTTTCTTCTCCGTTACTATCATCAAGAACTTGATTGACATCTTTGTCTCCTTCTTTATGAACTTGGTGCTGTGATGAGACTGAATTATCATCTACATCCCCCCCCAAAAGCACAATTATATTTTCCAAACCTTTCACCTTTTCATGCAAATTTTGATTCTTCAACTTTAAATCGAGGTTCTCATCTTCTAGTTCCTTCAGTCTCTTTAAAAGTGTTATGTATGCCAATGTCTCTTCTTCATAATCAAGTGGAATATCAAATAGTTGTTTCACTTTCAGCTCTTGAACAGGAAAATCATGATTTCTCCAAGTAATGATTTCCTCTCGAGGTTTCCAATTTTTATTGTGCTGCATAGTTTGCTCTATGTGAGTCTCCATGAGCTTCACTATTTTCTCATATATGTCATCAGTTTCTTCAAATTCCTCAACAGTAGCATTGTGTCCATCACTTTCACTTCCTTCTTTTCTCTTTTCATTTGATTTCTCTTTCTGCAAAATTTGAATTAAAAAAAGCAGAACTACTGAGAACTTAAAATCCACATATAATAATGCAATCACACCTATCACTCAGAGCTCATCAATGTCACAATCACATATATGTTTACTTATATGTGACTGTGACAAAAAACTTGTATAATTCTGAATAGCAATCACAGTCTCTGAATAATAGTCACAGTTTCTAAACAATAGTCATAGTTTCTGAACAATAGTCATAGTCTAGAGAACCCACAGTCACAGAGATGTCATTTGATTTTGAGCAAAAATATTGTAGAAGATTAATATTATCACTCTAATTGAAATTTCAAAGAACCTTTAAATAAGAGGAATTATACATTTGTGGTTTGAGGTTGATTTATGTAGGTATGTAGCTCTTAGAAACTTAAATAAATGGGTAGTTAATTTTAGGTTAGTTATATAAAGTTAAATATACATTACCTTGCTTGCTATGTTTTCTTTTATTGCACTGTCATCACTGTCTTGATTATTGGAGTTTTCATCTAATTGTCCACCACTATGTCTGTCAAAATCTTCATCATCATATCCATCTGATTCCCCATCACTATCTTCTTCATGACTTTCTTTTGTTTCTTTTCCCTTTTGATTCAATTTCTCCTTCTGCATAATTTAATGCAACGTTAATACCTAATGAAATTAATGTAAATTAGAAAACAAACAAAACTCATATTTGAAAAAGAAAGAAAATTCATATTACAAGATTTCTAGTGATCCAATCTCATATATGTGACTGACATAAAGCTTGTATGTTTCTGAATAACAGTCACAGCTTCGCATTCTTCTAATTGGTTTATATGTGAGTTTTGAGGGTGAATTCTATGATTAACTAACTGTCTTATCATCATTCCCATTCACTAAGAACATTTTCTAACTTTGTGCAAGTTAACACTCAGAACTCAAGCAAGCATTGACATATATAATGAAACTGTGAGTTTAATATTATAAGATCATATTTCCCTAATATACATTACAAACTTAACTAAATGGGTAGTTAAAGTTAAATATACATTACCATGCTTACTAATGTTTCTTCTCTTGCATTGTCATCACTGTCTTAATTATCAGAATTGTCACCTAAATGTTCACCACCATGTCTGTCAAAATCATCATCATCATGTCCATCTTGATTAGAATCCTCATCAGTATTTGTGTTTTCTTCTCCATTATTGTCATCAGAATCATTATCATAATCACCATATTCTTCATAATTTTCAGAAGAAGTGTCATCATTCTGGTTTTCAATGATCGAATCCTGCCAATTGTTGTTAAATATACATATTAGTATTTAGTGAATAAAATTTGAACTTCAAATGGTAATCAATTTTATGATATTACTATTATTGCTTTATCATCATAAATATCAAGACTTGAGTGCAAACTTGGCAAACTCCACTTCACAAAATTTGGTGTCTTTTTTTCATGTCCTGGAATTGTATGTACTGCATATTTAAAAAAAAAAAAATTCATAAAGAAAAATATTCAAACTGTGACTAACTGTCAGTTTATGATGTTGTGACTTACCAGTATCAATACAACACAACCATTAACATTTCCAAGAGCTTGTTCTCTTGACTTTCTTCTTCTTTCTTTACTTCTCATTGATTTGTAAAGACAATTTCGAACAGCTTTCGCCTAAGAATATTTTGAAAGCTGGCTTAAATTCTCACAATACTTCATTGGTTTCCAGCATATAGTTTGACTTGAGTTGCTAAAAAGAACTTGGTTGAATAAGATGCCCAGAATCAATCTGACAACATCCTTGTCATAATCTTCATCATCACCTTCTCTGTTTTTCTTTTTGTCTTTTGCTTCTACATCTTTTGTTGATGTTCTCACCTTCTTCCTCTATGTTTTGTGTTTTGTGGTAGCATCAAATGCATCTTGAAGTGCAGTATACAGTGATGCAAGAGTTGGCCTTTTAGTTGACTTTAAATACCTATCAAGAAATGATGACTCGTGCCTCTTTTCAAATTTGAGCTTTGGTAGTTTCCCCTCTACTGGTAGGCCAAATATGGTAAAGGCATCTTTTGCTCTTATCTTCAAATGTTTCTTTTGAAAGCAGAAACTGTTTGTTTGTGCATAAAAAGATTTTAATAACCTTTCAATATCTGCATCCGACTTCCACAAAAACTTATTGTTCATCAAGCCATTGTCAAATGGTTTTATAAAACTCCACAATGGTCTCTTTCAACAGTTTAATCTGCCTTGGTGTTAACTTTTCCTTGATTGCATCCATTTTCTTTAAGAAAAAGACCATGTTACATCTAAATTGTCTAGAAGAAGGCCTTTTCCTTACGATCTTTATATCTTTATTTTTCTGTTCTGTACTTTTTCTTTTTTCCATTTTCACACTTGAAAAAACAAATTTCACTAAATTTAAAAGAAAATATACATATGTTAAACGTATTAGATTCAATCTGTAAACTAAAACTAGATATGAACCATATCCTTACAGTAGAAGCTTACCACATTCATCACATTAACATAATAAGTGTTCAATCACAGATAATTGGTGTTCAATTATGATAAAGGCCAAATACTTTAAATTTAGGTTCTAGATAAGCATCTATAATGGAAATGTGTGATAGTCATGCATCTACAATGCTTTAAATTGTGATAAATCTACAATGGAAAGTATGATATGATAAATCTTCAAAATTAAATTTGGATTTTCATTGTCAGTCACAGGTTTAGGATTGGCTTTTAATACACCTAATTTTGCTAGTTTGGGTTTGGTTTTTTCATGTCAGTCACAATTCTGTATTTGTCATTATTAGTCACCCATTAAATTCAATCTCTACATTATAACTAGGGTTGAACCATATCCTTAGAGTGAAAATGTGCAAATGTGTGATTGTCATGCATCTACAATGCTTTAAATTATGACAATCACAACACTCATATTAAAAAAGAAACAAAACTTATATTAATGAAACAACCACTAAAGTAAAGAAATTGACCTTTAAGACGTATGTTTATTAAGATTTCCAGTGTTCTTTAAAGAAATACCTAAACCAAATGCAAAAAGTGTAAATTAGAAAAGAAAACTTATATCAGACAAAAGAAAGAAAACTCATATTTCAAGATTAACGGTGCTCAAACTTATATATATAACTGTAACATAAAATTACTATGCTTCTGAACAACAGTCACATGTTAGATTTTCAGGGATTCAAACTTATATATGTGATTGTAACATAAAATTAGTATGCTTCTGAACAACAGTCACATATTAGATTTTATATGTCACTGTAACATAAAATTAGTATGCTTCTGAACAATAGTCACAGGTTAGATTTTCAGATATTCAAACTTATATATGTCACTGTAACATAAAATTAATATGCTTCTGAACAACAGTCACATGTTAGATTTTTAGATATTCAAACTTATATATGTCACTCTAACATAAAATTAATATGCTCATGAACAACAGTCACATATTAGATTTTCAGAGATTCAAACTTATATATGTCACTCTAACATAAATTATAGTCCACCATTCAGTTTCAATTTCTTCTTCAAATAGACTACTAACTAATAAACAACCAAAATCATGTAAATAAATTACAAATTAAAAAAAAAAAACTTAGAAGACGAAGTATATTTTGGATCCAAATTATACATGAAAACCTAATTTACCAAAATAATGAAACAAAACTTTCAAAGCTTTTCAAACCCAAACTCACAACTATATTTTGGACTTAGATTCTTCATATTTGTGAGTATTTCTTTCTTGAATCCAAATGTAATAGCGTTAGAGTTTAGATTCAGAAACTCTAACTTCAAACATGAAAACTAAACAAATCAAAATAAAAAATAAAGAAATTCACCTCAGGTAGCTTCGTGAGGCATATAAGAAATTCAAACTCAGGCGTGATGAATCAATAGCTTCGTTGAAAGAAATCTATGAAAGAATGGGTGACGAAAGTGAAGAACAATCTAGAGATTGAGTTGTGCGTGAGCATTACTGAAAGTTCTAGAGTGAAAAGAGTTTTTGAGTGAGTGAAGTTTTTGCGTGTGTGTGAGTGAGTAAGGATGTGTGGGTCATGAGATTTTGTGGGCCTATCTGTATTGGATTTTAGTGCATTTATTCAAAATGAGACAAACGGAAATTTTAATAGGGCAGATTTGTAAATAACATGATAACTGGATACATTTATGTATTCAGACTCTTTGAAAAGTTAACTGGTACTTAAACTAAAATCTAATTATATTTTGGTAGTTAAACTAAAACTTTATTAAACTTTAGTAGTTATAATGAACGGACCTTATAAATTATATATATGTTTTATAGAAATTATAAAACACATAATAATTAAAAGTTTAAAACATATGTAAATAACTAAATATGTAAGTAATGTATATAGTTTTGGACTTTTAGTATAAGGTTTTTATTAAACTAGTTAATACTTAATACTCCAATTAGAAATTTGAAAAACTAAAACAGAAAATCACTTTGGCCAAAAAAAAAAAAAAATTCACTAAAGCAAAAAATTAAAACACAAATCACATTCTCATCTCACTCTCACCTTACTCTCGATTCAAAAGAAATAACCTAGCCTCACCCAGACTCTCTCTCGCCGCCGCCCTCGCCCTTGCCCTCTCAGTCTCTCTCTGAATCCTCGCCTTCTCGCCACCCTCGATCTCGCCATCCTCTCACCGAAAATTCAGAAACCCATCCCAGAAAGTTTAGACTCTCTCTCATCGTCCTCGCCCTCTCGTTGAATCTTCGCCCTCTCGCCACCCTTTCGCCATCCTCTCACCACAAACACAAAAAACTTAGAAACCCATCCTAGCACGTCCATCGCCCATCATCCTAGAAAACTCAGACCCTCTCTCACTGAGTTTCGAAACCTAGAAACCCAGAAAACTCACTCAGACTCTTTCTCTCACCGAGTTTCGATCTCTCATAAACCATAAAACTCAGACTCTATCTATCTCTCTCACCCAGGTTAGGGCTATCGATTTGTGTACATTTGATTTTGTAGTTTTATTCATATGTCAAAGTCTCTCTCTCTCTCTTTCTCTTTCATGAACTTAATATTTGGATTTTGAACTAATTTACGCAGGCTCAGAAACAGGCACTTGCAGCAATTTAACCTGAAGCCAAGACATGTTGAAGTTTGGTTTCAGAACAGGAGCAAGGTAAGATTTCGATATATCATATATGCAAATATGCTTATATTTGTTTTTGGGATTTAAAAAACAAATAATAAAAAAATTGCTTACATAAGTGTATTAGAAAGCTAATTTTTTCTAAACGAATTTAGTAAACTAAGTTGTGAGTTTGGTTGCTTAATTTTATGGATTTGATTTCTGGCAGGTTGATATCTGGTTGCTAACTTGTGAGTAATTTAGTAAACTACATTGATATTGGTTGCTATACCTGTTTGCTGCCTGTATATGATTAGGAATTTGAAATCAAATAATGGAGTAATTTTAGAATTTTATATTTTGTTAAAAGACTTAAATTCATAACCCAAAACAAAAAGAAGCAAAATAACAAAACCACTTTTGAAAAGAAAAAAAAAAAAACCACTTTTGAAAAGAAAAAAACCCACTTTTGAAAAGAAAAACCCCAATTGGCTGTTAACGGGTCTACGGGTGCGACCGTATACGAGTGGGGTATAGGCTTATAGTCCAATTCTCTGGCGGAAAAGAGAAAAAGAAAAGCCCAGCTACGTTTTTTCTTTACGGGAACAAAAACGACGTCGTCTATCTAGTCTGAAAGGAAGAAACGCGTCACCCATCTGCGCTCAAATTTGGACTTTGGAGCGCTCTGGAGAGACACAATATGAGACCTGTCCACTGCAACAGAAGGTCAATACAGTGCGTTTTGAGCTCTGAAACCCACCTCTCTCGCTGAGTTTCTCTGCCAAAATCCTAAAGCAACTGAAACCACAGGGAACTCACCACTCCAAGTAAGTCACAGTTTCTTACGCAAAAATACTGGAATTTTGTTTTGTTTTAGTACTAAATTCCATGGGATAAAGTCAATGTTTACGTCTTGCTCAACAAATACGAATTACACTTTCACTTATGCTTGAGATTGTTTAATGCTTGATCCGTTTCGTTGGCTAGAAAATAAGGGAAAATAATTTTCCTTTCTCGGTAGTCTTTCATCATATTGTTTCATTAATTGAGAACTTTTATATATATATATATATATATTTTATTTAATTTGACAAGTTCTCTTTGGTTCAAATATATATAAAACATTGGTCAAGTTAGTTAGCAGGTGTTTGGTTGAGGGAAGTTATATTAAACACTAATTTTGATATCAGAGGAGGAGAAGAGCTTACTGAAAATCTTCGTACATGTCAAAAGTTTGTGTATTCTCAACCTATTTTAGGTAGTTATCAAATGTTTATCTATTTTACATACATGAGTTTTGAGGGCGAAATGATTCATGGGTTTTGATAATATGTATGCAATATTTATTGGGTTTGAAATTCTAAGTGGAATAATTTTTGGGTTTATGAGTTTTGATAATCTGAATGCATCATCTCTGGTCAATTTGGTACCTGTTTTTGTATGGAGTATTAGTGATTGGGCGAACCATAGACATTGTTGAGGGAATCACCACTGTTGCATCTAGGATGCTTAAGGTGTCTGACATCTCTTGAATAGGTTATGGCTTCTTGCTCTGAATCTGAGAGTGCACAAATCCAGCCAATACAAACCAATGGTGCTCCGAGGAAGCCAAGGATTCTACTCGCTGCTAGCGGAAGTGTAGCTGCCATAAAGTTTGGTAACCTCTGCCATAGCTTTTCTGAATGGGCAGAAGTGAGAGCAGTTGTCACAAGAGCATCTTTGCATTTCATTGATAGAGCATCACTTCCCAAAGATGTAATTCTTTACACCGATGAGGATGAATGGGCCAGTTGGAACAAAATAGGTGATAGCGTGCTTCACATTGAGCTCCGCCGATGGGCTGATATCCTAGTTATTGCCCCATTGTCAGCAAACACACTAGGCAAGGTAATATTTAGCAATGTGGAAAGCTTGTTACTTAGAAAGTTGTTTTAAGCTTGTTTCTTATTTATAAAATAAAAAAAATAAAAAATAAAAAAACGAAAAAGAAATGTGTTAAGTTAGTACATACAAAGAAAGGCATGTTTCCCTCTAAGATTAGCAAACAGGATGATGTCTGTTTCCTATCCAAAAAGAAAAAGCAATAGTGATATAGGTGAAAGTTCATTTCACTGGAAAATGCATGTCACTCAAGCTGTCATTTTATTGCTCATCCCCTCTATCTGGTTTGATCATGTGCAGAATCTATAATTTGACTCCTTTATTTTTAAATTTCAATTTAACTAATGTCCAATGTTGCTCTTGTAGATTGCTGGGGGACTCTGTGACAATCTACTCACCTGTGTTGTACGAGCATGGGACTACAGCAAGCCTTTCTTTGTTGCACCGTCCATGAACACCTTAATGTGGAACAATCCCTTCACAGAGCGACATCTCATGTCAATAGATGAACTTGGAGTCTCACTCATCCCACCTGTCACGAAGAGGCTGGCTTGCGGGGATTACGGGAATGGTGCAATGGCTGAACCTTCTTTAATTTACTCTACTGTAAGACTCTTTTTCGAGTCACGGGTTCAACAAGGTGGCAGTATTGTTCAGCAAGCAGTATAGTAAAGCTGTCATCTTGAGACCTAATGACAGAATTTGACTTGGTAGATTTTGTATTAGGTGCAGATTGTGTGTTGGTATGTGAACTGGGCTAACTATACATCTACAATTGTAATAGTTGATTTGGCTCATCATTTTGCTCTACATTTGAGAGATTTCTAGTCTTATACTGAAATATGGTTCTTTATTCTTCAACTTTCTTAGCGGTGTTCACTGGTGCATTGTATTGTTGGTGAGTATCGGTGGTAAGGAAGTCTATTTTTGGTGCATTGTAGTTTTGGTGTTGATTTCCTGTTGCCTTTCTTGGTGGACTGTCCAACACTGCAAATGGAGTCTATGTTTTTAGAAGAAAAACCCTTCTCATTATTGAAAACTAGCAATGTGGCAGGGGCTCTTGTGGCTGTTATCTTTTGCATTCTATAAAGTAATACCAACCATTATTGTTTATTTGAAAAATTAAGCACATAAGAATCAGAGGTTCAATCTAAAATGCTCATAATGGTCAATATAAAAAGATGAGCTTGAGTGCACTGGTCATTGTCTTGGGATCCTTTTATCGGCTTTGTGGAGCAGAATATAATCTCTTTCCTGATTGAACGTTGAGCTGTTTAGCCTGAAAAAGAGAGAGAGGTGGAATAGCAGGAGAAGCTTTGTCAGCAACAATGAGTTATGGATTGGGAGTGGGGTTGTGTTCTTTGAAATGATTTTTTGATTTTGATTTGGGATATGGAGTTGGAATTTGGTACGTAAAGCCATTCAATCAATTTTGCCCATGGAGGATGCGCTGTGGGTTTTTGATGAAAAGAAAAAGAAGAGATGTATTAATCAGGAAAATTCAATTTTTGTCTGTAAAAAGAAAAGTTTATATAGAGTTATGTGTTAATTTTAGGCTAGCATCTGTTGTTGGTCTTGTTGGCAATGTTGGACAAGCCAACTACAGTGCTGCAAAAGCTGGGGTAATTGGCTTTACAAAGAGTGTTGCAAAGGAATATTCAAGTAGGAACATTAATGTATGTATATGTGATACAAGTTCTTTTTCTTCTTCATTTTTTTTTTTTTGGGAAGGGCGGGACGGGTGGTCTGCTAGGCAAGATTGTAGCGCCTTGAGTGTAGCTATGGCACAGAAACAAGTCCCTACCAGTAATACCACCACAGCAAACTTAGCAGTGGTTATGGGGTTCAAGTTTCAAGACATTAATTATGCAAGCAGATAGATTTTAAATTTCTAGCATATTTCCAGTCTTACATGGTGGTCAATGCTGTTGCTCCTGGTTTTACTGCATCTGATATGACTGCCAAGCTTGGAGAAGACATAGAAAAGAAAATTCTGGGGTCCATCCCCTTAGGTGAGATCAGTCAGTTGACTATTAGTCTATTAAACATTTCTATCAAGCCTTTTGTAGTTGCTGTGCAGTAATTTATGAGAAATTAAATATTTGGTTTTTTTTTCATATTTAGTACTTAAATTTTGACCATTGTCTTAATGTGGTACCTAAACTTTTATTTGTTCCAATTGAGTACCTAAACTTTTATTTTGTATCTAATAGGTACCAAAATGAATTTATGTTAAAATTGTCAACAAAAGTTTGGGGCAATATAGTCACTTCAAAAAATTTATATTTTAATTATATTTTTTTTATTTTTTTTGTTTGTTGTGTGTTTTTTTTTAATAATTTTAAACATATAAAGAAAATAATTAAAATATACTTTGACTATATTGTCCCTAACTTTTGTTGATAATTTTAATAGAAATTCATTTTGGTACCTATTAGACACAAAATAAAAGTTCAGGTACTCAATTAGGACAAATAAAAGTTTAGGTACCACATTAAGACAAGGGTCAAAGTTTAAGTACTAAATATGAAATAAACCCTAAATATTTTCATTAGTTAAATTAGAAATATAAATGTTATTGAGTCATAGGACTGTGGTTCTGTTTTCTGCATGGAAATAATGTTATTGAGTTATATTACAGGACAGGTAAATGTTTGAAAATTAATATTTTTCCTTCTACAAATAGGAAACTGGCACTATTATATTGTGAAGTTGCTCTCGGTGGTTGACATATCAAATTTTTCTACTGATCTGTTGCTGGTCTTGACCATTGATGGAGGAATGGTGACGTGAGAGGCTGAGTCCCATACCCCAACTAACTTCATCTTTCACAGAGTTTCAAATGAAGGGCTTTTCTTTAAATTCCATTCTAAACAGCTTCTAGTTTCGACCAGTAACTGAATACAGAAGTAGAAAGATTACTCTTTTTTCCCTTTTTAAACAAGGGCTGTTAAAAATATTAGGCTCAATTACAAATACACCCACCAATCATAACCACCAATCATAAAGGGTATTTCAGATTAGTCCATGAATAAAAAAATATTTCAGATTAGTACACTAATTAATAAAAATTTACAAAATAATATATTCGTTACAAATTTTGTTAATCATGACGGTAAATGCCAGTATAGATAATGTTGACATGAATTTTTTGAATGATGTAAACACCAAATTTAAACCATATGGATTAATAATGTCATATTTAGTTTTATTTTTAGAGAAATTAAAAGTTTTGTTAATTTTTTTTAATCAATATGACATTATTAATCCATATAGAGCAAATTTGGTGTCCACATTATTCATAAAATCGACGTCATTATTGTTCAAAGTGGCATTTAACTATCTTTTTTTGACAGAATTCATAATGGATTTGTTATTTTGTAACTTCCAAATTTTTGTATGAATACAACTGATACACTACAAGATATAATGACTAACAAAAGGTCAAAATTAGGTAGTATTAAACATGTGAATAGGCATCTAGATTCTAGTCTGGAGACAACAATGCATTCTTGATACATGGCATGTTCCTGTCAAAATTGTGAACTGTAAACGCTGCGTGACCAGTAATTCACTAATTGTCAATCTTGAATACATGATCTTGATATTAAAGTAAGACCGTCACTATTGTGAAACTTTCTTCTTTTTGTGGGAATTGGAGCCATGCTCATTTTTACCTCTCTTTTTCCCACTCTTGTGACTTCTCTGCTTTCCCTTCTCCTCCACTTTGTTTCTATTTGATTTAACACTAACAACACCACCAGCCGTTATTTTTACGCCACCATTCTGTAATGCATTCTCAAAATCTGCGTCCCTGTCCACAATCGCATACTGTTCAAGTAACTCAGGATCTAACAATCCGGCTGCATTAGACCTCATCCCATCCTGTATGTGTGCAGTCAAATCAGCTAAACTCTTTTGCAAATCAGAATGAGGGAGAAAGAGGTAGTTCAGGGGAATAGGGAAGGTAAAAGCAATGTATCATACCTCAACTTTCCTTGCAGCATCATTGAGATCATCATCGACAGAGATTTTGTGAGGTTCCATGACAATCTGAACCCAAAATTACCAAGTTATGGAGTTAGATATCAGCAATATATTTGAGAAAGGATGTGTATGCTTGCACACACATGCACACACATTATAAAATGTTTGCATGCATGGGCAATGCTAACTTAACTATTCTACTGTGGAGGTTTGCACCACACCACTTTTGTTGCACAACTTGGGCCCACTGATTTAATACATAAGCATATTGATGTTTCCATTAGACTACAACGGGGGTTATTTTGTTTCCACTTTTAATCTCAGTGGACAGTATGATAGAAATCTTTAATCTTCTGGTGATTTAATCTACTTTCTCTAGCAAGTGGCTCGAAAATAGATGACATCAAAAGTTGGTGATTAATCACTTAGCTAAATCACAACAGGAGGTGCAAATGAGCCAAACTAATGCTCACAAGCTGCTCAATGAGGCTTGGCCCAAGCTTGTTCAATCAACTAATCAAGCCGAATTGAAGCATCAGTTAAGGTCAAAAAGTCAAGCATCCGACTTTTGTCATGCTCAGTTCTTTAGGCTGACAAGCCATCCATAACAGCCAAAGTGTTAATTCAAAGAGTTGAGAACTGAACACGAGATTCCAAACACTAGAACTCTTTAACCTTGGGAATAAAGAACCAACAAAACTTGGAAGTTCATCTGTTCAGTAGTCCCACATTGGATACAAAAACGAAGTTGCAAGGTGTCTTCTATGTAACTAGCTCTACATGCCCCTTGAACTTTAACCTACCAGCACCTAATTTATTTCCAAGCCTTACACATACTTTGCCACAAGAAAAACCACCAAAACCCTAATTTCCAAAATCTGATCCCACAATATAAGCATCTGTAGGCAGGAAATGATAACATGTCCTATGTCAAGAAAATAGAAGAGAGGAGGGGGACGGGGTGGGGGGGAAGAGAGAGAGAGAGAACCCATTCACACGTATTTCCCGTTAAATAATAATAAAAAAAAAGAAGTTAACACTCTGCTCAACTTACTTCTTTTGGTTGAGGCAAGGTTGACTCAATCTCCTCAGATGCAATAGCATATAAATATTTGTAGAACTTCTTCATAACTTTTATAAACAAAGACAATATTTGCTCCCTTTTCAAACTTTCCATCAGCCCCTACATACATGAAGTGAAAATGACATCACGAAAGGCAAAATGTTCTACACTATACACATGCAAGACAATGTACTACAGCATGGCCAATTGACATTGATAGAGAGACAACTGATTTAGAGTATGCGTAAAACCAACACTAAGATGATCAATGATTAGAATATCCCTTTTCAGAATCTGCCGCTTTTTTGGGTCTTTTCCTTTTTGGTTGGGGTGGGGGAGAAGGGGAGGTAAAACAAGCTCAAACATCATGGGCCTTAAGTGCATGTTCACATGTATCTAACTAGTAACATAGACTACATAGTCACGAAAATCACATGAACAAGTAGAGAAACAAACCTCAATATAGGAGATATTTTGACCTTGTAAACCCATGCAGAGCAAAATGGAAGCCTGGACATATGACAATGCCACTGGAAGTTTCTCTTGGAAATATAGATGTGAAAGGATTGGAACGAGATCCAAAATCTGTAAAACAAAACATAACTTAGACATATAAATATGCAGCATTTAGTATGATTTCCACTGGTGAAATATTCTATCATGGTCTAAATACAGGTAGCAATCAAGTTGTTCAATTATAGAAAATGGATGAAAATAAAATAAATCATCTCTCTCTCTCTCTCTGTCTCTCTCTCTTTCTCTCTCTCTATTACAAATTAATATACAAATGCAAATCAGGCTGCTTTTTCAAAAAGAGTAAATAACCACCTCACTCACTCTCTCTATTACAAATCAATTTACAAATGCAAAGCAGGCTGCATTTTCACAAAGAGCAAATAACCACCTCACAAACACAGAATTAATGTGACGGTGTTGGGTTTTCGATGCATAGATTAGTAGTCTTTCAAGGGCAGCAACATCGGTTTTCCAATTGCTTCTGGAGGAAAAATTCCTAAAGAGAACTTAGTTCTTGTAAAGAAAACAAATCACTCTCTCAATCAAACCATTCAAATTCATATTCATTTATAAAATGGAGAAGGAATGGCCAAAAAGAAATGAACAGCCAAAACTAATCCCTCATTTAAAAGCATATCCATGAATCAAGTTGGTGAACTAGTAGTAAGTCCTCATAAAAAAAATCAACTTAACTAGAAATTTCTACCAGTAAGAACAGCAATGAGAAACATAAGATGAAATATATGTCATAAGCAGTGCAGGGTTATAACAAGCACATTAACATTGTCTTTGTTTTTGTTAATTAAATAAATTTTATTAACCAAAAAGAGGGGCACATAATTTGAAGAGAATAAAACATGTGCCAGGAGACAGGTAACACGGTGTAAGCAAAGGGTAAGCACGGTGCTGTTTAATACTGTTTATGCTTTGGAAAATTGAACATCCCCAACCAATCGAAATTAACAGGGAGTTCGCCATAAGAAGCGACAAAAAAAGGACCATGTAATCACATTGTCACATTGAGATGATGCTTCGATAATAAAGCAAAGCGAATTATGCTTTTCAATACAAATATTAGTTTTTCCTTTTAATATGAATTGGCATGGGATTAATTGGTCCTCCCAATATAAGAAATCAAAAGATACAAATACAAAAACCCAAAAGCAATAAATGGCACTATTACAGTGGCCACCAACCATTTTTCAGAGATCTTACCATATGAAAGTCAGCAAGATTGTTGGTATAAGCCTCCAATCGCTTCATATCATAAGGGGACAATAAATCTTTGATTGAGCTTAGGAATCCATCTATAGCTGGTGTTTTGGGTTCTAGATCCATGAAACTGATCTTAGGATCTAATATGCTGAAAGATTGTGAGTAGTATGAGTACTTGAACAATGAACTGTATTAGAAGAAGAAAAATTTTGATACTACCTCATAGCGAGCCTATAATCCATTGTCCGAAAACTAAGACCCAACAGTCTCAAAAATCTTCGTCTGAAATCTAGAGTAGTCAACCAATTATCAAGCTATTAACTGAAACCATATAAACTACGTGTAAAAATTAAGTAGAGCAATAGGTTATTCTTAGAAAAAATGTGCCCACCTAGGTAAAATGGATGAAAATCACTAGCTTCAAGCTCATCATTCTTCAAAGATTTCAGGACCATACATGTATGCTCACCCGTCACAGCACTCTAATCCATTGGAAAAAAAAAAATGCCAAATTACCGTTTAATAAATCATCAACAAATTATAATATTAAAAAATTCAGAAAGGGAAGAAAAATCTAATCTTAACTGGAATATGTCCAATATAGAATGGAGCAAATTTATGTTTCCTCCAAAAGCGAAAAAGGTCCAAGGTAAGCCCAAAGGAGACACCAATATAATGGAGCTTCTCAGGTCGCCTTTCACGAAGATGAATGAGCAAATGAGGAAGATCTGTTCTAGGTTTTATACTTTCTTCTAACAATGAAACCTACACATTAAATATAACAAAGGTATGATTCCACAAAAAGAATCAAAGGAGAGTCCAGGTCACAAGTTGATTAAGACCAATAAACAAGTAATACGTAATATACTTTCATGGAGTTATCATTGTCATTTTTCTCAATATTTATATGAGAAGTCACGATTCACAAAGTTTTTCAGACTTCTAAATTGAAACAACAAAACTTTTTTTTCTAGCATACAACCACCAAAACCAAGTTTGACCAACTCAAATACTTTGAGAGAACAAGTACTGCATTCAGTATCAAGTTTGCAAAATATCTACAATATTAGCTTGCTGTATTGAAATTAAGGTAACCAATAATACAGTGATACATAGAACAGTCGCAACTTTTCATTTATTTGGCTGTTAATTTGGGAAAAAACAAAGTCGGCACCAAAGGAACTAAGCTTAGAGATTATAATGAACCTTCTTGGCAGCTTCTGTGACACTGACAGGCAGTGTCTCAACATCTTCAACATCCCTTTCAGAGATAGGGGCGAAATGTCCTTCGTAGTACCTGTAAAGAAGTAAAGTATAAACACTCATTCTTTAAAATCTAAAAGCATAAGTGTGTCGCATCGTGTCTGAGAACCAAATAACATTCAATCAAAATATCTCACTTTTATCTCAATAATGAAGTACTATTAAGTACAACCGATACTAGAGCAGAATGAATTTCGGACATTACATTAATCAGAAAATCAAATTACAAAATAATGCTTGAACAGTGTCCCATTCTCAACATAGCCACTCCACCAAAACAGTTATAATTGGAAGACTATTATAATGAGGCATACGGTAGCCTGAATTCAATTTCTTTAATTTAACAGAGTGCGACAAAAGTAATACATATTCTGCTGCCATAAAAACAAAATAATTCTAAAGGGCATGTTTCAACTAATTTAATGGGAGGGGGGATTAAAATTTCCTTGAAGATAAGTCAAAAGATTGAACACTACTCAACCACTGCTCTATGTTCACAAATCCTCAAGCCATCTGGAGCACTTCAACAAAGAACACCATGCCCTATATGCAAACAACGTTCACCACAGGTGCACCAGAGGTAAACACTAGAATGTCTCCCACATATCACATAAGATGTTCCTTAAATTTCTGTCTCCCCAACAATGTTTTGCAGTAAACAGCACATGGACCATATGTTCAAGAAAAAATTCTAGAACCAAAGAGTACAAAAACACAATAAGATTTCAATGTGTGGCCTATTTAACAAATTAAAACCCTCATAAATTTGTGCTTTCAACAATGAGGTGCACCATATGCAAACAAAGTCCATCACAGGTGCACCAGAGAGGTAAACACTAGAATGACTCTCATGTATCACATTGGATGTTCCTTAAATCTGTGTGATAGGGTTATACAATTGATCTACTTGCCGCTAATTATTCCATCACTGAGATGCACATTTGATCAACAGACTCCACTCTCCAGTGTGGCATGCAATACATGTTAGGAAATTTTTGAAGCATGACTGATACCTATAAGCTTCAACCATTTCTTTGGATGTGTTTGGAATGTAGGGATAAAAGAATCATTCATTCAAATTCTCTCCAAAACCTAAGGCATCCGCATACAGATCCAGTATGTGGTATACAAAAATGGTAAGATGGGCAGGAAGTGAAAGAAGACTATACCTTGTCAATAGTTGTACTGCTTGTGAACCATATCCAATCTACCAAAAAGAATCATTAAGGAAGAAACAATCACCATTTCAATAAAACTTTGGATAAACAAACTCAATTTGGCAACAATGAGAGAGATTACCTTCATGGCACTTGGATGGGTAGCAATTCGTACAATCCGAGCACCTGAAAGACTGGGAAAAACAATATCCTGAAATTGCTCACAGAATTTCCATGGTATCTGGTCACCAAAGGGCTGATGACCATCACTTAAACTTTTGATTGCAGATTCACGAGAAATCTGTCCCTCGAGGCTGACCTGAGGAAAAAAGGATAGAACATACAACATTGAGCATCACATTCCTTTAGACAACTATATGAACAGAAAAAAAAAAAAAAAAAAAAAAAAGTTAAAAATCCTTCCAATAGAAGTCTAAGCAGTTAAATCAGGGAGATAAAACCAAATATTAGACACTGATTGATGATGTACAATAGCTAGAAAAGAAACATAAATAGAAGAGGGAAACATAGAGAGAAAGAAGGGACGAGAGAATACAAGGCTAGGGTTCCATTATTTCATAATTCAAGTCTGTCAAAGGAGTTGCACAATGCCCAAATTATAGAAGTAATCAAAACATCAAGTCAAACCAAATCAAATCCTAATAATTATAATTCCCTAATCATATCCTTAATCACATCAAATTGCTCAAGCAAACCCTACAATTATGATTTCCATCATTCTCCATCACTAATATTAACAGAACATAAACCTACAACTAATCAGCATAGACCAAAGCTAATCACAATATCACATGCAATTACAAAAAATTTGAAAATCAAAATTTCTGTCCAAGAGACAAACACTAGGAATTCTGCCATTTTTCTGCAGGATAGGCCTCATCCTAGTAAAATTATCCATTTGGTTACTTGTTTTTTGTTGGCTCCATTTTTCTTCCAGGTGCATAGGCCCCATCATTCAGGGACAAGATAGCACCCTCCTGAACCTAATTTTGTCAAATTAAACTTGGCTTTGTTTGCCAACCTTCAAGTGCAGGTTTAGGCATTATTATCTGTAATGTTAGTGGTGATCCTATTATTGTTGGGGCTAGGAGAACAGATGCGCACCTGAATGACACACAAAATATCAGGAAGTTGATTTTTTGATTCATCAACAGGACCTGCACATGCAAAGTAGAATCAAGTCCAGCCCATAGCAACAAAGCAAGCAAAACCAGTTCAAAGGAAAACATATATACCAAGTAATACGAACAAGTGGTGTGCTGGAGCATCGGCCATTAGTTGCAAATCATTTGGAGAATTTTTGTAGTGTGAGGCAACATATAGCGCCATCATTCTCTGCAAATATTAGATTTTGTAAACACCAAAAAAAGTAATATGAAACTCAAAATTACTGATCAAAATAAAATTAATACATAGTTACCTGTAAGAACAACTCACTATCTTTATGGTATGAAAAAAGTGTATCACGGTTCACATAGTACAGATCACACTCACTAGGTGCAGGTAACCTAGTTGCCAAGAGAGGGAGAGACAGAGGGTCATCAATGAAGATAATGGAGATGGTTTCATCTTCCTCAATTATAAGGTTCTAGAGTTCTAAACAGTTATTTTACCCATTAAGTTTAGGGATGGAATTGGTTATATCCAAGCAAAGTAGACCATTGAGCCATGATTCAATTGGATCTCCAGAAGCATATCTGATAGATTCTTTCAATTCTATCTTTTTGAAAAGTCGACCTACAATCAAGGATATATATAAATTCAGCAAATCATGCCCAAATATCATAAAACGGAACCCTTGAAAATTTGTATCCATTGCACGTTCACAAGAGTCAACAACTCCAGTCGCAGAAACAAGAATATTACCAAATAAATAAAATAAAACGCTCAACTTAACCTAAGAATTGATTGGGTTGGATAAGATAGAGACGAAAAAAGTCACTATGATATTACTCAGAAGGCAACTTACAATCACTTGAGTTCCAAATATACATGTGTATTCAAATGCCAATATTTCAAAGGATCTTGAAAATCAGATCCAGCTACACCCCACTAGTCTTAAGGACTTTAGTATATTGAAGAAAATAATTAACAGAGAAGAAAGGAGCAAGCCCAAGTTTACGCAAGTACATAGAAAAGAGCAGCAAAAAGAAAAAGGCTCCTAAAGCTTAGAGTATACAAAAACTATGATGAGAGTAAAAAAAGCCCATCCAAGAAACAGAGTTTTTTTATAAGAGCAGGTCAGTTTAATTCACAAAAGAAACAAGAAGACAAAAAGAACTAAGCCAGAGGTTATGTTCAAAAGAAGACCAGAACAGCATCATGCCCTATACAATTAAAGCATAAGGCTGTTCTAAGACTCCATAAAGAAGTTCTAAAATTAAAAAACATATAGAAAAAGTATTTTCATAAAGGAAAGATAAGTTGATGAAATGTAACATTGACATAAATATACTCACAAATTTTAAGCTTCATTGTGGAAATACTCTGACTACTTCAAGTTGTAGACAAAAGAAAATAATGCACACTAAAAATTATTGCATCTTAAGAAATGTTATTGTTTTTTACTATTATACTAAGAAATAACTTGAAGAAAGCTATCTAGTTTCTCAAAGTCTTGACTCAACAAGCTGAATCAACTTGTGAGGTTTGCATGTTCCCTTGATTTGACTAATTCCTTACTAAATTTTATCTTATGCATATCATTTATCCATATTTCCAAAAGTAAGATCATCATTAATGAAGCCAAAAGAGTGAGCAATGAATCTAGACAAGCAGATGAATGTGATCATATTCCTTCTGAGTTCAGTGTGATCAGTTTCATTCTGAGTTCAGTTAACCAAGGCAGGAAGTCAATTATAGAGTTAAAACAGTGTGTGTTTCACCAAGAAATACAAGAGCAAGAAAGGGGAAAACTACACGTTCAGTGAAGCATAAGCATACCAGATATAGGGCCTTTAGCAGACATCTGGCTTTTCTCTTCCAATTGCTGTATAAGTTTTAGGGACAAAGATCGACCAGTACCTTCATAGCTTACATTTTTAAGAGAAATAAGCATTAGTATGTAATTTGCATTCAGATTGACCTCATACATTGGAAGACATCATCAAGCATGAGTAAAGGAAACGTGGAAACAACACAAGGAAAGTGAAATTCCTTCCATGAAACTATTAAGACCCAACATAAAAAACACACAATACAATGGAAGATCAGCATGGCTAACTCTTACCCATTAACAGTAGATGAAAGAAAGACCAGATACGGGCCAAGCAGAGACTTCACCACTGGCAGTGGAATAGCTGCTGCTTCATCAACAACCAACAATTCAACTTGAGAAAGCTTTTCATGCTCATGTGGTTGTATATACTGCAAGGAGATGTGACAAAAAAACAAGTAGCCCTATAAGCAATCAGCATGAAAAACTTCTCTATTTTTTTTTTTTTGGCTACACGAGGGATATAGGTCTCTTAAAGAGCCCGATTAATTCATAAGTGTGTGGAGTGCCTCTGTCCCAAACATACCAGATGATTACCAGGAAATACCCTAGGGTGACCCCAAAGGGTTGGCATTTCTGGGACATTGCTTTTAGCAGAAAAGTTAATGCATTGCGCACACAATATTATGAACTATTTAGAGGCTGTTCAATATGCTCACAACCATAACCAAAATGAAGCATTGGGAATGAGAAAATAAATTCTATAATACTTAAACAAAAGATATGAAATAATCATATATCAGGCAAAGAAATAAAGAGCACAAAGATGGGATGAAAACTTCACGTAAATGAAAACCATGTGATGTAGGACAATAGTAAGAGTAGGGATGAGAATATAGAGATCTGGATTCACTCCGGCCTTTGGCATCACACCAAAAGTGTATTGGAATCACTCCAATAAAAAATAGAAAAATTCCGGCATCAAACCGGCCTTCGGCATCTCACCGAAGGTGGCTTGGAATCATTCCAAGTCAACTAATGCTTCACACACAAGCAGAAAAATCTGATTTCTTTCACCATTAACTTCTCTCAAAGGTTACAAACCAGCCCTTTATAGAGCCATTGATGCATGAACAATAAGACCCACATTAATACGCCTAGGAATTCTAAGAGACATAACTCATAACACTTAATGCCTTGAACAGGTGACATAAAGAGACTCTTCATGTGTAAATTGCATTCATTAAATGAAAAAAGACTCTTCATGTGGTGCTTGGAACTTGGATGGACTGATTTAAAGTACTTTGAACTTGGCTCCTGCATTACCATGACACTTGATGAACAACAGGGTGTTCACAACCTCAGTGATCTTGTTTTCATGCCACATGAGTAAATGATTAATTCAACTCACGGAACTCCCTCGGATCTTGCCACACCAGTTGCTACCCCACCTTATATTGAAAAATTATTTTTTCTATGTATTTTTAGTGTTTCCGTTAGCTGCCTGAACAAATCCCATTTCAAATATGCTCATTCATTTTTTTATAAGAAACCAATTTATTAATAGCCTTATAAGAATGCAAAGTTGTGGACAAGTTTTCCACTACATACAATTTATCAACCAGCCAACAAAAAGACAAAAGATAAAACGATGATGAAGATTATTTAAGCACAGTCCGCCAATCTGCAAGAATAACAAAAAGTGATAAATGTATGAGAAATTGAAGCCCAAAGTGAATTCCAAAATCTTACGCTATCCCAAAGAGTCCCATTTATAATATCCTAAGCTTATTAATCATCTTACATTTCCTTAACTACCCAATACTCTATGCCATAATGACTTTCAGCAATCAAATTAATAAAAGGGAATCTCCTTCTATTAATTCAATTGACAAAATTTCCATCAATTACTTTTCAGCCTTCTAAAATGTTTTAGGCTTCACCCCTTTCTTCTTAAAAACCCTTTGGGCTTTCTTGTGGGCATAATACAAGTCGTGCAGGATTACTTTCTGGGAATGCCAATAGAGCCTCCCAAATAGCAATCATCTATGTTTACATTATTATAAGCAATTGAGCCAAGATACAGACAATTCATGGTCAGTGATATTTGCTTACCATCATATTTTACACTCCCCTCACCTCTATTCAGTATTTTTCATTTACTGAACCCGTATTTCATAAATTGATTGTTGATTCCATATATGCATATAACATAAAACCTTTCCATTTTAAATTGTGTATTTTGATTTAGAATTAACACTTTATCCCTTTTGTTTTCTTTGCGGCTTGACAAGAACCTATGATTTAGCCCTTCTACTACCTGAGCTGACCCTAAGTTCCCTCCTGATACTCATTCGTTGACAAACAACACATCATCAGGAAATCAAATACACCAAGGGAAATCACCTTATATATGAGACACAGAGCAACCAAAAAAAAGAATGCATACAAAATGCATTGATGTGCATCAAACCTAAACAATCATATATGCATCTGAATAAGAGGAATTACATTATTAGCTGTTTTATTGTTAGTATGCATTGCTGGCATGAGGTTACTTGTGTCTAAGCTAGGTTGTAGGAAAACCTAAAAATTGTCTGAAGGTAAGACAAATGAACAATCAAAGGTGATTGGCTACGTAACAGACTAGGATTATGATGTGTTAATATATAGAACAGACAAATTAGCATCTTAAGGGTATCAAATCATCCAAAAAGAAGGGAAAAGACCGCAGCAGTTTCTGAGTCAACTTAAATTGCATTGGTACTAATATGTACTTCCTACTAATCTATCAGTACATCCATTATAGAAAACAGATTATATCCAGATATTTAATTATTCATTCACTAAGAATATTCGATTCAAATGAATAATTAAATTTACTAGCTATTAGCTAAAAGTGGGCAATGGAGAAAGGGTAAGGTTTTGAAGGAGAGGCCTCTACAAGTTTTGTTCCCCAGGTTATATTCGCTGTCCAGACAGCATAATGCATTTATTTCCAGGTTTTCTGATCCTTTCATTTACCCTTATAGTTGGGACTTGGGGTTAGAAGGAATCTAGACAAAATAGAGGTGGAGAAACTTGCAGCGCTGTTACTATTTTTGGAGAATGTGCATTTATTCCCGGTTAGATTTGATGAAAAGAATGAAGGTTAGAATCCTTGGGGGAATACTCTTGCAGGTCTTACTTTAGTTTTCTTTGTATAAGCCACAATTTTCTCTTTTCTTATTTCATCCTTGCCAGTGAATATTGAAAGCCAGGGTTTCACCTAAAGCAGAGGTTTTGGCTTGCACTGAGGTGCACAGGAGGGCTAATACGAGTAATCAGGTTCAAAGAAGGATGCCTTATGGACGTTTTTCTCCTCATTCATGCAGTATGTGCAAAAATGAGGGGAAAAGAGTGATGCAGTGGCTACAGCATGGTTAGAAAAGGAGTATCCTCTTTGGAAGCCCAAGACTAAGCTCATTGGTCCAACTCTAAAACTAAAGCCTTTTGGTCCAAAGAGAAGTGTCCAAGGTAGTTTAAGAGTCGGTCAACAAAGATACATAAATAAATAAATAAATGAAGAGTCAACCTAAAAGTTAATGTCAATTATTATTAAGAGTATTTATTTGAGTCTAGTGTTATTAAGAGTGTATTTATTTGGGTCAAAGGAAAATGCAATGTCTTTGAGTATTAATGAATCTTTGAGTATTAATGAATCTTTTTAATATTCCAATTATAAACCCAGAAAGAGAAGACTCGTGTGGTGAAGAGGAATGTGAATACTGAGTGGGATGAACAATTGACTCTTTCTGTTGCAGACCTAAATCTTCCAATCGTGCTTTGTGTGTATGACAGGGATACGTTTAGTCATGTTGACAAAATGGGGGATCCTGAGCTTGAGATTTGTCCATTTATTAAAGCCTTAAAGATGCACTCTAATTCTCAAGGCCTCCCAGATGGAACCATAATTTCAAAAGTGGAGCCAAGTACCCAAAACTGCCTTGCTGAAGAGAGCTGCATCATTTGGTTCAGGTTTGGATACTGAAATTGAAATTCTTGTTCAGGTTCTTTGGCTTCAGTGTAGCTGTAAATGTTTTATTTTAATTCAAATCAATATATCTGGCATTTTGAAACACAGAAAAGGTCTCATGGGCATTTTTTCGTGAAAATTCAATTTCAATTCTAGAAAATTCAGTTTCACTTATAACTATGTTTTGTATATAATTATAGTGTTTTGATTGAAATTGTTTTATTGTTCAGTTTCAGATAGGATTTAAAGATTTGAAGATTTAAAGATTTGAGGATTTGAAGTTCTAAAGATTTTGGTTCAGTTTCAATTGTAATTGAAAAAATGCACAAAGCTCTATCATCTGTAATGGTGTAATTATTTTTCTCTTGCTCAAGTAATAATGTAATTTTTTTTAGTCAAGGTGTAACTGTTTTTTTTTTTGGGGCCGCAAGCTGTCAACGCGCATTAGTCCATCAGTGCGCGCGTCAGTCCGTACGTTAGTGCGTCAGCACGTCAGTATATGCGTTAGAAGGGTAAAAAAGTTATTATAAATTATAGGGGGTTTTGGGAGAGTTTCTAGATGGGTGGGGGTTTAAGCAAACTTTTATGGTAGTTAGGGGTTTAAAATTAGGGACTATTGCAGTAAACCTAATCAGATTTGGAATAATTAATAATTAAGTGTTGTTAAAGGCTTGGTCCTTTGGTATCTCCTCTAACTTCTCCTCTCTTTCCCTTTTACATTCTTCTCCATCTCTCTTATTTCTCTAAACTTCCAGCAGCCATAAATCCTCTTTGTTCTCTATACCTATTATATCTTTTAAATTCTCATCCTAAGCCCACATAACCTTAGGCAACACCAACCTTGTGTTGTGCTGCATCAAAGTGTTGATCACATGTACTCCATTGCCTATTTGCTTTAAACCTGTGGTGGAGATTGTTTAAGAAGGCTAAAGTGAGCTGGGTTATACTGAAGGATAGGTATGCGTTGTTTAGTGAGCAGCATAAGTTTCCGGGTAGGGAAAACAAAGAAAAAGCCTTATGCTGCCTAGTGTTAGCATTATGTCAAGTTATTTGGCAGGAACGGAATAGAAGAAATTTTTATGATTATGAAGGGGCAGAAGTGGAGGAGCCTTGGGATAGAATTAGATTTTGGTCAGCTCTTTGGGCTTCGGTTGATGTAGAATTCAGGGATCTTTCTTTCTCCGCTATTTTTTAGAATCAAGAGCTGCAGTGGGTTGATGATTTAGTTAGACGGTTCCTTTGTGTCTTACAGAAAAGATGTTTTCATTTTCAGGTTCTAGAACCTTAGGGCCCGTTTGGTATCCTACTCAAATTTTTTTTTCAAAAATTAAGATTTTTTTTTAAATGTGAGTTTTCAAAATCAATTTTTAAAATTTGAAAACTTGTTTGGTATGAAATTTGAAAATAATTTTTAAATTTTAAAAATAATGACAGCTAAGAAAGAAGGAAGTGTAAAAAAAAGAAAGAGAAAAACGATGCTTTATCAGTTTTTTAAAAAGGCATGTTTTTGAATTTTTTTCTAAAAGCTGTTTTTGAAAATGGTCTACCAAACACGTTTTCTTGACTAAAACTTGTTTTTTTGTTTTTGAAAAAAAAAATAGTTTTTGAATAGAATACCAAACAGGCCCTTAGTTTGTCAGTTTCTATTATATGAAGAAAAGAAAAAAAAAAAAAAAAAAAAAAAAAAAGCCATTGTTTATGTTGTGTGTTTAGGTTCTTGTTCTAGTGGACTCCTTGTCTACAGTTTGTACTGGTTGACAGGAATAAAATTATGTTTCTTTTCAAAGGGAAAAAAATAAAATTCTAAGAATAATATTGGGCACAAATTAAAAGTTCATCCATATTGTGTATCTGCTGAATGTAATCTCCTCTGCTAAAGCCAATAATTTTTAAATAACAGTTTCTGATATGCACACAAGCAGTAATTGCATAAACATTATTAAAATGGTTATTATCCAAATTGCAGAAATATTCACAAACCCACAGTATGCTAAAGCAGTATGTTACAGATAAAACCAACCATCCATATCAATTTACCTGAATTGTTTGCCTGTGCTGCTTGTATATATTGATCTGTACAGTTGCTTTCTTCAACATGGGGTTGGAACTTTTTTCTACATCATAATCTATATGTTCCTGTAATCATAGGTTACAACTTACAACAGTATGCTTTAATAAAACTGGTGTACTGTTTTCAATACATGATAGAAAAACAAAGAATACGGAATACGAATAAGTTTATAAGAAATGAATAAAAGCTAAAGCACAGTTCACAGATAAAATATTCAACTACCACCATGCTTGGGAACTAAACAATTTCAGTGTAAAAGCCATCAGATTTAGCACGAAATTGACAACTTTATGGAACATTTGAATCTTAACTACACTAATGGAGATGAGCAATTAACAATTCATTATCAATCTAATTTTTGGAGGTTTTTGTACGGTTGAGCCATATAAAATTGAGCTGACCTCGTACTTGAGCCATATAAGATGACTAAGAAGGCTTGTGTTACAAAAGTGCAGATATTTGTATGGTTGATAGTCAATAGGAAAGATAATAATTGTGATAAGCACCAGAAAAGAAGACCTTATGCTTGTTTGTCTCCACATGGGTGTATTTTATGCAAAGGTGAGGCAAAAAGTATTGATCATATTCGTTTGCATTGTCCTTCCATTTGCAACTTTGGGTTAGGTTGTTGCAAATGTTCCGAGTGCTGTATGTTTGGAAAATACATTGCTATTCTTACTCTCTGGGGATGAAAGTTTTAGCATATCTTTGGGATAGTTTACATGGAAAGAAATAACAGAATCTTTGAAGATAAGGCAGAGGAAGTGGATTTTCTATAAGAAATACATTTTTAGCAAGACCGCAAGAGTACATCGGAATTACCCAAAGGAGCAGAGAGCATGTACCTTATATTCCAGTGCAGCAAAACCTTTGCAAACAAATTCAAACAGCGTTTTTAAATTCTCGGGACTGGGTGCAGTCACAAAGATATTTGCAAACCTGAGAAGATATATATCTCATGTCATAATCTAACAAAAATTAGTCTGAATTATGAAAAGAGTACATGCACATGAGTGCACACACACTAACAATTTCTACAAACTGTGCAAGCATACTACCCTGCAGCAACAGCTCCAGCAATCGCCAACCCAAGTGCAGCCGATTTCCCACGGCCACGAGCAGCAAGCAAGGCAACAGTATTTCGGAGTGTCTTGTCCAAGATTGCATCAAGAAATGTTGCAACAGCATTTCCCTGTTCAAACATTTAAGAACAGTTACCAACACAGTACGAGTCATATAAGTAAAACACATGATGGAGAGAACTAATACAAATCAGACAAAAGAAGTCTACCTGGTCCAATGTACAACATTTCTTAATTAAAGGGCCAACAGGAAAGGCATCACTTAGCTGTTCCTTTAGATCCTTCAATTCCCTGTTTGACTCTGACATCCCTTCAGAGTCCTTTGATCATGATCATGAGACAAAAGAAAACAGTTATTCAAAGCTTCAGTGGACAATATTATCACTAAGTCCTACAAACTATCCTAATGAAAATGGTAAAAGAACAATAATATTGCACATACACATAAATAGACAGATTTAGCTTTTTTATTATTGGCAATTTAGCCCAAGATATCACAGAAAAAAAAAGGGAAAAAAAGCATGTCTAGATTTCTGAATTTCAGTGTCCTTCCTACCAAAAATTGAAGATGCCAAAAGGTTACCTCTTTAACTGCAATCGGGGTAATTGACCTTATATGAGATGAAATTGGTAAAATATTCAGCTCATCATCCATAACTATACATGCTTTGCATGACGCAATAGACAATAAGAAACGTTCATTAAAGCGTCCAGTAGCCTCAGAATGGGATTCAGTTCGAAACCTATCGTGAACATCCTGAAATCAAAAAGCCATGTATAAGAGTAGAGATAATTTTACACTCGAAGGAACTGTGAAGAATAGTAGTAACAAGCAAAAAATGACATTATTGCAAACAGGAATTTCTGTTTAGATAGTTGTCAAAATGCAGTATAGGCCTCAAGATCGGTACTGAATGTTCAAAAAGCTATAAAATGTGAAATTTTCAAAGTTTTCAAAATTAAACAGTATGCAACTCAGTATAACCATGGTGTGTGTAAGAGAAGGAAAGGTTCTATTCATACCATAACCATGGTGTATAGGTTGGTGAGTGAGGATAGAGAACGAAGCAGCAATACGACTAGCCCACCACCCTCCACCGTCTCTATTGTTCTTGCCAGTAGATTTGGAGTCAGTGCCTCAAAATCCTTAATGCAGAGAAAACAGAAAAATTAGTGTTGAAAAAATAGGGGGGAAAATTTATATCACCACCAACAGCTTTAATTATACAAGGGCTCAAATAGACTTTCGAACATTTGATATGATACAATTTGTAAGTTACCTGAAGTATACACATTCCAAAGGTATTACCAAGAACCCGTTCGGAATCCTTGTATAAGCAATATGTCAATCCCCCACTTTCAACAAAAAGCGAAAAAGGATCAACCTTCTCAGGATCAAGCAGCCCCCTCTGCATTAGCTTTTTCACTTGCTTAGCACGTTTTTTCTTGTGACTGCATTAGATAGTCGGAACAAATCAAAATTGTGCAGGCTATTTTTGAACTGAAACCTAAGGACTAAAAGGAAAAGAACGGAAAATAAAATGCACCATAAAATAAATAAATAAACACTGAACCTGCTGAGCTCAAGCTTGTCCTTGTAGCACCATAACACAGTAGGTCTCGATTTTTTGACTTCATTGCTTAGCATGTAATGAAGATTCACAATCTACACAGCAAAATTTCTCAGCATCCAAACAAACAGTAACCAAAGCACAACAACACCGCAAACATTTTGTTCTTTACCTGGTCACGGGACTTGTCGCCAACTATGACGAACATGGAGCGGTGTCTGTTTTTGACGCCATTGCTTATTAGGGTTCGGATACGCTCGTCCACCTTCTTCCTCATGCTCTCACTTCTCTAATTCTTCTTCCAATTTTGTATTTGTATACAAAACACAGTTGTAGATTGCAATTCAAGTGAGAAAGCCTCTGCAACTCTTTGCTTCTCTGTGTCTTCACTTCGCTGCTCTGCAGTTTGTAGTTTTTTTTTTTTTTTGGCTGAGAGTGCAATTGTAGCCTACAACACATAGGATTAAACTCATTAACACAACACATACTTGTATGGCATGCCCAGTATGTCTGACAACAACTGTCTGGAATTTGTCTTGCATTTGACCAATTGTAAGAGCTATGTTACAAAACAATGCAGATAACTATCAGAATATGAACCTCAAACAATACTCAGTCGTTCAAGATGCTGTTTACTGCCAGTCAAAAGTATGCTTTTGATATCATAAAATTTCTATTTGAACGCAATTCAGTAATAAAATGAGAAATTATTACAGCTTAGAGCTTATGTAACTAAAACACACCAGCTAACTACTAAAAACTATCATTGATTCTTAATAATGCCAAAACATAGTCTACTTTAAGCAGAAGCACCCCCATCAAGCCTAAATCATTTCCTGATTTCAGTCATGCTTCTTGGCCCAAGTGAAAAATTTTCATAACACACACGCACACACCAAAAGACAATCACAAAACTGGGAAGATTCCATTAGCATGCAAGGAATGGAGAAAAAATACAAAGCATGTACACCTGCACTCAAGATTACAAGTTGCCTTTTCCTGACAGAAAACATAAAATGCAAGGCAGGCTGACTTATTTACAGCCTCTTTACACACCATATTAATAGCCTCAAATCTGAATAAGGTGACAAAGACTATGATTCAAGCAAAACACAAATAGAAGTTTATCTTCCCAACCAGCAGCTGCTTTTCTGAAGGGTAAACAAATAACACCTGGAAGCAGAAAGGGACAAAACTATCCAGTACTCAAATCACTTCTAATCATCAGTATGCAAACAAATTCAACATATAACTGGAGTTGCAGCGCATACCTTCACGGTCGATGGGTTCAAAGCGGCGAGGCAGAGGGGCGAGTCACGGTGGACCACTGGGTTTCTGGGTTTCTGAGAGAAGAGAGAGTGAGAGTCTGAGAGAGAGTGGCGAGGTGGTGGCGAGAGGGCGGCGAGACAGAGGGACTGAGAGAGAGTGGGAGTCTGAGAGGAGAGAGTGAGAGAGAGTTTAGTAATGGAATGGTTGAATGCCGGCCATATTTCTTCCAATTTCGTTTGATCGTAGTATAGTTGCTAGGGTTCGAATTTGCTCCATATTTTTATGTTCAAATTTGGGAGTTTTAATTTTTCTCTAAGTTTTTCATAATGAATTATTATTGGTTGTATTATTATTATAATTGAATATTCTTAACTCCCGTATTATTTGGGTTTGGTACTGTTACCATACCGAAACACCCATACCAAATTCCGACCGACAGGAGTTGGAATGATGACTTTTGGTTCTGATACCGTACCGTCAGTAATCGATAACCGTTCATTTCAGTATCGATCAAAGAGTGGCGGTGTCGAAGCGGTATTGGGCTGTCGACTACAACACCAAATTAAAAAAATTACAAAGAGAGGAAGAGAGGGAGGGGGTGCGACATAGAAGGAGAAAGGGACAGAGACAGAGAGGAAAGGTGGGGAGGGAGGGTGGTGGGTTGGGCTGGGTTGGGCGGGGTGGGGAAGGGGGTGTGACAGAGAGGGAGAGATGGGGGAAAGGTATTTTGGGGAGAGGGAAATAGATGATGGTGGTGGTGGTGATGGTCGGAGATGATGAATTGATGGTGGTGGTTGGGGCTTGGGAGCTGGGTCGCACACACAGAGAGGAAAAAGAAGGAAGGGGAAAGGAAGAGAAGATGAGAGAAAAATAAATAAGAAAAGAGACACAGGTGGGAGGAGAGAGAAGAAGAAAAAAAAAAAGAAAGAAGAAAGGGGGGGCACTGGGCTAGGGGGAAAGGAAAAGAAAAAATAAGAAAAATAAAGTTTATTTTATAAAGAATAAATAGGGTATTTTGGGGTTTAGTTTGGGGTTTGGATTTTGGGGTTTAGGGTTTAGGGTATTTTGGGGTTTCAAATTTCAATTGGGGTTTGGACTTTAGGGTTTGGAGTTTTTTATTTTTATTACATATGTTTTTTATAATTTATAGTATATAGTCAATAACTTAATAGTTTACATGTTTTTTAATTTTTATCATCTTCTAAACCTTATGGTATATGATATATGGTATAGGTCATATACCTAATAGAGTTGTTAGGCTAAATGACTAATACCATATACTAATAATAATATATTATACCATATTATACATTTATGATTGAGGTAATTACATAAATCATAAATAGTCCATAACTCCATAGTCCATATTGATATTAATATATTATACCATATTTTACTATATTATATCATATTATACAATATACTAATTAAATTACTAATATTATCATATTATACTATACTATACCATATTATAGTATTATACTATATACTATATATCAAACTCTAAGTTACCAACTATGAATCTATGAAGTATAAATTTATAGTATTAGACTATTAGGGTATAGAAATTAGTAATTTAGTATGAGATATCATATACATATACTATATAGGGTTTATAATTTAGTATAATATTAGGGTTTAGTGTATTTTTAATTAGTTTTTGTATAGAAATGTATTATATAAATTAAAAAACATATAAGTTAATAAGTTATAGGGTTTATAAATTTATATATATTTTATATAAATTATAGAAAATTACAAATGTATTATATAACATTATAAATTATATAGAAAGGTATTTAGTATTTTAGTATTTTTAGTATTTTTTATTTAGGGTATATCGATATAGTATAGAAATGTATAAAAATGAATTATTTTAATTATATTTTTTTAATATACGGTCGGTATTGGTATACCGTCGGTACCGTGCTATGTGAACCGGTCCCGTTACCGAAATCATCGGTATCGGTAACCGACTAGTTCGGTATTTGTCGGTATCAGAACCGGTATGACATCAGTATTTTTCGGTATTTTGGTAATTAAACTCAGCCCTACCTGTATAGGTAAAATCAAAATGTACAAAAACACGTATTGGAACAATTAAAATAAAACCAATTACAGTTTAATCCTTATAATATTTCTTATTTAAAAACAAAACTTTATGACTTTTTTTTAAGTAAATAATTATAAAATCCAAATTTGGGCTCTTTATATCTTTAAACCCATGTGCTTTTTTCTGTTTCGAAGGAAGTCTAATAACACCTAACCTGTTCACATTCTAACATTCCCTTCTTCTCAGTCACTCTCTCCGACCTCTCTCTCTCTCCCACCTTGTTAGCTCAGAGCTCGTTGTTGAATGGTTATGTCGATGCCCTGGAAGATTTGCTTGCAGAGCTTCTTCGCGCTAGCGAAGACGATCTTGATACAAGCCTTGGGAATCGAATCGTCTTCGGCGGAGTAGGCTTTGAATCGTTGATGGCATCAATAGGGCTGGTGGTGGACCGGTCATCGAGTACGGTATCCAGATATCCATCTCTCTCACTCTCTCTCTATAGCTTCGATTGGCATCAATAGGGCTGGTGGTGGACCGGTCATCGAGTACGGTATCCAGGTATCCATCTCTCTCACTCTCTCTCTATAGCTTCGATTCTCTATTTCTGTTGTTGATTTATTCGTTTTGATCTGCGATTCAATTTTTCCTTGATCGATTTCAATCAAATCTGCATCTTGTGCTAAAAACAGGCTTTTGGAGGCCATTTCCTTTCAAACTCTGGGCCAGGTACTCTCTCACTTAAGATCACTGCCCCTACTGTTGTTGTCCTTGTTATTGACATGGGCTATAGATTTCGATTTGTGCTTAGAGGAAAAACTTGTAATAGTCCATAAAGGCCAGATAACTAGTCTTCTCAAAGTCTCGACAATTAATTTGCTCTGTTTTGATACTTTCTCTGTAGTCATTGTGGTGTGTGTGTTGCTGTCACAATTGGTTTTGTTGGGAAAGACATGGCTCATTGTGTGGTGGCCTCGCTGGCAAAGGCTTCCATTTCTTCCAAAGCAAAAGGGTCTCCTTGTCTTGCATCAAACTTTGTGTATGGCTGGGGATAATTGGATAAAATATAAAGAGAATCTTTCTGACTAATTCTTTATTGAAAAACATGAGTTAGATAATTTAATCAAACTAAATTACGTACGGAATGTATAACAACAAATACATATGTAAACTGGTTATCTTATAGAGTGGGCTGGCCTAAATATTGGTTTGCTATTCAAAGAGCCAGAAGATATCCCATAGCAATAATGTGCTTGTATCAGTTTTGAATTTATGTTTAGAAGGCCCATAGTGAGAAAAAGAAAAGGAAAAATGTGTACAAACTCCAACTGCATAGGTGAAATAATTGAATTTGATTAATAGAAACTAGTTTACTCATACATGTTTCATTGATCCAAACTACTTGAAATATCACTGCATAGCCATAGCTAGAAGGAAAGGTAGAAGTCGAATTCTCATTGTTTAAGGACGTTTCTCTTCTTTTTATTGAAGGGAAGACAAAGGTGAACGCGAAACTCTTGATCCTTCTTCCGATCCCTTTTGTTTTAGGCACATGATGTGTGAATTGTCCGGCATCATATTTCTAAAACAAAACATACTCAAACAAAGGATCAACCTATCTTTAGTTGCTCCTCCTAGTCTCTTTTATATTTTTTAATTGTTATTGGTGCACTTTTGATGTGGTGAAATTGGATAAGCATGAAATGAAATTTGGTTGGAAAATTGTAGTTGGTACAATAATTAGATTCATTGGAGCTACTTTTGGGACGTAGTAACAACATGTAAGTGAGATATGATTAATGTTATTGACAAGCAGTAATAATATGTAAGTGGGGCTAGGGTTGTTACTACTTGTCAGTAACAATATATAAGTGGGGGCTATGCTTGTTATTGCTTGTCAGTAACAATATGTAAGTGAGTTATGATTGTTATTGACAAGCAGTAACAATATGTTAGTGAGGCTATAGTTGTTACTACTTATCAGTAACAATATATAAGTGAGGCTATGATTGTTACTAACAAACAGTAACAATATGTAAGTGGGCTATGATTGTTACTGTTTGTAAGTAGGGCTATAATATGTAACAATATATGGTTGTTACTGCTTGTCAATAACAATATATAAGTGGGGCTATGATTGTTAGTGTTTGTCAGTAACAATATGTAAATGAGGTTATGATTGTTACCACTAGCTGTATAGCATGTTTTGTCTAGCTAATTATTTGTCTATAGAGACAGTTTTTGCTTCAATTTAATGTCTAAAGAGAAATCCTTAGGAGTCATTTTTCATAACTTCCATGTTTAAACTAGATCTTTTTATGCATACTGATTATTGCTTCTCTTGGATAATAATGCATACTCATTACATTACACCTTTTTTTGTCTAATTGGCATTGAAAGGAAAAGAAGACAACTTTTATTTTCATTAGGTGGTGGAACAGTAAGTGATGCTCGGTACTAGAAATGTTGGTTTTATATTGCCACCTGTAGAGATGTCAAGTCGGTTGATGAAGCATGCCTTGATGGCTTGTTTGTTGCACTTTAATTTCCTTTCATTCCTCCAATTAATTGTAAAGAATGTATAGTTAATTGTCAGATTCTTATTCTTTTTCTTGGAAGACGATTGTTATTGTCGAATAGTAACTATCTTGGATGATAGTTACTATCATACAGTGACAATTATTGTTACTGTGGGCGCGATTTGTAGGTGTTGGGTGCGATTTGGAAGTATAGCTAGGGCAACTGTTATTGGCGAGTAGTAACTATATATGTGAGACCTCGTATTTTTCAAAGATTTATTTTAATATTTTGAGAATTTATTTTAAGTGGGGAATTTATTGGAGAAATGAAAAAGGTTGTGATTTAATTTTTAATTTTCTTTTAAAACTTTCGTGGACCCAAAGTTGACTTTTAAAATTAGTGGGCTTTCGTCTTTGACTTTGGGCACGTTAGGTAGGTCTCGAGTTCATGAGTTCGTAGACACAAAGCACACGTAAAATGGAGTTATAGTTTGAGTTTTATAGACACTCAAAGTGAGGGGTATTTTTGTAAAATTGCATAAAAGGGGTTTTTATAACCCAAAGGTTAGTTTTAGAGAGCTGCTATTTGCACAACCCTAAATTTCTTTTTGCACACATTTTTCTCCTACACACCCCTTACCAATTTTTCAAACATAAAATTTCTTTTTGACACACCCATGTTATGACCAAAATACCCCAATGTCACTAATATGTCTAAATTTCTCCTTACACACCCTCTCAACCTAAACACTACACACCCCCACACATATCTACATTACACACCCTCCCTACCCCACCCCATCTCACCTCACAACACTACAAGAATATTGTCAATAGATATGACCCATTTTATATCAGATTTGAATATGACTGATATTATAAAACTTATAATATCAGATAATTTTTTAGCTGATTTCTAAACTCTATTAGATATCACATGGTTTTTTTCAACTGATATATAATATTTTCATTTTTTCTAAGAACTTATAAAGACATCAGTATAAATTGTTAACTGATATCTTAAAACAATACTTATAATTTTTTATCCTAACACTGATATGTAATGTATTTTTTCTGACTTAAATTTTTTTGTCCTACTCCCAAGTCCCAACACTTAGACATATACAGATATACTAAAAATTAAAAACCTAGGTCTAGCCCCAATTTGGCCAAACTCCCAGACCCTTCACTCTCGATCTACCTCACCCAAAAAGGCAAAAACCTAAAACAGAAACACTCACGCTCTTGCGCTGCCCTCTCTCTGTCTCCTTCAGTCGCCTCTCTCGTCGTCGACTCTCAGCCTCCATCGATTACTAAAATCAACCCAAACCCTCACTCTCGATCTACCTCACCCAAAAATCGCACTCTCTCAGACTCTCACTCTCTATTCTCTCAGAAAGCCAGAAACCCAGAGGTCCATCGTCATCTCGCCCCTCTGTCTCGCCGTCATCTCGCCCTCCTCAGTCCAGAGGTCCACCGTCGCTGCCACCTCGCCGCTTTGAACCTGTCGACTTGGTTGCGACTTCTTTGTAGTCGCATCGCACCCCGGCATCTCTCTGGCCGTCGCAAGTTGCTTCGCACCCCAGCCTCTCTCCACTCCAGGTCTCTGGCCGTCGCCGTTGTTTAAGCATTAATTTATTTTTTTCTTATCTGGGTATGTTCTTTAATTTTTTTTTTTTGGGCTTTGAATTTTTTTTAATTGTTCTGAGATGGGTACCTGTTAAATTATTGATTTTGGGTGATTTGAATTATGAAAATGGGATGGAATTTGGTGTAGATGAATGCATGGAGGGACAGGAGTGCGGCTTGGCCCGTGGCCAACCCTGTTGTGACTTGTGCTTCAGTTACTGATGCTGGTTTCCCAAGTAATTTTGTTGCTGATCCCTTCCTCTATGTACAGGTAAAAGGGGTGAATAATGTATATGAGTGTACCATATTTTAGAGTGCAGTGGGTGCATAATGGAAGTGTACAATAAAACCCATGTGTTCTATCTAGCATGTCTGTGTACTAGATTCAATTTTTGTGGTTGAATATCAGTACAAGCTTTCATCACATATACGAACCTATGTTTTTTTTTTTTACTGTTTAATTATTTTGTTCAATATGATCACCCTTTTTCAGATTCATTTGGAATGTGAGCATGTGAGTTTTTTAGGGGATGAACCATTTCATTAGGAGGGTGCATGCTTAGTCTCCTCGGATGCCACCAGCTGAGCAATGATCCAGCTAGCCTGTCTAATGGGTGATGAGTTCACGTTTGTAGCTATACTTGCAAACATGGTCACCCTAACAAATGAAAATTTATATATTATTTCATATGTTGCAGGTATTCCTGATTTTGCTGAAGTTTATAGCTTCATTGGGAGTGTTTTTGATCTAGACACAAAGGGCCATGCTCAGAAACTCAAGGAAATGAATCCCATCAATTTCGAAACTGTGAGTTGGATTAAACTATATCACTTTCAGTGATTTATTCTTGCAAGTTTAAAATCTATAATGCTTGAAATTGTGTAAGATTTGCCTGTCTAGCATTTTTACAGAGAAAAGTTTATTGTCATCAGATAGAGGAAAGGACCCTGTATAATGGTGGTTTTTGGCCAATAAATAAATAGCGAGGGCAGGTGTGCCTATAATTATTATAATTATGAGAGGTGATGTGACTGTAATTGTAATTGGTTATTTCTACAGGTTTTGCTGTTGATGAGAAACCTCAGCATGAACTTGTCTAGTCCAGACTTTGAGCCAATTGTAAGTATTACTATTTCTTGTTGTTATAATTGTAATTTTCATTTGAGCAAGTTATATGTTTCTATTGTTTCTCATTGAGGCTATGCTTATTCTCATCAATCCCCAATGCCCTTCTAGATTTGGGTATCTAAAACAATGTGGTTCTGATATATTGCTTTTTTCATAAAAGTGGCACATATGACTTGCTATGTTTAGTTGTTTACATGAGTTACTTGTTTTTGGGTTGCTGAAGGATTTTTTGTTCTAGCATAATAAAGCTACATGTTTTTTATTTTATTTTTGCTTACATGTTTTATAGTGTCAAGCAGTATTAAAAATAAATACTGCTAGGCTTTGTGGATAAATCATACATGCTGACTTAGAGAAAAATGACTTAAAAATAAATACTCACTGATGTCCTGACTTCTCATTTAATTTGACATCACCATACAAATATATTTCTTTTTTATAAAACTTGTGACATTCTTTAATGTTGACTGGTTAGTCATGTTGTTTGGTTCAGAGGAAGGTCCTGGTCAATATGAAAACAGTTACTGCAGGAATTGTTGCCAATGCTCAGATTAATGATTTGTCATGTTGAACTTTTTAGTACTTAAAGTTAACTGGTATGTGCTTTCCATTTCTTATATCATCTACCAATGTACCCTCACTTATGTCTCCTCCTCTTATCTTTTTCTTTCCCCCTTCTCATTTTTGGCCATTTTTACCTTGTGAGTGTTTGTCTTCACAACAACTTCGTGACATTTAACTTTTTCCCCCTTAAGGAAGAAGTTTGCTGGAAGCCAAGCTGATAGAAAGGAGAGGGAAGAAGCCAAAGTACTGGAGATGCACTTTAACTTCAATGAAATTTGGGTTCAGACCATGTTTTGAATGAGGATTGCAAGTCTGGTAGCTAAGTGGATCATTCTTTTCATCAGACTTATAGTATTGTTGGGGCTTTTTGTAATACAAGTTGTCCTAGATTTGGTTTTTGTTGTTTAGTTCATGTAAATGTTAATTTTTTAGTTCATGTAACTATTTAGTTAACTTAATTTATTGAACCATCTTTTGTTCTTATGTAGGGCTGTTATATCTGAGGCAGCACAACACATGGGAGGAAATTGAAGTTGATGAGGTGCAGATTTCATTGGTCAATTTTGTCGGTAATTACATGTAGAGATGTTGGTGATCATCACATGCAAAGATTTAGTATTAGTGATATATATATGTGCGTATTTGTTTTTGTAAAGGGAACTTGAAAAGAATTTAGAGGGCTAGCTTTAGATATTAGGATGGAGATATGGACGAGGGTTGTCCCCATTTTTGTGGGTTGTCAAATCCTTTTTGTAAACTATCAGAATACTGTTAATTTGGATGTTGGAATTTATGGAAATGGAATAGATTCAAATTTCAGGCACAATTGTTTGTTCAATTTATTGATATCCCTTTTAGGTGAAAAAAAAAAACTGATATTGATACCTAGGTAAATATCAGATTACCTATCATAGACCTGATATTGATATCGAGATTATATATCAGATTCTACCATAGACCTGATATTGATATCATGATTTTATATCATATTTTACCTCAAACCTGATATTGATATCAGGTTATATGTCAGTATTAGTGTCAAATAGGATATCTATTGACCAGAATGACAGGACCGCCCCCGGATTCCACCCTGAAACCCGGAGAGGTCCTGCGGGAATCCAAATTCAAGGAAAATCCTACCGAAAATTCGGCAGAACCTCCCCTGAAAATGGACTAACCCAGAAATTTTAAACCTGTTAAAAACACTTCTAAACAGCAACCACCTCTACCACAACCAAATAGGGTCTCAGACCCAACAATTTCACAGAGAAACCAACTTAAAAATTCTAGAGTGGTTATCAGAGCTCCTATCCTATTTCAAGGAAATTTTATATAATAAAGTGTCGCCTACAGAGTCCGACTAGGGAGATGGACGCGAATGCCTCGACGTTATTGGCTCGACCTCCACCAAAGCCACTACCTGGGGGGACAATTTAAGACAAAACAAAACAAACCGTGAGACAGGCTCAGTGAGTGGACAGTTTAATAGAAACGAAAATAAACGTAAACTTTCTGTTTCAGAAAATCCTTCAAAACCGCATTTAACTCTAAAACCTCTTGTTACTCTTTGAAATTCCCCAGTTTAAAAAAAACCATCATTTCCAAGCTTTTAGAATATTATAAAACTAAAGGAACTCAAAGTAAAGATAACTCAAAACACTTTTCTCAAAAGCCAATCATTTAATTTATCAAAATCATAGTAAAAATCGAAATCATTATAAAACTCGAAAGATATTTCTCACTTGAAATCCATATTTAAACTCTTGAAAATATCAATTTCATTTTCCACCATGCTATATACCCTGAATAACCTGGCCATACACACGCGTGGAGTAAATCCAACACGTGCAGGCAATATCCTGGCCATACACACGCGTGGAGTAAATCCAACACGTGCAGGCAATATCCTGGCCATACACACGCGTGGAGTAAATCCAACACGTGCAGGCAATATCCTGGCCATACACACGTGTGAATAAATCAGCACGTGCAGGCAATCCTGGTCATACGTGCACGCAGAGCAGCCCCCAAAGGGCGAAGCATCCCGACACACGGCCCAAAGCCTATATGTGTGCCGTGATGGGTCCCAAAGACCTATTAAATCTGATAACCTGTAGGGTACTGCAATTGGTGGCTTTGAAAACCATTTTCCATAACCAAATCATAAATCTTTTTTCCACCAAGAATAAATATCAAGATACTTTTCTAAAAAGAAACTTAAAATCCATAAACCAACATACGAAATCCGAATCAAATTCAATATACAAAAATCAAATACTACTTTTCGACAAAACCGAAATATTAAATGAACCTTGTATATAAAATGAGAAACTAAATTCATTTTCCAAAGCCCAACGACTCACTAAAACCAACATGTAAATATATGTTTTAAAAACTTTCTTATGAAGCATTTGAAATCCGAAATCCGAAATCCAACATTTTCATCAAATCTCAAATCAAATTCAAACTATCATGCATAATAGGATTAATGAAATCTTTTATGAATTTATTTGAAAACCAAAATTCGCTCACATTTGTTATTACTAAGACAAATTCAATTAACCAAGATAAAAATGTAAATTTCATAAATCATTTTAAGGAAGAAGGGTCCACTCACAGTGACAGCCCTAGCTTCGATCCTCCGCCGGATCGTCACGAGCCACGGTCGTTTCGCCTAATTTCAATTCGAACGGTGGCCAGAGGTGGCCGGAATCGCCGAAGAGAAGGGGCGGCGGCTGGATGGTTTTCTGGCGTGTTTCTCGCGTGTGGGTGCTGGCCGGCGAAGGGAGTGACTGGGGAGGTGGTGGTCGGCTTGTGGGGATCACGCCGGTGAGCCCAGGTCGGAGGGAGGTGGCCGGTGGCGTGATTTTCTGGTCGTGGTGGTGCTGCGCAGTGACGTGTGCAGGAGAGGGAGAGAACACGGGGAGAGAGAAGAGGAGAGAGAAAGTAGGCTGGGGGGGGTGGTCGGCGCCTGGGGGGTGTGCTCGCCGGAGGTCGAGGCCGGCAGGGAGGTCGCCGATGGTGAGTGGGGGTGGCTGGGGTTGTGGCGCAGGGGAGAAGGCGCGGGGGTGGAGTGAAGACAGGGAGAGAGAGTGCGGGGAGAAAGAGATATAAAGGAGAGAGAATATTCTAGAGAGGGGGAGAGAGAAATTTCTAGAAAATCTGACCCAATTTGTCATTTTACGAAATTGCCCCTCGCTTCAAATGCCCATATCTTTCAAACTGTAACTCGAAACGACGCGTGCCGCGTGTCTATGAAATCGTGAGATCGAAACCTATCTAACGGACCCAAAGTCAAAATCGAAAGCCCATTTATTTTAAAAGTCAAATTTTGGGTCAATCCCAAATTAAAACAAAAATAAATATTTAAATCAAAACCCTTTTTATTTCCCAAAAATATCTCAAAATCTTTAAAATACAATTCCACATCTTATTAAAAAAAAATCTCTTAAAAACATAGTTAAATAAAAATTTAAATTTCTAGTGAAAATTTGGGTCGGGTCGTTACACAGAATTATTGATATTCAGATTTTGTAGATATCAGAAATAATATAAAATATGATATCTATTTGGTATTTAGGACATCAGGTTGGAAAAAAAAAAAAGATATATAAAATTATTTACATATCAGTTAAAAACTGATATCTTAAATGTGCACATTAGATATCATGACGCGCTATATCAGACGATTACCCTAATAGATATCAGTCCACGACTGATATCTATTGACAATTTTGTAGTAGTGCAACCAACCAACCACATTGCACACACCTAACCGGTTCTTCACCCTCTATTGCCAACACCCACCTCCGGCTTCATCACCGTCGTTATCACTATCGTCAGCGCCGCCGTGAACTCCATCCGTGTTTGAACTGAGTTTCTGCCACTCCTATCCCCACCACAGCCACTAGAAGTGAGTTTTTCCGTAACCTACATTTCTCTTGATTATTTAAATGTAAATCTAATACTTTTTTATCTAATTTCAATTAGTTAATCCATCTCAAATACCGTTTTCGTCTGTTTGAGATGATTTTTAGTGAGGATTTTCAGGTTTTAGAGTGAGGATTTTCGGGGTTTTTTTTTCTGATTTCGCAGCTCGTTCCGCACTGGTCTGCCGAACGAATTCATTTCATTCGGTAGCCAGCTACCGAAAGAATGCAAAATTTCAGATTTTACTATTTTGGTTCGACAGATGACTATTGAACAATTCATATTGGTTTGACAGCCATCTGCCGAACAGTTGTACTTGGTTCGACAGCCAACTGTCGAACACTGAACATTGGTTCGATGGTTTCCTGCCGAACCACCTGTGTTGATTTTTTTTTTTAAAGCTTTTGAAAAATCTTATATTTGCTAAAACAATTTTCAATTTCTTATTTGAAAATATAGGATGGACAGAAGAAGAGGAAGACGTGGTGCATCTTCATCTAGAGGGGAAGTCCCCGATGTTGCTGATGATGTGCACAGAACACGACCCACAGCTTTTGGGCGAAGAAGGCTAGTACAAGCACAAGCTAGTCGTGAGGCAGTTCTTGAACAAGCTGAGGTTCCGGTTGAGGATTATAATGAGGATAATCCCAACGAGCTTGCTGAGCCTTTCCCGGGAGGTCCTATTGACACGTCCCTGTTGAGGAGTTATGGAACTCAGGTAGCTGCTAACATTTGGAACAACGAGGTATGATCTTCAATAGTTGGTATTATATGCTTGTGTAACTTGCAGTGGCTACACTTGTCGAGGATAACATTGCTTCTTAAATATCTACTAACTGTATATTTAGGAGTTAGTGGGGATCAGGCATCAGAGCAGTTGATGGACTTTGGTGGTGAGTACGTACGATTAGAGTGGTTACGTACGTGCTTTAGTGATGTCACTGATGCCGACTCTGAGCATGAAATCCAATGTGCAGCCCGAGCGTATCTATTGTATTTATTGGGTTGTACCTTATTTGTAGATAAGACTGGCACAGGGTACAAGTCCAATATCTCAGACTGCTCACTGATGTAGACACCGTTAGCCATTATGCATGGGGCGCTGGATGCCTAGCATGGTTGTTTAGGCAGTTTGGATTTGCCTTTCGAGCTGGTGTCAAGCAAATCGGCGGATATATGACACTGATAGAGGCTTGGGTGTACGAGCACATGCACACCATTTTCGTTCGACAGTTGACTACCGAACAATATCGATTTTACGTAAAGAAAATACTTCATTCGACAGATGTCTTCCGAACATATGTAAAACTTTCGGAAGATTGCTGTCGAAATTTATAAGTTCATTCGGCGAACAGTCACCGAATGGATTTTTTTAAATTTTTTTGTAATTTTCATTCGGCAGGTAACCCACCGAATATATTAGTTGTGTTCGATACCCATCTGTTGAACAATCGAGAAACGTTCGGTACTGGTTCGCCGAACGAAACCGCGAACAGAAAATGAAGAACACGAAAAAAAACACAAAAAATTACTATCATACCTCGTCTGAAGGCGAATAAGGGACGATTGAAGGCTTCATTCATGAAAACTAATATGTATTTCTACAATATTATTCCCTATATGTGACCAAGAGAGAAAACTTAGGGTTTAATGGAGGAAAGATGAAGAGATGAGGTTATGAGAGGAGGGGGTGTGCAATGAGAGTTTTAGGATTATTTTGGCTGAGGTTTAAGAGTGTTGGGTGGGGTGTGTAAGAGTGTTGGGTTGGGTGTGTAAGGAGAGTTTTTTTTTTCAAATAATAAAGGTTGTCCTTTTTGGTTATTTCTCTTTGTGTCAATTAGGTAATTTCACAAATTAGGTTGTTAGGGGTGTGCAAAAAGAAATTTAGGGGTGTGCAAATAGCAGCTCTCTAGTTTTATCTCTCTCTCTCTCTCTCTCTCTCTCTCTCTCTCTCTCTCTCTCTCTCTCTCTCTCTCTCTTTCGCCCCCTCACCTTCGCCAATCTGCCATCGGCGCGTGGCACCGCGTCCGGCGGTGGATGGGCTGGGTTTCTGGGGCGCGAGGCTCGTCTCTTCGTCCTCTACCCACCCTTGGTCATCGATCTTTCATTCGAGCCACCACCGCAATGAATCGACGCGATGATAAAGAAAAGCTCTCGTCAGTGATCTCGCTTTTCCGGCCATGCCACGACCAGCGACGGGCACCAGCGCCGTCGCTATCTTCCCCAGCCCGGTCTCATACCTCGCCGTCACCCCTCAACGTCGCAACAACGCAAAATAGAAACGGAGCCACCGCCGACGATCTGATTTTTTTCGGCCAAGATGTGACATCGAACCTACTGAGCTTTATTCCCCTCGTCATGTTGAGTCCATGTATGGTCGCCGTTCGTTCATACGATGCTCCACGACAGAGCAATAAGCTCGGGAAGCCAAGCCAGCCGCCGGCTTCCGCCACCGTTTTCGGCGACTTTTGACCGTCGACCCAGTTACGAGAATTGATCCTTGAGGTATGGGTAATCTTTTCCTTAAGGTGGGCACGTCCAATTTTGAGATACCAAAACATTTATCGTTTGTTTTTCTTTTGTTTTCATTTGTAGGTTATTTAACTTATTTGTGATTTCCTCAACTAATTCTAACTGGTTTCCTTTTGAAAGTCTAAATTCTCCTAAGTCTGGTGGTGGCTTAAAGATTGATTTATCAGTTTCAGAGACCACTTTAGACTTTAAATCTTCCTTTTTAGGAGCTAGTTCGCTAAAACTGCCTTCAATTGCCCTTCACATACTCTTCAGATCCCAACACTATTATCAATCTAATATCCCCTATTACTATCTCCCGTGGAAAATGGCTCTGATACCAAAACTATCCCAGGTAGAGGGGAAGGGTTTTAAAACCGAAAATTTAATCTTTTTTAACTTTGAAGATTGGCAAAATCCAAAGATATAAACTAAATAGTACAATCATAATAAATTGAAATAAACAAACAAATAGAAGAACAGAAATTAAATTGAACATTCAAACTTACAGAATTGAAATGCACGTTTCGGAATTGAAAGCAAACTTTCACACTTATATTAATATCAAGTCTTAACAGGAGACTCATTTTCACACTTACACACTTACAAGCTCACACTTCAGAAAACTAAAATTCTTGGATGATTACAACTGAGGCTCAAGCCTCTTTAAATAGAAAGGAAGGAAAGATCCAGGCCTAACAGCTGGCCAGACAAGGAATCTTATTCTCTTAAAAGCTAACAGTGGAGTGGGTACATCCACTGAGGAAAAAGTCAAAAAGTAAATAGTAAAGTACTCAATTATTTTACAAAATGCCAAAACCACCGAAAGGAGATTACTAAAGCAGAGAGACCAATAGAGACGCTGATAAGCATTACGGGAAATTCACTTTACTTTTAGTAAAGTTATTTGATTGGAGTGAAGACTCCAAAACAGTCATCTTCATTATCATTATCAGAAGTGAGGTCAAATGATGGATCGTCTGAGTCTGGCCTTTTATCAGTTTTTCTAAGGAGTTGGCTCCTTAGGTCGTTGCATTCAGCCTCTAGTTGCCTTAATCTTTCCGAATCAGAGGAAGAAGATGATGAAGAGGATCCCAGAATTTCTTTAACCTTTTTAGGTTTAAAAGAAACTCCTTCTATAGGTTTGGAGTTGAACTTATCCCACCACTTGACACAAATAGAACGGCGAAGGTTAGGTATGTAGATGTCCTCATCCTCGTTTGGCAAAGAGACGGTATAGGACCATTTGAGGATCCAAGGAAAACTGTAAAGATACATAAACCATAACCCAATTTCCCAGTTGGGAACAATATCTTGATTGAAATTTTTAAATCGGGTCAAGCTGTCCATAACAGGGGAAGGAATAATGTCTGGAGTATGACCCCAGACGGCATACCAAGCTTTGAGCCAGTTTGGAAGAGATTTTTGTCCAGTTGTTTTAAACTGGAGAAACCAAGAATGAGTAAATTCTTGGTTTTGGTAAATCAGAGAGACCTCCCAAGCTTTCATATAATCATAATAATCAAATCTATTTGGGATAAGTCCTTGGTCAGAATTAAATCGCTGTTTAGCAAAAAGGGATGTTCCCCATTCATCAGGTGTGATAAAATCACAGATGATAAAATGAGAAAAAGCAATAATCCTTCTATTTCTGAAGTGATGCTTAATTTGCACCGAACCACAGTCTATTAAGACTGCCTCGTACCATTCACGAGTTTTGTTGCCCAGTGAAGGGCTGCAGTGATTCACCAGGTACTTTTTAGCAACATCTGGTGGAAGATTAGTTAAATCCTGATTTTCAATTATTGAAACGCCTGAAACCTCGAGCCATGAAAATACTGAACATCAAACTGTTAAATCTGCTTTCTCTTACTTTTGAGCGAAACACAACAACGTAAGTAAATATAATTCTGTCAAAAACATTTTAAACAAACCACTTAGTAAAAACAATTAAATAAATCTCTCTGGGTCCCACTGCATCGTCTTCTCCCCACTGCTTTCTCAGCCTGCTTAACCTGCAAAAAACACAATTAAACACACTGCACCATATCCATGGTGCACCGGGTCATTCAAACAAATAACCCCGTGATAAGAAATCACAAGGCCTCAAAATACTTTTGTCAGTTATCTCAATTTACAATCCACAAATTATTCGCAATAAATCCAAGGCGTAACTAATTAATCTTCATAAGTCCGAAATTCTTCAATCACCTAATATTCCATCAATAATTATACTCTGACAAATCAATTGTCTAATCATCAACCATTAAGCTCAACTTCAATTATTCACGTCCTAATTAATAACCTCAATGCATAGACACTATCACTTCCATCCTCACGATTCAAGCCTAGACTTTACCAAGTCCTAGCAAACAAATGCAATATAAGCAACCAAACAACCATCTATCTAATTTCACACACTTCGTTTCTTGGAAATCCTCCAGCTTTATAATTACTTTCTAAAATCTCCTCTTTCAAAACCATTTTAAAATCCCCTCAACCGTAAATCAAACTCTGTACTGAATTTACCCTTGGAAGCTGATATCTCGAAACACTTATTCTCAAAACTCACATCCTTCTCGTACCTGTATTGTAGACAATATCCTGGCCACAATCTCGTACGGAGGGGTCTCTCCGCACAAGCAGGCTCGTATCCTGGCCACAATCTCGTACGGAGGGGTCTCTCCGCACAAGCAGGCTCGTATCCTGGCCACAATCTCGTACGGAGGGGTCTCTCCGCACAAGCAGGCTCGTCCGGTCAACACGTGCATTTACACAGCAGTCTTTAAATATTCTTTTCTAAATTCTCCTTATCAAACCCACTCACTGTTTACTCCGAACTACACCGAAACCTTTCCGAGATTGATTCCTATTCACGACTCTTCACTTGTTTGTCACTCAAATCATACCAATACTTTCTCCATACTCAATTCGATCAAATCGATATAATAATCGCCTAATCATCATTTATTTACTTCGACAATAAACATTTCTTTCCTAATTCAACAATTATCCTTAGGACAAACTCTAAAATTCCAAATTTATTTCCTTAACCTCAGATCCTCATCAATTCACTCTCATGATCCAATCCTACCCTTAGTCTTCCTAACATAAAGCAACAATCACACAAAACAGACCATTCAATAACAGTACTCTACAATACAATCCAATAAGCATCAATCACAGTTCCACTGCTCGGATACCAAATCCGGCAGCATAACGGCATCGGGAATGAGATTTCTCGAGCCCGTGTACCTGTTAGGACCAGACAACCAACTTCAATATATACAGAAATTTCACAGAATTCTCTAAACAACCTCCGAGGGTCTCCTAGGAGTTCAATTTGGGCAAAAAGGGACAAATAACCGCTGACCCGCCGCCACAAGTGGCGGAGGCAGTGGTGGCAGCGGCGACAAGTCCTAAAAATTTGGTTCTTCAACTAAAATCAACCCCAATCAACCTAGGCACTTCAATTGGACCAAAAACAACTCAGAATTCATTTAACTATGCTCAATTCAAGGTAAACCCGAAATGGATTCAAGCCCTAAAAATTTCGATCTCCAAATTCTCAAAATTGACACGCAAGAGCAAGGGGAAAGAAAGCCCATACCTAGAGGATCATTTCTCATAACTGGATCGAGGGCCAAATCTCGCCGGAAACGCCGGAATCGGCGGCGGAAGCCGCCGGCCTTGAGTGGTCGATTCGCCGTCGTGCGAACTCCGATGGACGATCAGAGGGTACCATCGTGACGGGTTCGACGAGAGGGAGCTTTCTGGGCCAGAGCTGGGTTGCGAAACCGCCGGAATCACCGCGTCACCACCGGAGCTACAACCGGCCTAAACTGGGTTTCTGGTTTGGGGAATGCATAGGCTGAACCGATGCCAGGGAAAGGAAGAGGGAGGGACGGCGAGGAGATCTGGGCCGGTCCCGTCGTCAGCCACGGCCGGACGCGCCGCCACGCGCCGGTGACAGTGGCGGCTGCACAGTTGCAGCGAGAGAGAGGTGCGCGCGAGCGAGAGTGAGAGCACGGGGAGAGAGGAATAAAAAGAAGAGAGAGAGAACCTTCTAGAGAGAGAGAAAATTCTAGAAAGATCTGATTTTTAAACCCAATTTGTCCAATTTTACGAAATCGCCCCTCGCTTCAAACGCCCATATCTTTCAAACTGTAACTCGGATCGACGCGTGCTACGTGTCTATAAAATCGTGGGATCGAAACCTATCTAACGGACCCAAAGTCAAAATCGAAAGCCCATTTATTTTTGAGCTTCCTTCTGTTGCCTTTGGTTCATTCTTGAGCCTGAACTTCTCCTAAATTAAGACCCTCTCCTCATTCTTGCCCTGCAGAAATTCTCTTGTTAGAAAATCAGGAAGAGAGTTATCCTCCCCTTTTATGTATTCTATGTCAAAATCAAAAGCTGAAAGAATGGCCTGCCATCTGGCAAAAATTTGTTTAGAGGCCAGGTTTTTGACATCTTTTAGTAAAACATCTTTGGCCGCTTTGCAATCGACACGTATTAAAAAATTTTGGTTTAACAAATCACTTTCAAATTTGGTGATAGTTAAAACAATAGCCAGAATTTCTTTTTTGATTGTGGCATAATTCTTTTGCGCACTATTCCAGACTCCTGAAGTGAATCTAACCAATTCTTCTTTTTTTGAATTTAAATCCTTTTGTTTTAGGATTTCTCCGTAACCCTTTTCTGAAGCATCAGTTTCCACAATTCTGAACATTCCTGGTTTAGGAATAGAAAGGCAAGGAAGTTCCTTGACATGAGCCTTTAAGGCTTTTACAGCTTGGGTATGTTTTTTATCCCAAGGTGGAGGGTTCTTTTTTAACCTCTCGTATAGTGGCTTGCTTATTTTAGCAAGATCTTGATAGAAGTCTGAGACATAATTTAGACTTCCCAAAAATCTTTGTAATTGCGTTTTGTCTTTTAATTCATCTGGGAATTTGTCAGCAAAAGCAATAGCCCTGTCAATAGGAACGATTGTTCCTTGGTCAATGTTGTGTCCAAGGAATCTTATTTTAGTCTGAAATAAGACTATCTTCTTGCTTGAGACCACCAAGCCTGCATTTTTCACTACCTTAAGAAAGATGTTAACATGTTTATAATGTTCTTCCAGAGAGGAGGAATAGACTAAAACATCATCAATATAAGTAATAGTGAAAGATGAATAAGGGTTAAAAATATCATTTATGATATTTTGGAACTCTAAGGGAGCATTTTTGAGACCGAATGACATAACATTCCATTCGTAATGCCCAAAAGGAACAGTGAAAGCTGTTTTGTACCTTTCTTCTTCTTTGATCTGGACTTGCCAGAATTCAGATTTCATATCAAATTTTGAGAAGATGACAGCTTCATGTAACCTATTTAACAAATCCCTTTTGTTTGGGATAGGATACCTTATCCATCTCAGGGCTTTATTTAAAGCTTTATAATTAATTACTAACCTTGGAACCCCACGTTCAATTTCTGCCGCTTTCTCCACATAGAAGGCTGGACAACTCCATGGGGATTTACTTTTTCAGATTAATCCCTTTTTTAAGAGATCCTCAATTTCTTTCTCACACAACTCCAAATGGGCTTTATTCATTTGGATGGGCCTAGCCTTGGTAGGTATCATTGACTCTTTAAAGTCAGGCTCATAAGGAAGAGTAACAATGTGTCTTTTTCTGTTCCAAAAGACTGTTGGGAGATCAGAGCAGACTTCTTTTATAATAAGATCTTTTAGATCATGAACTTTCTTCTCGACCTTTGGACTTTGCAACATTTGCATAATCCTTCTGTTTTTAATTTCTCCTTTTAATGATGTTATAAAATCCTCTTTTCCTTTTATAAGGCTATTTAAAGAATTTACCTATCGAACTAAGGGTTCTATCATAAAAGGGAAATTTATCTTTATACTTTGTATTTTACCTTTAATCCCTGTTTGATCTACAGAGATGGGTCATGACTGGTACAACATACTGAGAAATGGAGTCCCTAAGATGCAAGCCTAGTTCAAATCTTTAACCAGGATAAATGGTGTGTCAAGACAAACACCATTATTACAGACTGCTAAGTGTGGTAGTTTGTATTTGATATTCATCTTTTTCCCGTTGGCTACCCTTTACTCCTGACTGGTTTTGCTAAAGAATCTGGATGGGACCAGTCCTTCTCTTAAGCAGTTTGAGTCAGCTCCTGAATCAATAAGTGCAACAGTGAGAAAATGAAAAGTTTTTTCATTAACATTTGCTATTATTGTTACCTCTGTATACCACTTTGGTATATAATCTTCTCAATGCTTTGTATGTGTTGGGCCAAGTCTTGATCTTCTCCTTGTTGGCTAAGTCTTTCTCCAGGGAAATATTGATTGAAGTCTTCTTCATTCACCTGGTGGGTCTCTAAGACTTCCATCCTTGTTTTAAGGAGCTTGACTTCTTCTGTAAGTTGATTGACCTCAGTTTTTAGGTCAGCCACTGTTACCTCTTTCTGCTATGGTCCCTTAATTCTATTTAGGACTTCTTGAAATGAGTAGGGTTCATAAGATTTTTTAGTCTTATCTTGTTCCTTTCTCTCTTCCTGCTCAGGCTTCCATTTTAGGGTTTCTAAGTACCCTTCCAATGCTTTTCTTCTTTCGCCGGGGTTTTCTATCTTGTCAATAAGATCTAACAAAAAACCATCTTGTTTAGTGATGACATTAATGGTTTTGCAATTACAGTTATCCTGACTAGAATCAGTTCCCTCAGAGTCACTAAGGCCTGCAATTTCATTATCAGAATAATCAAAGTTTAAAGATAAGTGTTTAATTTGCTCTTTAAGCTCATCACTTATTTCTAAGGAATTTATTTTTTCTTCCATTTTGCATTGGCTCTTATAGTGACCTATTTTTCCACATTTAAAACAAACTGGAGCCTCACCAGAGTTCTTACCTGAAAATCTTTTCTTGACAGGTCCCTTTTTGCTCAGGAACGGGCTTTGGTATGGTTTTGACCTTTTAGCCTGTTTATACTTATTAGGTATAAATTTGGGTTTTGACTTCTTTTTCTGTGATGGGCCTTTTTCAGTGGTTAGCCCAAACTGTTCACAGAAATCACCTATTTCTTTTCCTTTAAGGAATTTCTCTTTTTCAAGCTACCTTTTTAGCTTCATATCTATGCATATGGCTATACCTTCCGCACATATTTCACTGTGGAGCTCTCCATATGTACAATTTCTGAAGGGGATCGTTCCTCCATATTTAGCTTTGAACCTTTGCCTAACCTTTTCTCCGAATAGTGGTGGTAATCCTGAAAGAAATTTTTCTTTCCAAAAATCAGAATGACAGTCCTCTCTAGTAAAGACTTTAGCCATAAAAACATCTTTATACCACCTGTATTCAGTAAGGCTTGCACATTTTAAGTTCATAAGAACTTCCCTGGATTTATCAGCCATTAATCTTCCTGTTCCTGCAAAATGGAGAGTTAATGTATAAATCAGAGTATTAACAGCATCTCCTTCTGCTGTTTGGGTCATAGTTTGCCCTTCAATCTTAACAACTGGTTTAGTTGCACTTAAGATTGCCTGTTTATCTGTTTCTGGTAAGAAATCCCACCAACCCCTTAGTTGGCCTGCAAAACCTGCAATGATTGCTCCAGCAATTTGTTTCTCTGTATTGTTAGAAGAGGCTCTATAAGCGGTAGCTGACATCATCATGTGCTTAAAAGTATCAAGAATTTGGTACTTAGTCTTACCATCAATATTCCATTCAACAATGGAATTTCCATCATACCCTGCAGCGTCATTGTACAAATTTTCTTCATACTGCATGTCCACAGATGTGGGCCTATGGTAGTAATCCTTGTAGGGGCAAACTGGGGTTTTCCTTGAAAACCATAACTGAACCTTGAATTATAGGTAAGCCTATTAATATCTAAGGATGGAACATGATTTTTATCCTGTTCATTATCAGAATCCAGGAAGGCTTCCTGCATCTCATCTATCTCTGAATCAGATCCAGATTTGGATAAAACATTTATCGTTTGTTTTTCTTTTGTTTTCATTTGTAGGTTATTTAACCTATTTGTGATTTCCTCAACTAATTCTGACTGGTTTCCTTTTGAAAGTCTAAATTCTCCTAAGTCTGGTGGTGGCTTAAAGATTGATTTATCAGTTTCAGAGACCACTTTAGACTTTAAATCTTCATTTTTAGGAGCTAGTTCGTTTAAACTATCTTCAATTCTACTGGTCTGTTCCCCTAAGGTCTACAAAAATAGATTAGTATAATTGCTCTGTTGTACTAAGACATCGATATGTTTATAACAGACTCTAGACTCGTTATCTACTCCAGAAAGAGATGACGCCTTAACTGGTGTAGCTAAACTGCCAGAAACAATTATAGGAGTATTTGGAGGATGTACTGACCTTACTTTGTCTCCTTCCTTGGTAGCCCATTCTTTAATGGACTTGTGATGGTGTTAATTGAAGCTTTTAGCTCATCACTACTCTGATTTTGGATCTTTTGATAGAACCAAGCCCAAAAGGGAATTTCCCTTTTAGTGTTTTCCATGTAAGAAATTCATTCTGCATGGAAAGAGATCCTTTGCATATTGTCAAAGTTCTCATGAAACCAGGCTCTCTTAAGCCTATGCTTTGGGCTCATAAATTCATTTTTTAGAGCCTTGATATTATATTGGAAATGGGATGGGCCTTCATCTTCTAAAACATTAATCTGTGGCCCAGTATAGATTGGTCCCTGCACATCAGAAAAGGTTGGCCCAACTGGGTCATCCTCTGCATTAGATTTCTCAAAATCAGTATAAATAGCTTACTAATTAATCCTTCTCTTTCTGTTCCGACCATCAAAGGTTTGTCTACAGTCCTGGATGATGCAGACCTTAGCAAGGTTACTGGTCGATTTGGTGGGTTTCCTGAATAAGAAAACCTGGAGTTTGTGGATGTTCTAAGGCGTGTAGATCTTAGATTGGAGAATCTAATTTCCACCTCGCCATCATCATGTTCCACGATCTGGTCAATTTCTTGGTTTTGGAGAGGCCTTTGAGGTGCCTCTTGGGCTACCGTCCATTCTAGAGGAAGATTGACTTGACTCCAGCTAATTGTCTTTGGGACTGCTACATTAGATCTTTTAAGATCTGTTTGAAACATAATTGTTTCCTTCTTCATGAAAATCCTTTGCTCCTGGACATAAGGTAGTCATGGCTTTATAATAAATCCTGTAAACAATAGCCATGTTTTCAGATCCTGGAATCATATCAGATCCATGAGACTTGATATTCAAAGTTAAGGCTTTTAGGGCTCCTTTGTCAGTTAAGGATACTGAAAAATTAGGAAAACAATTAAAAAATATAGGACCTTCACTTAATGAGGATTCAACTACTCCAAGTAGAGAATCAGAAAACTTGTTATGCCTTTGATCTCTTACACAGACCAAGACAGAGGTATTTAAACCTGTTCTTACCAAAGGTTTTACCGCAACCTGGACTACACCTATGTGTAGATATTTGAATTTTTTAGAAATATGCTGATTTAGCATACTTGGAGTGAACAACTGGAAGTTGTCCTGAGCATTGGAGATAGGCACTGTCCTTTCTGTTGTTTTGATGACATAGTCTGTCCTCCGGTCGAAGGTGCCTTTTCTGTATATTTCCTTGGTAGGAAAGGCTGGTATGGACCAGTTCTGGAGCTGCTTTTCATAGTCAGCAAAGACTATTTCTTCGGTATTATTCAGCTTCAGCTTCATCTTCCCTGAGGTACTAGCTTCAAAAGATCTTGACAAATTTCTAAAGAGATTGGCCATAGAAGAGATTAGAAAATAAAAGTGTTAAATTCCTGAACCTGAGTTACTCCCTGGGACTTACCAACGGCTAAAACTGCCTTCAATTGCCCTTCACTTGTCAGATCCCAACACTATTATCAATCTAATATCCCCTATTACTATCTCCTGTGGAAAATGGCTCTGATACCAAAACTATCCCAGGTAGAGGGCCAGCAACCACCGCAATGAATCGACGCGATGATAAAGAAAAGCTCCCGCCGGTGATCTCGCTTTTCCGGCCATGCCATGACCAGCGACGGGCACCAGCGCCTTCGCCATCTTCCCCAGCCCGGTCTCATACCTCGCCGTCACCCCTCAACGTCGCAACAACGCAAAATAGAAACGGAGCCACCGCCGACGATCTGATTTTTTTCGGCCAAGATGTGACATCGAACCTACTGAGCTTTATTCCCCTCGTCATGGTGAGTCCAGGTATGGTCTCTGTTCATTCATACGATGGTCCACGATGGAGCAATGAGCTCGGGAAGCCAAGCCAGCCGCCGGCTTTCGCCACCGTTTTCGACGACTTTTGACCGTCGACCCAGTTACAAGAATTGATCCTTGAGGTATGGGTAATCTTTTCCTTAAGGTGGGCACGTCCAATTTTGAGAAATTGGAAATTCGATTTTAGGGTTTATGCCTATTTCGAATTTCTTGAAATTGGACTTTAATTCGAGTTGTTTTTGTGCAATTGAAGGTTCTATTGTGCAATTATGATTAATTGGAGTTGATTTTGGGTATTTTTAGATTTGTGCCGCCGCTACCACCATCGGAACCACCATTTTTGGCGGCGGGTTAATGGTTGTTTGACCCGTTTTAGTTTTTTTTGGTGAGAATTTAGTGATTTTTGTGTGTTGTTTGGGGCAGGGCAGCCACTGTGTGTGGTGGCGGCCACCCGTTTTGGTCGTTTAACGACCCATTTGTATTTCTGGTTTGTGAAATTGTTGGTTGTCTGGTCTTCACAGGTACACGGGCTCGGGAAATCTCATTCCCGATGCCGTTATGTTGTCGGATTTGAGATCCAACCAATGGCGCCGTGAAGGGCATTTCATTCATTTCACGTAGTTGCACTGTGAGTGAAGCTTATTTGGTTATATTGTTGAGTACCGTTAGTGAATTGTCTGTTTTGTGTGTTTGTTGTTATATGTTAGTGAAGGCTAAGTGTAGAATTTGAATTATGAGAATGAATTGACGAGGATTTGAGGCTAAAGAATTAATTGGGAATTATAGAGTTGCTCTGAGGATAATTGTTAAATTAGAGAAGGAATGTTTATTGTCGAGGTAAATAAATGATGATTAGGCAGTTATTATAAAAAATGATCAAATTAATTATTGAGGAAATGTTGGTATGATTTGAGTGACAAACAAGTGATGGGTCGTGAGTAAGAATTAACTTCGGAAAGAATTCGGCATAATTCGGAGTAAACAGTGAGTGAACCTTGTTTTAAAATGTTTTAAGAATAAATTTTCTCACAAGTGTTGATGATGATGATGCATATGTAGAGAGGTGAATCTGAGAAGAAATATAAGGGGCATTAATATATTATTAAACAATGAAACTTATGAGTTAGTTTCGAGAATGTTGTTATTAAGGTTGTGCGAGAATACCTATCTGCCTGTGCATCGATTCGCTCTGCACGGGAAGTGGCGAGCCTAGTTACCGGCCTGCTCGTATATAGATTCGCTCTGCACGAGAAGTGGCAAGTATTTCTGCCTGCCCGTGCATCCATTCGCTCTACACGGGAGGTGGCAAGCTTACCTGCCTGCCTGTGCATCGAGATCACTCTGCACGAGAAGTGGCGAGCTTATCTGTCTACTCGTGTCTATGCATGGGATGTGGCTAGCTTAATTACCTCAGTGTATGACCAGCAGTTCCCTGGGTACTAGTGTGGCGTAATGTTTCAGTTGTGGAGTATTTTGAGAGTATTAATTGTTCTTCAGAGGTCGATTTACAGTTTTGAGATGATTTAAAAATGGATTTGAGAAATGGTTTTAAAATTCGAGGATTTCAAAAAGCGATGTGAGTGAAATTAGATAGATTGATTTGTTACTTTGCTTGCGTGTGTGCTTTTGTTTGCTAGGACTTGGTTTGGCTAGGACTTAGTAAAGTCTAGGCTTGAATCTTTGAGAATGGAAATAAGGATGATTATGCATTGAGATTATAGATTCTATGTGAATTGAGGAATTATGATTTTCTTGACGCTTGGATTATTGGAGATTGGAATGTTATGTGATTAAGGAATTACTGACTTATGAGGATTAATTATTTATGCCTTGGAATTATTGTGAATATTTGTGGATTGTATTTTGTGATAATTGAGGAAAAGTATTTTGAGGCCATGTGTTTAATTATTGAGGATTTTTATTAAGTCATTTCACTCATACGAGCTCTAATAAGCTTACCGGGTTGTTTGTTTGAATGACCCGGTGTACCATAGATATAGTGCAGTGTGGTTATTTGTGTTTTGCAAGATAAGCAGGCTGAAGAGGTAGTGAGGAGAAGACGAGGTAGTGAGACCCATTTTAATTTGATTTAAACCGATTTTATAAAGTGATTTACATAAATGTTTTTGGGCTCGCACTCTATTTTATTACATGTATTTATTTATTATGTTAAGTGCATGACTCATTCTTTGAAAATGGGTTTAAATGGTAGTGTTTCAGTATGTTTATTGGGCCCGAGGTTCGAAGCGTTACAATATAGCTAGGGCAATTATGTTATGAATTTTTACTACTCGATAGTATCAATTATATTTACTATTAAAACGTAAAAGATTAAGTTATGGATGTGATTCCCTTATTTTTATTTTTTGTGTTATATGTTAGTTATTATTTAGCATGTTTATGTAATGAAAAATACCTAAATTACGTTTTTTTTTTAGTCTGTGTATCAATTGGCACTTAAATGAAGAAAACAAAAAATACTGTAGCACACTATAGTAACGCCGTTAGTGTAGTGTTGGGCTGCTACAGTAATTCACTGTAGCGGGTGGGCCGGATGAACAGTTTCATTTAAAAAAATGGACTTTAAAAAAAATATTATTATTTTTTTTTTTCCAAATAAAGCTCTTATTTTTTCTAAATAAAGTCATTTGATCATTGCCTTGTCAAATAAATATGTCATTATTCTTTTTATTTTTTGAGGGTATAGGGTATGGGTTAAACTCATACTTTCCAAGGGTATAGAATGAGGTTTGTGGAGGCTGCCGAACAAACGAAAATGGCTGTCAACCGCTCGGCGCCTGTTATGTGTGAAAAATAGAAGAGAATGGATCAATTTTGTGTAACGTGGAATGGTTACAATAGTATTGGACTTTAGTTAAAATTTTAAAAGTCATTAGCTTTATTCAATATATTATAAAACTAAAGGACCTAAATGGAAGTCTCCCATTAAAATATACTAATCCATATTTTTAAGTGACAACAAGTTATATAGTTAGAATTAGGTTTCGAGTTTAGGATATAAACTAGTGTTTGTGCCTACGTGATGCTGCGGGTCTAAAAAAGTTATAAAATGTGTTTGAGCGTTATAAAATTTAAGTTGAAAGTTTTGAAAATGTTGTTAAGGTTTGTAAAATTCATATTCTATCTAACCAAGTTATAGCTATGCTTGTGCAATTCACATATGGCATCAGAAATCAATCATAAAATAAGCAGAAATTAACTATTCCAAGCAATAAATAAAGAAAATACTTCTAATTAAAAAATGGCTAAACAGTTTATCAAGTCAATTGTGCTAGAAGTCCATGCAAGTATGAAACGGTGAAGATATTGACAAACCTGCAAAACTGGAGTTTTAACTTCAACTAAATTAACAAAATTTAACAAACATGTTTCTAAACAGTAGCATCAATGTTGCTGATGCATTTAAAGTTACAAAATGATGGTTGATAGTATGTTTTTTATGCTAGTTGTCATATTAAGATATTGTTGATATCTTAATAAACAACACTTGGTTATATAATTGTATTTGATACATAACAAAAGAGCAAGATTCAATGTTGAAAAGTTGTTTTATGAATCTGCAGAGGTGGATGCATGGGTTTAAGGAGATTTTTGTTCAGTGTTGCTGGGCGGGTCATCCTCTTTGTTGTCTCCTGCAGGTGGATGCTTCTCTGTTTTGCTGAAAAATTAGAGTATGTTATTTGTTAAGTGTATATGAATTGTCAAATTGTAAAATGCATATAGATTGTTTAATCTGTTGAGATTAGTCTGTGGACTGAACAATAGTTGGTAGTTGAAAGTAGTATCAATTCAATTTTTAACTAACATTATGATATTTTTGAATAGGAATTGAATGGGCTGAGTGGTGATTAGAAAATATATATGCAAAGTTTCCATGTACATGTTTTGTGAAAATGATGTGGAGTAAGGAAATATAAATGAGAAAGGAAATTTTATTTTGCATGTATTTTATATATATTTTGTATATTTAAGATAAGAATAGAATTGATTTTAATAAAAAGAAAAAGGAAAATAAAGTTGACGAAAATTATTAAATGTGGATAAATGCTTACCTTGCAAAGTTGTAGGTCAAGACGATTCAAAGCATTGATAGATAATTTGTCAGTGGTTTCTAGCTGTTGAAGAGGTAGTCGCGGGGCTGTGGAAGGTGGCAAGGTGTTGATAGGCATTGCAAAATCACGAAAACTGCATGTTTCATATTTGAAAAACAATGAAGATTGTCAATTAAGAGAATAAGAAGTAATGTTTGTATATTGAAAAGTGTAAGAATCATACGCCAATTTGTAGGAATCAATTTCTGGTATTTCTGGATTGAGGAAGATTGCAGTGACATTGGTGCTGATCAAAACTGGTTTTTCTACATGTTTATAAGAGGGTGAACTGATCATATTTATTATAAGATTATAAACAGATTGAATAGGAAAAAAGATAAAGCAATTGCTTAATTATTCTGGTATTCTTTGACTTTTAAACTAGTGAAAACAACGAATACTGGCGGTGGTAATTGTTGTATAGCTTTATGATCAAAGTTTTTGGCAGCATCGCTCCATAGTGTAACCCTGACTTCATTTCTCCTAGGGTAATAGAGATAATACAACATGTTTGAGCATTAATATGAAAAAATTGAAAATTGATAGACAGTTTTTAACACTGTACCTCATAATCTCTATGTGAATTTCGCACTTGTTTTCAATTCTTGCATTGTCAAACATCATGTGTTCCAAATGTTGGATAGCAATTATCCATCCCATTAGATCTGGTAATTATTAGAATGAGATTGTCAACAGTTAAAATGTTTATATGAATTGTTTAAATATAGGTTTCAATATTTTAAAATAGGTTGAAAAGATGATTATATAAATATATATATATAGGACAAATGATATCTGAAAGATCTTTAAATTTAGAGTATTTTTCACCAGTGTGAAGATTTGAACCTAGGACGACTGACTTTACAGTTTGCCATGCATTCATTATTTTACTATTAGGAAGAACTCATAATTAAATGACAATTTGCATTTTGATAGTTGATAAAAAATATAAAAGCAAATAATTAACTGATAATTTTAAAAAAGTTAACAACATCTTCATAAAACAGGTAGCACAATCAAATTATAGTACATAATTTCGTACTCGATGCCACTGCAGAGTGAGGAAAGCTAAATAATTTATTGTATCATGGAGCAGATAATTCAAGTGAGAATCAGCAAATTCCACTTAAGTAAATTTCTAACCAAAACTATGAGATTAAATTTGATCATTACCTGTAAGAAGTGTATGGACATTGATCCGTGATGAAAGTTGACTGTAGTCAAGGAGGTTGAAACGATGCATTGGGATGCTTGGCTGAACAGTTGTCAATTTTTTGAAACTTGTTATCTCATTGAAGATGAGTATTCCAATGTGAGGCACAATTTTGTAGGATGATCGATTGTTGACAATATGAAAATGTGAAATCTCATAAATAGATCCAGCTTCAATTTTTGGATTGACAATATTATAATCTATCTTTTTAATTGTTGCTTGGATCACATCTCCCTTGATGACCAAAAAAAAAAAAGGTTATTAAAAAAATAATCCAATAATGAATACATGGAAAAAAAGTTTAAATATTAATAGTAATGAATCAACAAAAGTAAGCTTGCGCTAAAAAATTGTTGAGGACATGCAAATGTTTGTTTAATCATGAATGGATACTTAGTAAAATCATAAGCTATATAAGAAGACAAAAAGTGGAATGACTTTTCTACAGCACGGCTTATCAAAGAAAAAAAGAAAACCAAAAAGCCTAATCTCTATTTTAAGAGACTTAAAGTTGTGTTCCAAATAACTGCAAGTCATTTTACGTACGTTGAACAATTGACTTGAGAAACCTAATGAATTAGCTTTCAAAATCAATTAAGCAATGTTTGTAACCAGCGAAGTAGCAATATCTATATATAGATAATATTCACCAATAAATGATCTTATTCTTGGGTATGTGATCAACTATTTAAGAATCAGTTTATGTGTTTATTAAGTTTATTTTTAGGTAAAAGCTTGTCAAAAGCAGACATATTATTAGAATGAATTTATAAAATTTGGGGGTCCTAAATATTTGAGGGCCTGAGATATATAGTTATCTCATTCATTTGTCTACTTTCAAGACCAACTTGAGAGATAACCAACCTTTCAAGAGATCAAACTAATTCAAATTTGTAGTTATATCTATAATATAGAGATCGAATATTCACATCAAACCATCTTATTTTTGGTCATGTGATCAATTATTTAAGAAACATGAAGATAAAATAAATGATTTCACAACATGTTTATGTGTTTATTAACTTTATTGTTTAGGAAGAAGCTTGCCAAAAGCAGACATAATACATAATGGATTTATAAAATTTTGGGGTCCTAAATATTTAAGTGACAGGACCGCTCCCGGATTCCACCCTGAAATCGGGAGAGGTCATGTGGGATCCAAAATCAAGGAAAATCCAACAAAAAATTCGGCATAACATCTCTTGAAAATAGACTAACACAAAATTTATAAAACCTGTAAAAACACTTTTAAAAACTTCAACCACCTCTACCACAACCAAAAAAGGGTCTCAAACCCTACAAATACAAAATAATCTTATAATTTAAGTATGGTTATCAGAGCCACTACTCCTATTACAACAATTTTTACAGTTAAAGAAAAGAAACTTCCAAAATGGAAGCGATGCCTACAAGATCCGAGTAGAGAAAGTGGATGCTATGCCTGGATGTGATTGGTGCGACCTCCACCACTGCTATTGCTTGGGGGGACAATTTAAGATAAAACAAGAAAAACTGTGAGATAAACTCAGTGAGTAGACAGTTTAATGGAAATGAAATCAAAGGTTAAATATCTTTTTAGAAAACACTTTATAACCACGTTAAATTCTAAGACTTTACGTCGCTTTTTGAAATCCCCCAGTTTTGAAACCATTTCCAAGCTTTAAGAGTGTTATAAAACTAATGGAACTCAAGGAAAAGATATATAACTCAAAACACATTTCTCAATAGCCAACCATCTAAATTAACAAAGTCCTAAAAATAATAAAATTGAAATCTTTATAAAACTTGAAAGGTATTTCTCACTTAAAATTCATATTTAAACTCTTGAAGATAAAAATTTAATTTCCACCATGCTTATACCTTGAAAAACTTGGCCACACACCAGTGCGGAATTCCTGCATCGCACAAGTAGGCGATATCCTGGCCATACACACGCGTGGAGTAAAATCCAACACGTGTAGGCAATCCTGGTTATACGTGTACGCAGAGCGGCCCCCAAAGGGCGAGACATCCCGACACACGGCCCAAAACCTATAGGTGTGATGTGATGGATGCCAAAAACCTATCCAAATCCGATAACCTAGAGGGTACTACAAGGGTGGTTTGAAAACTATTTTTCCATAACCCAAATAAATTCTTTTTTTCCACCGAGAGTATAATTATTGTACTTTCCCAAGAAAACTTTAAATCCATCAATTATTGCATAATTCCAATTAAAATCAAAGTGTATAAACCCAACCAATTCTTTTTGATCGAAAACTGAAGAATTAAATAAACCATATGAAGAAAATCATAAGCTAAAATCTTTTCCAAGAGATATTCATCAATTTAAACAATCCGTCAAATGAAACCATATTTTTAAACTTATATACAAAGGGAATTGAAAAACCGAAATCCGACAGTTATTCACCAAATCCCAAATCAAACTCAAGATGCTTAACTGACAGGACCGCCCCCGAACTCCACCCTGAAACCCGGAGAGGTCCTGCGGGAATCCAAATTCAAGGAAAATCCTACCGAAATTTCGGCAGAACCTCCCCTGAAAATGGACTAACCCAGAAATTTCAATACCTGTTAAAAGCACTTCTAAACCGCAACCACCTCTACCACAACCAAAAAGGGTCTCAGACCCAACAAATTTCACAGAGAATCCAACTTAAAATTGTAGATGATTATCAGAGCTGCTATCCTAATACAAGGAATTTTTACAAGAATATTAACTGGCGCCTACTGGTCCGAGAAGGAATAGAGATGTAACCGCCTCGACGTGATTGGCTCGACCTCCACCAAAGCTACTACCTGGGGGGAAACAATTTAAGACAAAAGAAAACAAACCATGAGACAAACTCAGTGAGTGTACAGTTTAATAGAAAACGAAAATAAAAGTAAACTTCCTGTTTCAGAAAATCCTTCAAAACCACGTTTAGCTCTAAGACCTCACGTCACTCTTTGAAATCCCCCAGTTTAAAACCATAAAGTTTATTGAAACTTAAGAAATCCCATAAAACAATATATATTTTTCAAATAACAATTTCTTAAAACAAACGAACTGTAAAACATCGTGTCAACAATCTTGATAGAATTTAAAAGAAATCCCTCACTTAAAAACATATTTAATAATTTCTGAAAATAGCCAAATTCATTTTCCACCATGCTATATACCCTGAAAAATCCTGGCCATACACCTGTGCGGAATTCCTGCATCGCACAGGCAGGCAATATCCTGGCCATACACACGCGTGGAGTGAATCCAACACGTGCAGGCAATATCCTGGCCATACACACGCGTGAATAAAATCAACACGTGTAGGCAATATCCTGGCCATACACACGTGTGAATAAAATCAGCACGTGCAGGCAATCCTGGTCATACGTGCACGCATAGCAGCCCCCAAAGGACGAAGCATCCCGACACACGGCCCAAAGCCTATATGTGTGCCGTGATGGGTCCCAAAGACCTATGTATCTGAAAATCTGGAGGGTACTGCAAAGGGTGGTTTGAAAACCATTTTTCCATAACCCAAATAAATCTTTTTTCCACCAAGAATAGAATAATTGTACTTTTCCAAGAAACTTTAATTTCCATAAAAACTTATTGCATAATTCCAACTCAATTTCAAAATACATAAATCAAATCACTCCTTTCGACCAAAAATTGAAATAATAAAATAAACCATATATATAGAGTAAGAAGCTGAAGTCCTTTCCAAAAAAAATTTATCAACTCCAATAAAACCATATTTAAAAATTTATATACGAGAGAAAATGAAAGGTCGAAATCCGACATTTATTTATCAAATCTAAAATCAACTCAAGATGCTTAACATAATTAAATAATGAAGTTTCATAAAATTCGTTTGATATGTCAAAAGTTCACTCTCATATACTATTTCTCAATTAAAACTCAAGATAATCAAATAAACAAATTCATAAAGTATAGAAATGCGTTTTAAAAATAAAAGTCCACTCACAGTGAGAATCCTAACTTCAATCCTCCTCCGGGTCGTCTCGAGCCACGATCGTCTCGCCTATAGAATAAAACAATACAACCATAGATTAGCCTCGATTCTACGACATTTAAAGAGTGTGTGTGTAGCCTAAATGTCCCTCCCGACTCACGTTTTTCCTACTAGTTAGAAATCGTTTTTCTTTAAACTATACCCTCTCACCTTATTCCAAATCCATCCTGACTCCAACTACGACACCCACGTCCTCAAATTTAACCACAAATTCAAGAGAAAACCGGCAAGTGGCCTAACTGTACTTGGGGCCTAACCTTACTTGGGGTCGTCCTAGAGTTAAAGACGATCCCCGTAAAGTGTCCGATCACGAGCCAAATTGAAATTCCGTCGCTCAAGTCGCACCCACCTATTCAAAATCATCAACCAACTCAATTTTAGCACCCCAATTAGCGCTAGATAATTTTCGTGACAGCCAGGCGGTCAGAACCCACGCTGTCGTCGCTCAAAGTGGCGGCACCAAACTATATTGCACAAATTCCTCCAAATTACTCTAGATTTCTGATTCTAAACATTCCTAAGGTCTTATGGGGAAGAATTTCGTCCAAATAAAACCACAAGAACATCCTTCTAAAACTGAAATTCTCATATATCCCGAATGGCTCAAAATCCCCAAACTCAATCTTCAATATAAACTCAAAATTAAACAGCCACAACACAAGGTATTGAAAGCCCATCAAGAGGGAGAGAGAACCCACCTGGTATGGAGGTGGTTGGCGCCGGATTTCACCGAAAATTTGGCGAGACAGAGGGGAGCCAAACCGCTGGGATTTCTGTGCGCGCGGGCTGGGCTGGTTGGAGTGGCCGGCGAGCTAGCAGGCGTCGGGGATGTACGCCGGTGACCTCAGGTGGCTGGAGATGGCTGGGAGAAGAGAGAGACGGCGACTGAGTGATGGACGTTGGCTGATGCGCAGGGGTTGGTTGCGCACAGAGAAAAGAAAGAGAGAGGAAACACGGGGAGAGAGAGAGAGTAGGCTCGGGAGGTGGTGGTCGGCGGCTGAGGGTGTTTGCCGGCGCCAGGGGTTAGCAAGGGTGGGTGGTGGTTGCTGGGTTGTGGGCGCAGGGGTGGTTGCGGGGGAGAGAAGACCGAGAGAGAGTGTGCGGGGAGAGAGAGATATAAAGGAGAGAGAGAGTGTTCTAGAGAGAGAGAGAAATTTCTAGAAAATCTGATTTTTAAACCCCAATTTGTTATTTTACGAAATTGCCCCTCGCTTCAAACGCCCATATCTTTCAAACTGTAACTCGGATCGAAGCGTGCTACGTGTCTATGAACTCGGGGGATCGAAACCTATCTAACGGACCCAAAGTCAAAGTCAAAAACCCATTTATTTTAAAAGTCAACTTTGGGTCAAGCTTAAATTAAAACAAAAATAAATATATAAATCAAAACCCTTTTTATTTCTAAATAAATCTCAAAATCTTTAAAATACAATCCAACATCTTTTTATAAACCTCTTAAAAAAAATCATAATAAAAATTTAAATTTCTAGTGAAAATTTGGGTCGGGTCGTTACAACCTTCCCCCCTTACAAAAATTTCGTCCTCGAAATTTAGTAGAAAACCTTAATTTAAGTGAATTGTAGTTGTAAAATTCTTATCACCCATCAAATCAAACCTCCTTTTAACAACCATAAGTTGAAATATGCGTGAATTTGACATTTCCTTCCGTTCGAGAAAACCAAGGATATTTAAACTAAGGAAATCACTCTACAACGAACCTAAATAAATTAAGTAAGCCTTAAAAATAAAAACTTAAAAATGTGATAGAACGCCAAACCCTAGATAAAGTTTTCAGGGATAAAACCATTACGAAATAAATCCATTTTAAAACCTTTAAATCATTTGAAAACCACTCTAACCCACAAATCGAGAAAGTTTATTTTTTATCGACAATCAAAACACAAATATGTGACAAACTAGAGTGTGTGTGTGTCCTGAACTCTATCGAAAATATCGTATCATGCTCAAGGTTAGATAATGTACCCATGATGACGTCCGGTGAGACCAACGCGTTCTGCTCCGTCATGGCGAAGACTCTGCCTTGGGCTCTGGGGCGTCCTGGCTGATCCCTCTGTTGTTCTCCACCTCTACTGACATGGCTGGACTGGGCACCACTACGCTTCCGCTGCGCCACTCTGATTAACCCTTTGATCTCTAAATGTATCCAACATAAAATATGATCGCGACTTCAAGTATCGTAAATTACTACGTCTTCCACACCATTCCTTACGTATCCATGAAAATGAGAAATAACTTATGATCGTGAACTAAGGGGTCACCCTCAAGCTCCTATCATTTCCTTAGCAATGTGTGATGTATTTAAGTCTATCTCGACTCCAACTACCCAGACTTCCATCGCAAGTTACTTATGTCTCCAAAATGGTCTAGCTCCTCATCACCATCCAGAAGTTATCGTTAATCCATCGAGTACTCACATGCCCCAAGTTAAGAAAGCTAGATTAGTGGAATTACAACAATTTCAAGCTTACTCTTTTAAATAAAAACATCACTTCATACGTCATCGCTTTGTGATGTCCCTTCTCTTCTAATATCAACCCTTACTTAAATCCAATACTTAGATCTCTTGCTTTCCATATGCCTACCACCTTCTAATTTCTCGTATCATCCCTTTACGTCACGTCTCTCTCTACCCAAATTCCTTCATTGTCCTCATTAGACTCCCAAAATAAAAACAATTCATTTATCCATTAATCGTTATTATGATATCTTTATCCTAATACACACGCATGTATCCTTCTCCATCCTTATTGTAACTATCAAAGTTTAACTAAGCTTCACTGTGTCACATCTTCGATACTTAATCTCTAGGAAAATCTATAATTCTAATAACGTTAAATTCCATAAAATTCCAACTTGATTTCCTCGAATGGGCTTCAAATGAAGTACTGAAACATTTAACAATGCGCTCTCAATTCCGCAGTTACTGATTATCAAGAAGAAATCCTCACGAGTACGACCCAAATTGTAATACAAGAGTACCGCAAACGTAACACTCACGTTAATCGTATTAAATCTACCCCCATAAACTTACCACAATCTACTTTGAGGTCGGCCACGTCGAGGAGTCATATCCATACTAGCGGAGGAAAACCTTTATGTATACTGAAGGGTGCACAGGAGGTGCGGAGTCTACAAGAAACGTAAAACCTAATGCTCTGATACCAAGTTGACAGGACCGCCCCCGGACTCCACCCTGAAACCCGAAGAGGTCCTGCGGGAATCCAAATTCAAGGAAAATCCTACCGAAATTTCGGCAGAACCTCCCCTGAAAATAGACTAACCCAGAAATTTCAATACCTGTTAAAAGCACTTCTAAACAGCAACCACCTCTACCACAACCAAAAAGGGTCTCAGACCCAACAAATTTCACAGAGAATCCAACTTAAAATTGTAGATGATTATCAGAGCTGCTATCCTAATACAAGGAATTTTTACAAGAATATTAACTGGCGCCTACTGGTCCGAGAAGGAATAGAGATGTAACCGCCTCGACGTGATTGGCTCGACCTCCACCAAAGCTACTACCTGGGGGGAAACAATTTAAGACAAAAGAAAACAAACCATGAGACAAACTCAGTGAGTGGACAATTTAATAGAAAACGAAAATAAAAGTAAACTTCCTGTTTCAGAAAATCCTTCAAAACCACGTTTAGCTCTAAGACCTCACGTCACTCTTTGAAATCCCCCAGTTTAAAACCATAAAGTTTATTGAAACTTAAGAAATCCCATAAAACAATATATATTTTTCAAATAACAATTTCTTAAAACAAACGAACTGTAAAACATCGTAACAACAACCTTGATAGAATTTAAAAGAAATCCCTCACTTAAAAACATATTTAATAATTTCTGAAAATAGCTAAATTCATTTTCCACCATGCTATATACCCTGAAAAATCCTGGCCATACACCTGTGCGGAATTCCTGCATCGCACAGGCAGGCAATATCCTGGCCATACACACGCGTGGAGTGAATCCAACACGTGCAGGCAATATCCTGGCCATACACACGCGTGAATAAAATCAACACGTGCAGGCAATATCCTGGCCATACACACGTGTGAATAAAATCAGCACGTGCAGGCAATCCTGGTCATACGTGCACGCAGAGTAGCCCCCAAAGGGCGAAGCATCCCGACACACGGCCCAAAGCCTATATGTGTGCCGTGATGGGTCCCAACGACCTATGTATCTGAAAATCTGGAGGGTACTGCAAAGGGTGGTTTAAAAACCATTTTTCCATAACCCAAATAAATCTTTTTTCCACCAAGAATAGAATAATTGTACTTTTCCAAGAAACTTTAATTTCCATAAAAACTTATTGCATAATTCCAACTCAATTTCAAAATACATAAATCAAATCACTCCTTTCGACCAAAAATTGAAATAATAAAATAAACCATATGTATAGAGTAAGAAGCTGAAGTCCTTTCCAAAAGAAATTTATCAACTCCAATAAAACCATATTTAAAAATTTATATACGAGGGAAAATGAAAGGTCGAAATCCGACATTTATTTATCAAATCTAAAATCAACTCAAGATGCTTAACATAATTAAATAATGAAGTTTCATAAAATTCGTTTGATATGTCAAAAGTTCACTCCCATATACTATTTCTCAATTAAAACTCAAGATAATCAAATAAACAAATTCATAAAGTATAGAAATGCGTTTTAAAAATAAAAGTCCACTCACAGTGAGAATCCTAACTTCAATCCTCCTCCGGGTCGTCTCGAGCCACGATCGTCTCGCCTATAGAATAAAACAATACAACCATAGATTAGCCTCGATTCTACGACATTTAAAGAGTGTGTGTGTGTAGCCTAACTATCCCTCCCGACTCACGTTTTTTCTACTAGTTAGAAATCGTTTTTCTTTAAACTATACCCTCTCACCCTATTCCAAATTCATCCTGACTCCAACTACGACACCCATGTCCTCAAATTTAACCACAAATTCAAGAGAAAACCGGCAAGTGGCCTAACTTTACTTGGGGCCTAACCTTACTTGGGGTCGTCCTAGAGTTAAAGACGATCCCCGTAAAGTGTCCGATCACGAGCCAAATTGAAATTCCGTAGCTCAAGTCGCACCCACCTATTCAAAATCATCAACCAACTCAATTTTAGCACCCCAATTAGTGCTAGATAATTTTCGTGACAGCCAGGCGGTCAGAACCCACGCTGTCGTCGCTCAAAGTGGCGGCACCAAACTATATTGCACAAATTCCTCCAAATTACTCTAGATTTCTGATTCTAAACATTCCTAAGGTCTTATGGGGAAGAATTTCGTCCAAATAAAACCACAAGAACATCCTTCTAAAACTGAAATTCTTATATATCCCGAATGGCTCAAAATCCCCAAACTCAATCTTCAATATAAACTCAAAATTAAACAGCCACAACACAAGGTATTGAAAGCCCATCAAGAGGGAGAGAGAACCCACCTGGTATAGAGGTGGTTGGCGCCGGATTTCACCGAAAATTTGGCGAGACAGAGGGGAGCCAAACCGCTGGGATTTCTGTGCGTGCGGGCTGGGCTGGTTGGAGTGGCCGGCGAGCTAGCAGGCGTCGGGGATGTACGCCGGTGACCTCAGGTGGCTGGAGATGGCTGGGAGAAGAGAGAGACTGCGACTGAGTGATGGACGTTGGCTGATGCGCAGGGGTTGGTTGCGCACAAAGAAAAGAAAGAGAGAGGAAATACGGGGAGAGAGAGAGAGAGAGAGTAGGCTCGGGGGGTGGTGGTCGGCGGCTGAGGGTGTTTGCCGGCGCCAGGGGTCGGCAAGGGTGGGTGGTGGTTGCTGGGTTGTGGGCACAGGGGTGGTTGCGGGGGAGAGAAGACCGAGAGAGAGTGTGCGGGGAGAGAGAGATATAAAGGAGAGAGAGAGTGTTCTAGAGAGAGAGAGAAATTTCTAGAAAATCTGATTTTTAAACCCCAATTTGTCATTTTACGAAATTGCCCCTCGCTTCAAACACCCATATCTTTCAAACTGTAACTCGGATCGAAGCGTGCTACGTGTCTATGAACTCAGGGGATCGAAACCTATCTAACGAACCCAAAGTCAAAGTCGAAAACCCATTTATTTTAAAAGTCAACTTTGGGTCAAGCTTAAATTAAAACAAAAATAAATATTTAAATCAAAACCCTTTTTATTTTCCAAATAAATCTCAAAATCTTTAAAATACAATCCAACATCTTTTTATAAACCTCTTAAAAAAAATCATAATAAAAATTTAAATTTCTAGTGAAAATTTGGGTCGGGTCGTTACATTAACATAATTAAAATAATGGAATTTCATAAAATTCTTTTGAAAGGTCATAGTTCACTCAAATATATTATTTCTCAAACCAAAATTCAAATAACTAATATAAATCACGAATTTCATAAAACATTTAAATTGATAAATTTTATAGGAATGCTCATGAAACAACGTCCACTCACAAACTTTTTTAACTAAAACCATACTCGATTAAATCAAGAAAATAATTAAATTATAAAATGTGCAGAACAATTATGAAAACAAAAGTCCACTCACAGAGTAACTGAGCTATGTCCAATCCTTTCCGGAACACCTTCCCATCTCACGATTTAGCACTCGTTGCCACTGATTGTAGCCAGAAGACGAAGCTCCATCAACCTCCTCTGAGGATTGTTGGAAGCTGGTTACGATTCCGATTTCACATTCAAATTAGGCTTCGATAAGAGAACGGGTTCGAGCGAGCGTTTCCAAGCCCCTAGCAACCTGCCCACAACAACAATAAATCACAAATTATTTCCAGAGTTCTCAACCCACATAAAACGGTAGAAATGGAGCCAGCCATCATGCTTTGTGGCTGTCCGAACCTATTTCAACACCAAACATCATCCAATTTAGATTTCTCATCCATAAACCATCTCACAAGCACCAATTAATCAAATTTAGCTCACCAAAAGCTCCAAACAGTGGCTATCGACTCGTAGAGGGGCCCAAAATTCGACATCATCGCCATAGTAGATGACTGCCAAACTAAAATTCAACCTAAAAGCAAAAATATCAACTTAATTCCAACTTCAATCGGCTCAAAAGACTAAAAAAGAACAGAAAATGATTTAAGGGAGCCCAACCCGGCCACCACACGCGGTAAAGCTCGCGGTGGCCTTGAGTGGCGGAATTGGATTTTTACTTCTGGGCACAAACGGCCCGAATCGATCATACAAACTTGTAGAGGACGGATGAAGGATCGATTTCAATACCTGGGTCGAGGCCAACAGTGGCCAAAGTTGGCCGGAAAACATGAAACCCGCCGGAGGTGCCGCGAACTCCTCCCCTTCAGATCTCCGTGTACGGTGGTCGTCTTGGCAAGGTGGTGATACCTCTGTGCTCAGCTCTTCGAGGGGAAGAGATTTGGGGTGTTCAGGGGTCGCGATGTTACCGAAAAAGCGAGATCGTCGGCGGTAAGTCTCGGCTTTTCTCTCTTCGATATGCCGTCGATAGTGGTTAACTGGTGAGAGGGAGGTGTGGGCTGTGATGACTGGTCGGAGAGGGTCATTTTCCAACCGGTGAGGTGGTCGGTGGTCACCGGATGGTGAGGAATCAAAGAGAGAGGGATCAGTGGGAGAGAGATGAAGAGAGGAGTGGGGGGGGGGGGGGGGCCGGAACCTGCGCGTGAGTGAGAGAGAGAAATATGAGATTTTTTTTAAAAAAATTTGGATCCTTCTAGAATAATCCATAAAATGTAAAAGTCTAAAATGCCCCAAATCTTTGCTCGTCCGTAAAAACGAATCCGTAGTTCCAATTAACAAACCGTCCGTGCCTACGCATTCGTCAGATCGAGGCCTTTCCAACAACACCAAAATCAAAGTCAAAAACCAAATAAATATTTGAGTCAAAATTTGAGTTAAACCTTTTAAAATAACACGTGTATAAAATAAAACAATAATAGGTGAAATTCAAATAAATCCATTTTCGTGAAACAAAATGGGTTACCAAAAAAAAAAATCTAAATTTCTAGCGAAAATTTAGAAGGAAAAATGTTCTCGAGGGCCTGAGATATATAGTTATCTCATTGATTTGCCTACTTTCAAGAGCAACCTTAGATATAACCAACTTTTCCCTGGGATTGAACTAATTGAAATTTGCAGTGCCAAATTAAATACTTTGCTCTGTATATCAGTATATTGGATTAGAGGGTGTCTTAAGTCTAGAGTTGAGAACATATCAGCATACATGTTGGAATTCAAACTGGGAGTCACGCCTTAAGAATACCATGTTCTAATTAAAAAAATAGGGTCGCTGACCAAATAAGCTTAATTACATAAACATTAGAGTTAAAATCATCACATAACGAAAATTGTTATTCTACAATCTATATAAAGTAGTAGAAACCAGATAAGTTCAATTTCTTAAATGTGTTAGAGAAAATCAGTACAAAAAATTCAGAATCATCAATAAGTATGGTCATGTTCTATGGTTTACTAAAAAAAATATGAAAAAAAAAATGTTTAAAAACACAAATTAGAGGAGGGAAGCTAATCAGATTTTGGATTTATTTATGATTGCTTTACTTTTTAAATGGTGTTGTACATTACTTTACGCTTTATACCCGTGGCATAAACCCAAAATATTCAAGGTATTGAAATGGGTATTATTTTCATTCCCACTTGCTTGTAAGACCTTATTATAACTTAATTAAATGGTTAGGAATTAAAGTAATGCAATGTAATTTTAATATAAGAATGAATTAAGCTGAGACTTTTACAACAATGCATAGAAAGATAGTCTGAGAATCTTAGGAAATTGAAATTGGTGAGTGAAATTGTTAAGATGCTGTAAATTGGTAGTAATTTAAGATGTTTAATTAGAAGGAATTCTTTTAAGTAATTGATAGTAGGTTTAATCAAGGTGTTAAATTTCAAAATTTTCAGCGAAATTTCGCCGAAAATTTTGATTTTTAAGGGTATCGAAATTTTAACACCATATTAAACATATTTCGAAAAATTTCGCCGAAATTTCGACGAAATTTTCGGCTTGAACCAGAGGGAGAGATGGGAGGAAAAGGAGAGGCGGCCTCGTCGCCTGTCGTCGTTGGGGAGAAAGAAGAGAGGAGGAAGAGATCGGCGCGCGGAGAGAAGAGATTGGCACTCACGGAGAGAAGAGAGGGAGATCGGGGAGGGAGAGGGAGAGGGAGGAGAGAGGAGATCAGAGAGGGAATGATCGATCTCAAGGAGTGACTGACTGAGGGAAGGTGCTGTTTCACAAGAGTGGCAGGAGTGAAGCAACAAGCAGCGTCGGCAAAGATGGCGACGAGCTCGATCTGGTCAAATGCCGGTGCTCACTGCCAAAGAATAATTCCACTCTTCCAATGCATTATTCACTTTAGCCTTTGGATTAACCTTTTTGACTTTTTCTAATTGGCACGTTTTCTTTTTTGAGAACAGCCCTTGGGCTCACTTTGGACTATTGAAGTAAACTTGTGCATTGGATTTGGATAAGCTTTTCCCTCTGTAAGCTTGGTCCAATACAAGATGTACTAGTGTCTATTGTACACTTGTACTACTAATACTAGCAAAGATTTTTAAGAGTTTTATTTTTTCTACTTGTTTTTTTTTAACTTGTGAGCGAGGCGTTAAATTTTGAAATTTTCTTCACCAAAAAATTCGATTTTTAGAAGTATAGAAATTTTAACACCATATTAAACATATTTCGAAAAATTTCCCAGCAGAAAAAAAGAAAAAGAAAAAGATTTATGATTGATTGGGATTTGAAGCCTTTGGGCAATTGGAAAAAAAAAATGTTTTGAGGTTTCGTTTGGCCGTTTTGGGGTTTCGTTTAGTTGTTTTTAAACGCAATACATTTTTATATAAAAAGATAATTAAAAATATCCTAAAAGACCTAAACTCTAATTTCTTATATCATATCTTAAACAATATAGAGTATAAAGTATATAATATATAGGGTTTAGTGTATAGATTATAGAGTATAAAGAGTATTAAGGTATATAGATATATAGGGTTTAGTATTAGGATTTAGTCTATAGATTATAGATTTATAAAGTATAAAGAATATACTAATTTCATTTATTTATTATACTAATTTTATTTAACAGTATTTACCTCCAGCGCACATTATATTCATCACATATCACATGAAACCTACTATATAATTTGGTTTTTTCAATGTTTTTTATCAATGTAGTAGATAATATGTTAAATAAACACATGGTAAAGTTTCATTCAAAATTTCCGTATTTTGATAGCAATTTCCGTCGTTTCCGTCGAATTTTTGTCGAAATTTAAAAATCTTCGAAATTTCCATAGAAATTTCCTCGAAACCCGAAATTTTATTCCTTGGGTTTAATATGATTATGGAATAAGAGATGTATAAAAATGTGCAGTAAGGGTTTAAAAAAAAGCCTAAGTATTGATTGGAATAAGAGGTATAAAAATGTGCACTAATGTAATTGTATAAATGTGTATGAAGCGTTTAGAACATACAGATGCATAGAAAGGTTAGGAAATGTGCTAAAAAGCTATAAAATGTGTAGTAAGCCTATTACATTTGTATTAAAGTTGTAAAGCGTTTATTATCTATAAATATACAATATAAATTAATTTGTAAATTGCATATTTGATGCTGCCAACCAGGGTGTTGTATGGTAATCAAGCTAGAAAATTGCTTCGTCATTAATTTATAAATTGCATATATATGGTGAGTGGAGGATCCATCATCAATCAAATCTTTGAGTTCATTTATATGTATATATGTATATATATATATATAAGAATGCTCTAAAACTTACTGGTTAGCAAGTTAATACAAAGATAACCACTTTGTTGAGCCTACTGCACAATATAATCTCAAAATCCAAATCATCCATTTTTTAGGCCCTACTTCAAAGATTATCTTTATAAAAAATCTCCAAAATCGAAAGTTATTTAGCCATTTGATGATGATAACAATTATTTATATACTTTTATCAAAAACAGTGATCGTCTATTTATTTTATCACAATTAGATGACTAAATGATTTTTAATATAGTTGATTTTTTATAATGATGATCTTTGAATTATAACCTAAAAAATGGACGGTTTGGATTATGAGATTAGTTATGTGGTGGGCCCAAAAGCATGATTAGTTTCGTATTAATTTACTAACTAGTTAGTTTTAGAGTACTCATATATATATATATATGAGCCAAATTAATACCAAGGATATGATTAATAAGTAATACAACTTGTTCGATGCTTATATGTCATGGGTCAGCCTATACGAACTGTAGTTATGTGATTTATTTTACAATCCAAATTAATAATGCAATTAAGTTGTTTATAGTTGTTAACAAAATTTGATTATGCTTTTGTAGACATGAGACAAAAATTGATTTAAGAAGATGAATTCTTAGATCAATTGGATTAATGATACTCATAACCATTTAAATCTTGTACCCATTGACCACCCTGAGGAATATTTGTTTATTCCATTTTAGGGAGAAATTGAACTGTATTGTCATTTATTGTATGACAAATAGACTGTAAATAGTATCTTTGGTTGGTTAAATTTTTGCGAGGCCATTTTACTATTGTTGGTGTACTTGAATTATATGTTATCACAGCTAGATAGATCATTCATCTATGTTTTGTAAAGTTAGCTGAATTGATAGATAAAGATGAACTTAACAAAACAATATTCTAAGTGAAATGCTAACCTAAGTTTGGTATGGTAATCCAAAGAAAGAATAATTCAACTGAATGTCATTAATGAAAGTGAAATAGAAAGAAAATGAATAGCATAGTTTTACAGAGTTGCTGAGGAAAAGACAATTGATACTATGCATGCAAAACAAACACTTATAATTTACAGGAATTAAAAGTAAATATTGATGAAAGGATAGTCAATGCAACATATATTAGAGATTAATTATTGTAAATTGGTGTATTCCAAAGTTAAGAATAATATGAGTAAATTAGTGTAAGAAAACAGTTTTCTTACAATTGAATATACTAAGACACAGTGCAAGCCAGCAAATTGGTCATTAGATGCATATGCCTTTGGCCTCCAAAGTCTGCAAATGCGGAGTCTAATTTTTCCATTGTCTTGAAAAGGTGTTAGACTACAGATTGGAACCAGGCTCATTGTGCTGTAAATCTGCAAATATAAGATAATTGTCATTCAAAAACAAAGGATGAAATGTTTGTAAGTGCAGATATGCACGAATAAAATGACATTATTTTATAATATACGTATAGTATTTTTAACCTGTTAAGAAATGCTGGAGAACATCTATGTTTTTAGCAAATTTATTTGGTGCTTCTCCATTATTTTCTATCATGATTTTCAGCCCTTACCTAGATGTAACTCTAGATAATGCAGCATAGAGTTGTCCATAAGTGAACACAGATTGTGAAAGATACAAACCAACTGTTTTCAGAGATTGTCTTTGACTTTTATTTATTGTCATTGTATAACATGATCTGATTGGAAACTTACGTCTTTTAAAAATGAAAGGCCATTTTTTTTCTGTGGCAGAAAGAATAATTCTAGGTATGAATACCTTGTGGCCAATGTTATTACCGGTGACAATTTTTGCTTCAATGGGTTTGTCAAGCATTTGAGTAATGACTAATCTTATTCCATTACAAAGCCCTGAGTGTAACGCCCCGAACCTTGGGCCCATAAAACACTGAAACATAAAAAATTTAAATATGTTTTCTCTTTTTTTTTTTTTGCGCTATGCACAACAACATAAGTAAATACGATTTTTACCAAAAACATTTAAACGAAAACATTGTGTAAAAACAATTAAATAAATCTCGCTGAGTCCCAATGCGTCGATTTCTCCTCACTGCCTCCTCAACTTGCTTAACCTGTAAAACACAAATAACCACACTGCACCATATCCATGGTACACCGGGTCATTCAAACAAACAACCCATTGTAACACCCCGAACCTCGGGCCCATATAATACTGAAACATTGCCTTTCAACCCTTTTTCAAACAATGAGCCATGCACTTAACATAATAAATAAATACGTTTAACAAATCAGAGTGTAAGTCCAAAAACTTTTATATAAAATCACTGTATAAAAACAAACACATAAATCAAAATGGGTCTCACTGCCTCGTCTTCTCCTCACTGCCTCCTCAGCCTGCTTCACCTGCAAAAACATTAACCACACTGCACCATATCCATGGTACACCGGGTCATTCAAACAAACAACTCGGTAAGCTCACTGGAGCTCGTATGAGTGAAATGACGTAATAATTATTATCCTCAATAATATTCTCAATTCCCAACTCAAAAATAATCCACAAGAATATCCATAATTACTCAATCACATCGCAATTTCAACAACAATAATAATAATCATTCTGCAAATCAATTGCCTAATCGCCAACTATTAACCTCAACCTCAAATCATTCCCGTCTTAAATAATAATCATCCTTAATTCCATCTTCAAGATTCAAGCCTATAATTTACCAAGTCCTAGCAAACAATGCACACAAGAAATCAAGCAACAATTAAACTAACTAATTTCACTCACGTCGCTCTTTGAAATCCCCAATTTTAAAACTATTTTTAAAATCTCTTCTTTCAATTCCATTTTTAAATCATCTCAAAACTGTAATTTGATCTCTGAAGAGTAAATAGTATTTTCAAGCTGTAAAACTATTAAATGTCTGAAATGAAACGCAATGTCTTACTGAAACTGTCATTTAAAATATTCATTGATGTAATATCATTTCTCAAAATACTCCACAAACTGAAATCTCGCACAGTCGCACCACACTAGTACCCTGGGGAACTGCTGGTCATACACTGCCGAGTCATCTCTAGGCAAGTGCAAAGCAAATCTATACCTGCTGTGATGCTGGTCATACACCGCCGACTAGGCAAGTGCAGAGCAAATGCTGGTCGTACACCGCCTACTAGGCAAGTGCAGAGCAAATGTCATTCTGGTCATACACCGCCAACTAGGCAAGTGCAGAGCGAGTGCTGGTCGTACACTGCCGAGTCATCTCTAGGCAAGTGCATAGCAATCAATACCTGCTAAAGAGGGTACTAATGTGGCGGTTTAAAACCGCTTTTAGATATCTCAATCAACCACATCTCAAAAATACTCCTTCAATAAGAACTGAAAATATAATTTTTTTCAATATATCTGTTAAAATAAAATCATTCCCAAAAGGATAAAAGTTCAATAATAAAACTTCCCCAAAATAATACCAAAAATCATTTCCAGAAACTGTCCATACTCAATTAAATCAAGAAAAGAGTTGAATTATAAAAATGTGCAAAACATTTCGAAAAACAAAGATCACTCACAGTCTACCCCGAGTTACACCGAATCCCTTCCGAAACCGATTCCTACTTACGACCCCTTACTTGTTTGCCATTCCTACTCACAGTCTACTGTATAATAATTGCTTAATCCTCACTCATATACCTCAACAATAAACATTTCTTCTCCAGTTCAGCAATTATCATCATTCCTTGATCCTCGAAAATAGACATTTCTCATCTAATCAGTAATTAATCCCAGAGCAACTCATCTAATCAGTAATTAATCCTTTAGTCTCAAATCCTCGTCAATTCATTCTCATGATCTAAGTCCTACACTAAGCCTTCTCTAACATATAACAACAAACACACAAACAGGCAATTCATTAACGGTACTCTACATTTAAAAACCGATAAGTTTCACTCATAGTGCAACCACGTGAAATGACCGAAGTGACCTTCACTGCGCCATTGCTCGGATATCAAATCTGGCAGCATAACGGCATCGGGAATGAGATTTCCCGTGCCCGCGTACCTGTTAAGACCAGACAACCAACACAATTACCAAACAGAACGTAAATGGCCACCGAACGACCGAAACGGACGGCCGCCACCACACGCGGTGGCTGCCCCGCCCCAAACGACACACAAAAATTACCGAAATCTCACCAAATGGAACTAGAAGGGTTTCTGGGACCTTAATTGGGCGGAATCGGGTCAAATGATCACTAACCCGCCACCAAAAGCGGTGGTTCCGATGGTGGCAGAGGCGGCACGAACCTGGAATTACTCAAAATCAACTCTAATTAATCCTAATTGCACAATGGAACCTTCAATTGCACAAAAACAACTCGAATTCGAGTCCAATTTCAAGAAATTCGAAATATGCATAAACCCTAAAATCGAATTTCAAATTTCTCAAAATTGGACGTGCCCACCTTAAGGGAAAGGTTACCCATACCTCGAGGATCATTTTTGAAAACTGGACCGACGGCCAAAAGTCGCTGGAAATAGCCGAAAACGGCGGTGGAAGTCGGCGGCTAGCATTTTCTTTTCTCACGTCGATTTGCTGGACGTGGCGGCCAACCGGCAACGGGAAAGGGTGAGGTGAGCCGGCGCTGGTGTAAGGAGCACACCGGTGGTCGCCGTTCATCGAGGGAAGGCCGGAGCAAGAAGCTCCGGTGTGAAGCAGTGGCTGCGCGCGCAGAGAGAGGGAAGAGAGAGAGATTTTTAATAGTATGATTAAAAATACATGACTAACGTGTTGAAGTGTATTTTTAAAAATTCATGGATAGTATGTGGCTGCTGCCCCGTGTCATAGATTTTGCGCGCCTGCTGCCTTCATGTGGCTGCACCAGTTAAAGCTTCTTCTCTTTCTGGAGCAGAGAATGAAGCAAAGGTAAGTTATAAGCATTTTGATGCCTTAGTACAGCAGAACAATTATACCAATCTATTCTTGCAGACCTTAGGAGAACAAGCCAATAGAATTGAGGATAGTTTAAATGAACTAACTCCTAAAAAAGAAGACTTAAAGTCTAAGGTGGTTTCTAAAACTGGTAAATCAATCTTTAAGCCACCACCAGACCTAGGAGAATTTAGACTTTCAAAAGGAAATCAGTCAGAATTAGTTGAAGAGATTACAAGTAGGTTAAATAACCTGCAAATGAAATAAAAAGAAAAACAAATGATAAATGTTTTATCTAAATCTGGATCTGATTCAGAATTAGATGAGATGCAGGAAGCCTTCCAGGATTCCGACAACGAACAAGATAAAAATCCTTTCCAAGCCTTAGATCTTAATAGGCTCACCTTTAATTCAAGGTCCAATTATGGTTTTCAAGGAAAACCCCAGTTTGCCCCCACAAGAAACTACTACCATAGGCCTACACCTGTGGACAAGCAGTATGAAGAAAATTGGTACAATGACTCTGCAAGGTATGATGTAAATTTCATTGTTGAATGGAATATTGATGGTAAGACTGAATACCAAATTCTTGATACCTTTAAACACATGATGATGTTAGCCACTGTCTATAGAGCTTCCTCTAACAATACAGAAAAACAAATTGCAGGAGCAATCATTGCAGGTTTTGCAGGCCAACTAAGAGGTTGGTGGGATTTCTTGCCAGAAGCCGATAAGCAGGCGATTTTAAATTCAACTAAATCAGTTGTTAAGATTGAAGGGCAAAGCATGACCCAAACAGCAGAAGGAGACGCTGTTAATACTCTGATTTATACATTAACCCTCCACTTTGCAGGAACAGGAAGGTTAATGGCTGATAAATCTAGAGAAGTCCTTATGAATTTAAAGATGTCTTACTGAATACAGGTGGTATAAAGATGTCTTTATGGCTAGAGTCTTCACTAGAGACGACTGTCACTCCGACTTTTGAAAAGAAAAATTTCTTTCCGGGTTACCACCATTATTTGGGGAAAAGGTAAGGCAAAGGCTAAAAGCCAAGTACGGAGGGACAATTCCCTTTAAAAATTGTACTTATGGAGAACTCCACAGTGAAATATGTGCTGAGGGTATATCTATATGTATAGATTTGAAGCTTAAAAGACAACTTGAAAAGGAAAAATTCCTTAAAGGAAAAGAAATGGGTGACTTATGTAAACAGTTTGGGCTATCTACTGAGAAGAGCCCATCACAGAAAAAGAAGCAAAAACCCAAATTTATACTTAATAGGTACAAAGTGGCCAAAAAAAAAAAAATACTTAATAGGTACAAACAGGCTAAAAGGCCAAAACCATTCCAAAGCCCATTCCAAAGCAAAAAAGGACCTGCCAAGAAAAGATTTATGGGTAAAAGTCCAGGTAAGGCCCCTATCTGTTTTAGGTGTGGAAAAGTAGGTCACTACAGGAGTCAATGCAAAATGGAAGAAAAAATAAACTCCTTAGAAATAAGTGATGAGCTTAAAGAACAAATCAAACACTTATCTCTAAATTTTGATTATTCTGACAATAAAATTGCAGGTCTTAGTGATTCGGAGGAATCTGATTCTAGCCAGGATAATTGTACTTGCAAAACCATTAATATTATTACTAAACAAGATGGTTTCTTGCTAGACCTTATTGATAGGATAGAAGATCCCAGCGAGAAAAGAAAAGCCTTTGAAGAATATTTGGAAACCCTAAAATGGGAACCTGATCATGAAGAAAGAAAAGAACAAGATAAGATTAAAAAATCTTATGAACCCTACTCATTTCAAGAAGTCCTCAATAAGATCAAGGGACCTCAACAAAAAAAGGTAACAGTTGCTGACTTAAAAAGTTAGGTCAACCAACTTAAACATGAGGTTAAGATCCTTAAAACAAGGATGGAGGCCTTAGAATCCCATCAGGTTAATGAAGAAGATTTCAATCAGTACTTCCCTAGAGAAGGAAATAGTCAACAAGGAGAAAGTCAAGACCTGGTTCAGATACAGAGTATAGAAAAGATTATATACCAGAAATGGTATACGGAGGTAACAATAATAGTAAATGTTAATGAGAAAAACTTTCATTTTCTTACTATTGCTCTTATTGATTCAGGTGCTGACTCAAACTGTTTAAGAGAAGGTTTAGTCCCATCCAAATTCTTTACCAAAACCAGCCAGGTGTTAAGAGTAGCCAATGGAAAAAGAATGAATATCAAATACAAGCTACCACACTCGGCAGTTTGTAACAATGGTGTCTGTCTTGACGCCCCGTTTATCCTGGTTAAAGACTTGAACCAGGCTTGTATCTTGGGAACTCCTTTTCTCAGTACCTTGTACCAGTCAGGACCCATCTCAATAGATCAAACAGCGATTAAAGGTAACAAACAAGGTATAATGTTGATGTGTTTTCTTAGAATAAAATAAACAATTATTTCATCCCAAGTATACTCACAAGTGCACGAATCGCATTAGCAGCAAAGCGTACAAGCACGAGGTCGATCCCACAGGGAATGGTTAATAAACAACAAATCAATTCAAATAATCACTAGAATAACTAAATGGGGGGGTTTTGAAAGATGGAAACACACGCACACATCACCACACGCACACACCCTTTATTCTATCTTGCAATGTCAAGTTTTCAGTTTCAAATCAGATAAGCATGCAATAACCATCCAAGGCTAATGACAGTTAATTTGAACACAACATATTAAAGTTTGACTGCTAAAAAGGTTTGGCTAGTTACTTTCTCGCAATTGTTCTTCTAATGCATAAACTAAGAGCTTCTTGGTCCTTCCTTAGCCAGTTAACCTACATGTTCCCTAGTTCAAGCTAAGGCAGATGTTACCCATGCAGGAGTCATTAAGTTTTATGAGAACGTCAAACATGCACAACATATAAGATTTGACTATTTCCTTATAGAGGTCGCCCAACCCCACTACCAAGAATAATCCCTTATTCCCTTGTTACTTGTGGTTTAGTGTCTTTGACTATTTCACAGCTAAACCTAACAATTAAACTAGATGCAATTACCCTAAGGTGGCCAGTCAAAGGATGCAAACAACTAGTGACGGGTTCAAATAGATAGTGGAAATTTAATACATGCAAACATCAAACTAACAGACCAAGAGACGGATAAACGATTTGTTAGAACATGCAAATCCATTAATCGACCTACGACTAACATGCAAGATAGAATAACTAACTACATAACTAAATTAAATAAATAAAAACAGCAACAATAAACAAAGTCCCAATTCATGCTTGCTAAAGAAATCAGAAACACAAAGGAAACGAAATTAAAAGCATAAACAAATTGAAAGCAGAAACATGAATTAAATGAAATCAAGAGATAAACTAATTAAATTCAGAAACTTAATTAAATAAATTCAGAGGCATAATCCAACAATAAAATAGAAAACTAGAACAAAAATCAAAGGGAAACAACAAGAGAGGCTGCGGCAAGACAAGGAAGAGAAGACACCTTTCACAAGCAATTGCCTCACGACTATGGTGAGCTAGGGCTTGCGGCTTAGGGTTGCTCTTCCTTGCAGCCACGCCACTCCTATCTCTCTCTCAACCTTCGGCTAGCCCTCACAAGAATAAAACTCAAAACTGAAATTAAAAACCTAAAACAGAGAATAAACTAGAAGGCAAGGAGAATTTCGGCTGGAGTGTGTAAGTGTGCTAGGGTTCTGAATTGATGGGATATATATAGAGGATAAATCCTTGAGAGGCAAGGATAGGGCTTGCGGCACAACTAGGGTTTGCTGCTCCTTGTAGCTTGCGGCATCAGCTAGGGTTTCTAGCTATGGGCTTGCAGCAAAGGCTTGGCCTTTTGGGCTTAAGTGATGCATGCAAGTCAGCTAGGACCTCCCTCCTTGCGCATGGGCTGATGGTCTTGGGCCTTGATGGTGCATTGGGCTCACATGTGTTGGGCTGAAGTGGCTTGCACAAGATGGGCTAGGGTTTCACTCCATGGGCTTCCACCTTGAGCTTGTGCATGGGTCTTGCGCATAGGGCTTCTTGGCTGCTAGGGTTTGCATGGCATGCATGCGCATGCATGGGCTGCCATCTTGCTCCTTACGCATGGTCTTTGGGCTGCTAGGGTTTGGCCCATGCATGTGTATGCATGGCCCATCTTGGGTTCGGCATCCCTTAGCCCCATGGGCCCTTGACTTTTGACATCCCATTTTGCCCCTCATTTCTATTTGAATTCAAATTCATTTCTTCCTTCCATTCATTTCCACGGATGTCCACCACCTTCTAGAAGCTTCTGGAACCTTGACTTTGACCAACATTTCCTAGTGCAACTAGGATTCCTTGAAAACGAAGGATTCCTTATCCGTTTCGACTTCTCGTAATGACCATATTGCCCCTGGGGTCTCCTAGTGTCATTAGGACTCCTTTCCCTAGTTGGGTTAGGTTTCCTAGTTCAACCAGGATTTCCTATTCGAATCAGGATTTCTCATTTTTTGCTTCGCAATGATGGTTCTGGACTTGATGTTTCCTAGTGTGACTAGGAATCCTCATTTGACTAGGATTTCTGTACTTTTCCTGGTTTGACCAAGATTTCACTCGTTTTCCTAGTTTGACCAGGAAATGTCCCAAAATGGCTCCATTTGCTTCTTTTTCTCGTTTCTGCTTCATTTGACCTGAAAACACAAAAATAAGACAATAAACACAAAATATCGAGTTCTAACACTCTAGGTTAAGGAATTAGTATCATAAAGTGATGCAAAATGCATACTCATCACACCCCCAAACTTAGATTTTGCTAGTCCTCGAGCAAATAAAGGAAAGAAAAGACTCAAGACTGACTCTAGCTAACATCCCAACAACTGAATTCATGCGCACAACCATTAATCACATAGGAAAGCAAGGCATATACATTGTATTCTCCATATTCTAATAATATTTCAAATAACATACCTCGCTCCTCTATTGTCATATAGGTCATCCTTGACACAAATCCAAGTTTTAGACAAACAAAACTAAATCAATACATACATAATAAATTCAACTCCAATCCTCACTATGACATACTCTCAATGATAAACACTCAAGAATTAGGTTGATATGTGCACTCAAAAGTATATGTGAGAGGAAATATATAACAAAAACAATTCGCTCACATATGTACATGAAATAAAGGCACATTTTAGAAAGAATACTGATCTCATGAAAGGAATCCAAATGCTTGAAATAGAATCAATAACCATAGGGTCTCTTCTCAAATAGACTCCACATAAGTATAATACACACCTCTTGAGATTAGCTAGGGCTTTAATAAGGTTATAATGAAGGCCTAGGCTACGATAAGGTATTGAAATGAAAAGGAAACACAAAGGGCTACATCCATGGAATTGCAAGCATTAATAGAACATTCTGAGGTACACTTTGCTTCTTTGCACTTCATAGCTTAATTTGAACTCTTTTTGCTCACTTTTTCTTTTGAAACCGTCCCATCTCTTTTCTTTGATTTCTTTTTTTTCTTTTTCTTTTCTGTGGGCACGGCATACATACTTTTCTGACATATTTTTGTATAAGCTATGCATTTTCACTTCTTTTCCACCTCAATCAACATGTAAACAACTTGCAATACCATAAAAAGGGTAAAACGGGTAAAAGGGGTGTAACACCCCCTAAACTTAGGGTTTGGTATAGGGTAACAAAGAAAACGGCTTAAAAGCTAGGCTCAAAATGAGTAACTAAGGATAAAACATGTAATGGGTAGGCTTTCAGGCTATGGGGTACACAAACAGGGCCTAAATTCATTTCTCAAGAGTTATGCATATACCACATGCTTTGTGTACACAAGAAAAGAGTTCTAGCTCATTGATTCAAGATTATGCATATTTCAAGCAAATGACCAAATGAAAGATAATGAGATCAAAACAACAACTTATATGACAATGATAGAATCAGAGTGGCGCGCAACACTCAAGAATTGAAGAACAGGGCTCAAAAGCTCACTTAGGTCAAGCAAGTCTACTCTATTATGCATATAATCATTAGAAATGCTAATCACAACCTAAATTCATATCAACAAGGCCAAATGACATAGAATTGCAAGATATGTTATGGAACACTATTAGAAGGAAAAGAACACCAAATATACACACAATACTAAAACATGCTCATAACAATCATGCACAATCAAATCAATTAGTTGGGGACTCAAAACGACCTGAAATAACCAAAATGACTCAAAAACTTTTTGTTTTTAAAACAATGTCGCACACTTCTAAAGAATCACATCCATCACTAAGGTGAATGAGATCTAACGAAAACGTGCATTTTGATGTGGGTTTTGACACCCTAAATTTAAAAACAAAAGAAAAAGTTTTTTCCTAACCTAAAAACACTAAAAACAAAATTTTTTTTTCTTTTTCTAAAAATGCTTAAAAACACTTAAAACACCCTAAACACTTGTTCTAACCTAAAAACACTAACAAATGACAATTGCCCTTCCCCCACACTTAAATGATACATTGCCCTCAATGTATAAGAAATAAATGCAAGAATGATCAAATTAAGCGAAACGGGAAATTGCAAATATCCAAAACCAAATAAACACACCAAAATGAAAAATTGTCTTATGAAGCAAAATAAGGAAACTGTTTACTTGCATACGCAAGCGTGGACACTCCAAGGGTAGGCGCGGCCTCCTTGGTCCTCAATGACTCCTCCTCCATTATTCGAAACCAAAAACTTGGGTTGCCTCCCAATCAGTGCTTGTTTTTCTGTCTTCAGCCTGACATTGCCTTCTCCTTTACTTGCGTCATTTCCTCTTCTTCTTGCCACTGCTACTCTCGGCACTCCCTAAGAACGAGCTGAAGAAGCTCTCCAATTCTGACTTCTCATCTCTATAAAAAGTGATCTCCTCGCTCTGCGGAAGCTCGGAAGTGAGACAATACACCTCTTGCTTGGTGTTGTGCCGAATCTTCATGGTACTCTCCATCGCCTTGTACTCCATGTTAGAGGTGCACAAAAATGGTCTCCCACGTGTAATAGAAACGTCACCCGGAAGTCTCGGCACATCTAGCACTATGAAATCAGAGGGAATTAGTAAATTACGACATCTAACCAAAACATCCACAAGCATACCAAGGGCTTTCTCGACTGAAGAGTTGGCGAAGCGAATGTTCAAATCAAATGGTTGCAAATTAGCTTCCACAAATCCAAGCCTCTTGAACACCACCAGCGGCATGACATTGATAGCTGAGCCATTGTCAATTAAGGCATTGGCAATCTCATACTCCCCTATGCTACATGGTATGACCAATGAGCTCGGATCCCTCTTCTTGCTCGGAAAAGATGCAAAGAGATAACCACAAATCTCCCTAGGAACGTTGTGACTATGCCCTTGCTCCTCAACCTTCTTCTCAATAGACTTCAACTCCCTCATGGTTGCTGGAAATTTGGTGCCGTCGATGTCCAGAATGAGGGGAATCACACGTGTGTCAACTTTCTCTTCAATCATTTCCGGATCCTCCTCTTCCTCACTATCAATGATCTCAATCACCTCCTTAGTCTTGACCACTTTAACTCTTTTTCTTGGAGTTGTTCTCAAAATAGCATTTACATGCTCTTCATTCTTCAGGTTGACGATGGGCTGACTTGGCAATTTCCCCTTCTCTCTCTGACCCAAAGTAGTGGCAATCTGATCCACTTTGACTCTCCAAATGTGCAATAGCCTTCAAATTGGCTTGCATCTGCTGCTCGGTACGGTTCATGAAGGCGTTGGTGCTCTGAGCAAGGGAAGTGGTGCTTTAAGCAATCTGAGCAATCTTGTCCTCCAAACTAGACCTTTTGGCATTAGGGTGCATATATGGCTTGTTGGTGCTCCCACTAGCTTGCTGTCCATTGTTGTTGCTCCACCTGAAATTAGGGTTGTTCTTCCATCCAGGGTTATAAGTGTTAGAAAATGGATCGTATGGCACCCTAGGATAATTCCCAACCTGATTCACGTGTTCCACATCACCTCCTTGTTCTTGCATACCCATCAGCTTCTCTTGAGCCAAAGATAACTTCTGCACCATAGTCTTGATTTCCAAAATCTGTCCCTCCATGGTGTTTGGCACATCAGTCACCTCATATAACCCTCTCTTTGGTCCTCCCCTTGGACGATTGGAATCCCACTGTTGAGAATTCAAAGAAAGTGACTCAAACAAATCTGTAGCCTCATCCTCCGTTTTTGACATAAACGCACCACCACATGCCGAATCTACCTTGGCTTGATCTCTCTCCAATAATCCCTGATAAAAACAACAAATCACATACCAAGGAGATAAGTTATGGTGTGGGCAGCTAGTAAGTAACTCATTGAATCTGTCCCAAGTCTCATGGAATGGCTCGTCCGCCTTCTGCACAAATCCAAGGATCTCCTTCCGAATCGAATTTGTCTTGGAAATGGAATAAAACTTGTTCAGGAACTTGCTCGAAAGATCATCCCATGTCGAAATGGAACCACTGGGCAGCGAATACAACCACCTCTTTGCCTTGTCCTTAAGCGCAAAAGGGAACATCCTCAAACGGTACTAATTGGCATTCAGACCCCTCAACTGTGCGGCTTCACAAACCCAGGAAAACTCCTTCAAAAAGTGGATCGGATCCTCCCCATTCAGCCCATGGTAGCTCGGCAACAAGTGAATCTGACCACTCTTGATCTCGAAATCAGTGGCTATGGTTGCATACCGAATGCAAGACGGTTGAGTGGGCAGCGAAGGTGCTAAAAAATGGCTCAGGGGCTGCGGCATCATCTCGTTTGTCTCAGCCATGTCGACACTCTCAGTCTCTTCACTACTCGAATCTGGTGCGCTAGGTAGAGGGCTACCTTGTGATGTACCTAAAGTTTCCTTTTTGAGCCTCTCCAACCTTGCAACAAGTTCAGGGTTCATAAAACACACCTAATCAAGAGAAAAACACACAATCAGTAGAAAGAATGCATATAAAGGCATGGCATTTATTAAAACTAAAAATTAACCAAAAATGAAATCTAACTAATATAACCTAATTCTAATGACTAATTAAACCAATTCATTGATATTAGACACCATTCCCCGGCAACGGCACTAAAAACTTGTTGATGTGTTTTCTTAGAATAAAATAAACAATTATTTCATCCCAAGTATACTCGCAAGTGCACGAATCGCATTAGCAGCAAAGCGTACAAGCACGAGGTCGATCCCACAGGGAATGGTTAATAAACAACAAATCAATTCAAATAATCACTAGAATAACTAAATGGGGGTGGGGTTTTGAAAGATGGAAACACATGCACACATCACCACATGCACACACCCTTTATTCTATCTTGCAATGTTAAGTTTTCAGTTTCAAATCAGATAAGCATGCAATAACCATCCAAGGCTAATGACAGTTAATTTGAACACAACATATTAAAGTTTGACTGCTAAAAAGGTTTGGCTAGTTACTTTCTCGCAATTGTTCTCCTAATGCATAAACTAAGAGCTTCTTGGTCCTTCCTTAGCCAGTTAACCTACATGTTCCCTAGTTCAAGCTAAGGCAGATGTTACCCATGCAGGAGTCATTAAGTTTTATGAGAACGTCAAACATGCACAACATATAAGATTTGACTATTTCCTTATAGAGGTCGCCCAACCCCACTACCAAGAATAATCCCTTATTCCCTTGTTACTTGTGGTTTAGTGTCTTTGACTATTTCACAGCTAAACCTAACAATTAAACTAGATGCAATTACCCTAAGGTGGCCAGTCAAAGGATGCAAACAACTAGTGACGGGTTCAAATAGATAGTGGAAATTTAATACATGCAAACATCAAACTAACAGACCAAGAGACGGATAAACGATTTGTTAGAACATGCAAATCCATTAATCGACCTACGACTAACATGCAAGATAGAATAACTAACTACATAACTAAATTAAATAAATAAAAACAGCAACAATAAACAAAGTCCCAATTCATGCTTGCTAAAGAAATCAGAAACACAAAGGAAACGAAATTAAAAGCATAAACAAATTGAAAGCAGAAACATGAATTAAATGAAATCAAGAGATAAACTAATTAAATTCAGAAACTTAATTAAATAAATTCAGAGGCATAATCCAACAATAAAATAGAAAACTAGAACAAAAATCAAAGGGAAACAACAAGAGAGGCTGCGGCAAGACAAGGAAGAGAAGGCACCTTTCACAAGCAATTGCCTCACGACTATGGTGAGCTAGGGCTTGCGGCTTAGGGTTGCTCTTCCTTGCAGCCACGCCACTCCTATCTCTCTCTCAACCTTCGGCTAGCCCTCACAAGAATAAAACTCAAAACTGAAATTAAAAACCTAAAACAGAGAATAAACTAGAAGGCAAGGAGAATTTCGGCTGGAGTGTGTAAGTGTGCTAGGGTTCTGAATTGATGGGATATATATAGAGGATAAATCCTTGAGAGGCAAGGATAGGGCTTGCGGCACAACTAGGGTTTGCTGCTCCTTGTAGCTTGCGGCATCAGCTAGGGTTTCTAGCTATGGGCTTGCGGCAAAGGCTTGGCCTTTTGGGCTTAAGTGATGCATGCAAGTCAGCTAGGACCTCCCTCCTTGCGCATGGGCTGATGGTCTTGGGCCTTGATGGTGCATTGGGCTCACATGTGTTGGGCTGAAGTGGCTTGCACAAGATGGGCTAGGGTTTCACTCCATGGGCTTCCACCTTGGGCTTGTGCATGGGTCTTGCGCATAGGGCTTCTTGGCTGCTAGGGTTTGCATGGCATGAATGCGCATGCATGGGCTGCCATCTTGCTCCTTACGCATGGTCTTTGGGCTGCTAGGATTTGGCCCATGCATGTGCATGCATGGCCCATCTTGGGTTCGGCATCCCTTAGGCCCATGGGCCCTTGACTTTTGACTTCCCATTTTGCCCCTCATTTCTATTTGAATTCAAATTCATTTCTTCCCTCCATTCATTTCCATGGATGTCCACCACCTTCTAGAAGCTTCTGGAACCTTGACTTTGTAGAGTTGACTTTTGCCAACATTTCCTAGTGCAACTATGATTCCTTGAAAATTAAGGATTCCTTATCCGTTTCGACTTCTCGTAATGACCATATTGCCCCTGGGGTCTCCTAGTGTCATTAGGACTTCTTTCCCTAGTTGGGTTAGGTTTTCTAGTTCAACCAGGATTTCCTGTTCGAATCAGGATTTCTCATTTTTTGCTCCACAATGATGGTTCTGGACTTGATGTTTCCTAGTGTGACTAGGAATCCTCATTTGACTAGGATTTCTGTACTTTTCCTGGTTTGACCAAGATTTCACTCGTTTTCCTAGTTTGACCAGAAAATGTCCCAAAATGGCTCCATTTGCTTCTTTTTCTCATTTCTACTTCATTTGACCTGAAAACACAAAAACAAGACAATAAACACAAAATATCGAGTTCTAACACTCTAGGTTAAGGAATTAGTATCATAAAGTGATGCAAAATGCACACTCATTATATAAAAGTAAATTTCCCTTTTATAGTAGAGCCTTTGGCACGACAAGTAAATTCTCTAAATAACCTTATCATAGGAAAAGAGAATTTTATAATGTCATTAAAAGGAGAAATTAGAAACAAGAAGACTATACAAATGTTGCAGGAACCCAAGATCGAAAAGAAAATACAAGATCTAAAAGATCTTATTATTAAGGAAGTGTGCTATGATCTCCCAACAGCGTTCTGGAATAGAGAAAAGCACATTGTTAGCCTCCCTTATGAACCTGACTTTAAAGAGTCAATGATCCCTACCAAAGCTAGGCCCATCCAAATGAATAGAAGCCATTTGGAATTGTGTGAAAAAGAAATAAAGGATCTCTTAAAAAAGGGATTAATCCGCAAGAGCAAATCCCCATGGAGCTGTCCAGCCTTCTACGTTGAAAAAGCTGCAGAAATCGAACGCGGGGTTCCAAGGTTAGTAATTAATTACAAAGCTTTAAATAAGGCTTTAAGGTGGATAAGATATGCAATCCCAAACAAAAGAGATTTGTTAAATAGATTACATGAAGCTGTAATCTTTTCAAAATTTGACATGAAGTCTGGATTCTGGCAAGTCCAAATCAGAGAAGAAGAAAGGTACAAAACAGCCTTTACTGTACCTTTTGGACATTACGAATGGAATGTCATGCCATTCGGACTTAAAAATGCACCCTCTGAATTTATGATATTTTTAACCCTTATTCCTCTTTCACTATTACCTATATTGATGATGTTTTAGTTTACTCCTCCTCTCTGGAAGAACACTTTAAACATGTTAACATCTTTCTTAAGGTAGTGAAAAATGCAGGGTTGGTGGTCTCAAGCAAGAAAATAGTCTTATTCCAGACTAAAATAAGATTTCTTGGGCATAACATTGACCAAGGAACGATCGTTTCTATTGACAAGGTTATTGCTTTTGCCGACAGATTCCCAGATGAGTTAAAAGACAAAACTCAATTACAAAGATTTTTGGGAAGTCTAAATTATGTCTCAGACTTCTACCAAGATCTTGCTAAAATAAGCAAGCCACTATATGAGAGGTTAAAAAAGAACCCTCCACCTTGGGATAAAAAACATACCCAAGTTGTAAAAGCCTTAAAGGCTCACGTCAAGGAACTTCCTTGCTTATCTATTGCTAAACCAGGAATGTTCAAAATCGTAGAAACAGATGCTTCAGAAAAGGGTTATGGAGGAATCCATAAACAAAAGGATTTAAACTCAAAAAAAGAAAATTGGTCAGGTTCACTTCAGGAATTTGGAATAGTGCGCAGAAAAATTATGCCACAATTAAAAAGGAAATTTTGGCTATTGTTTTAACTGTTACCAAATTTGAAAGTGATTTACTAAACCAAAAGTTTTTGATACGTGTTGATTGCAAAGCTGCAAAAGAAGTTTTACAAAAGGATGTCAAAAACCTGGCCTCTAAACAAATTTTTGTCAGATGGCAGGCCATTCTTTCAGCCTTTGATTTTGACATCAAATACATAAAAGGGGAGGATAACTCTCTTCCCGATTTTCTAACAAGAGAATTTCTGCAGGGCAAGAATGAGGAGGGGTTCTTATTTCAGGAGAGGTTCAGGCTCAAGAATAAACCAAAGACAACAAAAGGAAGCTCAACAACACACTCAGTGGCTTAGAGAGCCCCAGCCTGAGGAGCCTAAAAGGACTCCTTACTATCCCTCTTTTGAGGTCTCTGTAGCTATAATTGAAAATCAGGATTTAACTAATCCTCCACCAGAAGTTGCTAAAAAGTACCTAGTAAATCACTGTAGCCCTTCACTGGGAAATAAAACCCGAGAATGGTATGAGGCAGTCTTAATAGACTATGGTTCAGTGCAAATTAAGCACCATTTCAGAAATAAAGGGATTATTGCCTTTTCTCATTTTATCATCTGTGATTTCATCACACCTGATGAATGGGGAACATCCCTATTCGCTAAACAGCGATTTAATATGGACCAGGGACTTATCCCAAATCGTTTTGATTACTATGATTATGTGAAAGCTTGGGAAGTCTCTCTAATTTACCAAAACCAAGAATTTACTCATTCTTGGTTTCTCCAGTTTAAAACAACTGGCCAAAAACCTTTACCAAACTGGCTAAAAGCCTGGTATGCTGTTTGGGGTCATTCTCCAGACATTATTCCTGCCCCGTTTTAAAAATTTCAATCAAGATGTTGTTCCCAACTGGGAAATTGGGTTGTGGTTCATGTATCTTTACAGTGTTCCTTGGATCCTCAAATGGTCCTATACTGTCTCCTTGCTAAATGAAGATGAAGACATCTACATACCCAACCTTCGCCGTTCCATTTGTGTCAAGTGGTGGGACAAGTTTAACTCCAAATCCATAGAAGGAGTTTCTTTTAAACCTAAAAAGGTTAAAGATATTTTGGGATCCTCTTCATCATCTTCTTCCTCTGATTCAGACAGATTGAGGCAACTTGAGGCTGAATGCAATGACTTAAGGAGCCCACTCCTTAGAAGAACTGGTAAAGACATCTACATACCCAACCTTCGCCGTTCCATTTGTGTCAAGTGGTGGGACAAGTTTAACTCCAAATCCATAGAAGGAGTTTCTTTTAAACCTAAAAAGGTTAAAGATATTTTGGGATCCTCTTCATCATCTTCTTCCTCTGATTCAGACAGATTGAGGCAACTTGAGGTTGAATGCAATGACTTAAGGAGCCCACTCCTTAGAAGAACTGGTAAAAGGCCAGACTCAGATGCTCCATCATTCGACCTCACTTCTGATAATGATAAGGAAGATGACTGTTTTGGAGTCCTCACTCCAATCAAGTAACTTTACTAAAAGGTAAAGTAAAATTCTCGTGATGCTTATCAGCATCTCTGATGGTCCCCTCTACTTTAGTAGCCTCCTTTCGGTGGTTTTGGCTTTATGTAAAATAATTAAGTACTTTACTATTCACCTTTTGACTTTGTCCTTGGTGGTTGTACCCACTCCACCTTTTACTGTTTACTTTTTAAAAGGATAAGATTCCTTGTCGGGCCAGCTGTTTGGTCTGGATCTTTCCTTTCTTTCTATTTCAAGAGGCTTGAGCCTCAGTTGTAACCATCCAGCAATTTTCAGTTTTCTTAAGTGTGAGCTTGTAAGAGTGTATCAAAACAAGTCTCTTGTCAAGACTTGATATTAATACAAGTGTGGAAGTTTGCTTTCTATTTTGAAGTGTGCTTTTTAAATCCTGTAAGTTTGAATGTTCAATTTAATTTCTGTTCTTTTATTTATTTGTTCATTTCAATTTATTTTAATCATACTATTCATCTTGTACATCTGAACCTTGCCAATTTTCAAAATTAAAAAAGATTAAATTTTCGGTTTAAAACCTTCCCCTTTACCTGGGATAGTTTTGGTAGCAGAGCCATTTTTCACGGGAGATAGTTATAAGGGTTTTTAGTTAATTTGATAAAAGTGTTGAAATCGGTGGAGTGAAGGGCAGTTGAAGGCAGTGTTAGCCGTTAGTAAGTCCCAGGGAGTAGCTCGAAATCAGAAAAGTATTGAAGCTTTTAGCTTCTCGCTACCATGGTCTCGGACGTGTTGATAGAACCATGCCCAAAAGGGAATTTCCCTTTTGTTGTTTTCCATATAGGAAATCCATTCCGCATAGAAAGAGACTCTTTGCATATTGTCAAAGTTCTCATAAAACCAGGCTCTTTTAAGCCTATGCTTTGGGCTCATAAACTCCATTTTTAAAGCTTTAATATCATATTGAAACTTGGATGGGCCTTCATCTTTCAAAACATTCAACTGTGGCCCAGTATAGATTAGTCCCTGCACATCAGAAAAGGTTGGCCCAACGGGTCATCCTCTGCGTTAGATTTCTCAAAATTAGTATATATGGGCTCACTAGTTAGTCCTTCTCTTTCTGTTCCAACCATCAAAGGTTCATCCATAGTTCTGGATGAGGTGGATCTTGGCAAGGTTACTGGTCGTCTTGGTGGGTCTCCTGAATAAGAAAACCTAGAGTTTGTAGATGTTCCAAGGCGTGTAGATCTTAGATTAGAGAATCTAATTTCTACTTCTCCGTCATCATGTTCCACGATCTGGTCAATTTCCTGGTTTTGGAGAGGCCTTTGGGGCGCTTCTTGAGCTACTGTCCATTCTAAAGGAAGATTGACTTGATTCCAGCTAATTGTCTTAGGGACCGCTACATTAGATCATTTTAGATCTGCTTGAAACATAATTGTTTTTCCTTGTTCATGCAAATCCTTTGCTCCTGCACACAAGGTAGTCATAGCTTTATAATAGATCCTGTAAACAATAGCCATGTTTTCAGACCCTGGAATCATATCAAATCCATGGGACTTAATATTCAGGGTTAAGGCTTTTAGGACCCCTTTGTCAGTCAAAGATACTGAGAAATTAGGAAAACAATTAAAAAATATAGGACCTTCACTAAGAGAGGATTCAACAACTCCAAGTAGAGAATCTGAAAACTTGTTATGCCTTTGGTCTCTTACACAGACCAAAACAGAGGTATTTAAACCTGTTCTTATCAAAGGTTTTACCGCAACCTGGACTACACCTATGTGTAGATATTTGAATTTCTTAGAAATATGCTGATTTAGCATACTTGGTGTGAACAACTGGAAGTTGTCCTGAGAATTGGAGATAGGCACTGTCCTTTCAGTTGTTTTGATGACATAGTCTGTCCTCCAATCAAAGGTGCCTTTTCTGTATATCTCCTTAGTAGGAAAGGCTGGTATGGACCAGTTCTGGAGCTGCTTTTCATAGTCAGCAAAGACTATTTCTTCGGTATTATTCAGCTTCATCTTCCCTGAGGTACTAGCTTCAGAAGATCTGGACAAATTTCTAAAGAGATTGGCCATAAAAGAGATTAGAAAATAAAAGTGTTTAATTTTTGATTTTGAGCTACTCCTTGGGACTTACCAACGACTAACACTGCCTTCAACTGCCCTTCACTCCACCGATTTCAACACTTTTATCAAACTAAAAACCCTTATAACTATCTCCCGTGAAAAATGGCTCTGATACCAAAACTATCTCAGGTAAAGGGGAAGGTTTTAAACCGAAAATTTAATCTTTTTTAATTTTGAAAATTGGCAAGGTCCAGATGTACAAGATGAATAGTATGATTAAAATAAACTGAAATGAACAAATAAATAGAAGAACATAAATTAAATTGAACATTCAAACTTACAGGATTTAAAAAGCACACTTCAAAATAGAAAGCAAACTCCACACTTGTATCAATATCAAGTCTTGACAAGAGACTTGTTTTGATACACTCTTACAAGCTCACACTTAAGAAAACTGAAAATTGCTAGATGATTACAACTGAGGCTCAAGCCTCTTTAAATAGAAAGAAAGGAAAGATCCAGACCAAACAGCTGGCCCGACAAGGAATCTTATCCTTTTAAAAAGTAAACAGTAAAAGGTGGAGTGGGTACAACCACCGAGGACAAAGTCAAAAGGTGAATAGTAAAGTACTTAATTATTTTACATAAAGCCAAAACCACCGAAAGGAGGCTACTAAAGTAGAGGGGACCATCAGAGATGCTGATAAGCATCACGGGAATTTTACTTTACATTTTAGTAAAGTTACTTGATTGGGGTGAAGACTCCAAAACAGTCATCTTCGTTATCATTATCAGAAGTGAGGTCGAATGATGGAGCATCTGAGTCTGGCCTTTTACCAGTTCTTCTAAGGAGTTGGCTCCTTAAGTCATTGCATTCAGCCTTAAGTTGCCTCAATCTGTCTGAATCAGAGGAAGAAGATGATGAAGAGGATCCCAAAATATCTTTAACCTTTTTAGGTTTAAAAGAAACTCCTTCAATGGATTTGGAGTTAAACTTGTCCCACCACTTGACACAAATGGAACGGCGAAGGTTGGGTATGTAGATGTCTTCATCTTCATTTGGCAAGGAGACAGTATTGGACCATTTGAATTTTTACGTGCCGTGCCCGAAATGTTTATTCTAAAGAGGTTTTACCGCAAGTTCTCAAAATTAGACATGCCCACCTTAAGGGAAAGGTTACCCATACCTCGATGATTATTTTTGACAACTGGACCGACGGCCAAAAGTCGCCGGAAACAGCCGAAAACGGCGGTGGAAGCCGGCGGCTAGCATTCCATTTTCTCACGTCAATTTGCTGCACGTGGCGGCCAACCGGCAACGGGGAAGGGTGGGTTGAGCCGACGCCAGTGTAAGGAGCACATCGGTGGTCGCCGTTCGTCGGGGGAAGGCCGGAGCAAGAAGCTCCGGTGTGTAGCAGTGGCTGCGCGCGCAGAGAGAGGGAAGAGAGAGAGAGAGAGAGACCAGGGGAGGAGAGAGAGAGAAGAGGAGGCTGAGGGGGTGGCATCGCCGGAGGTCGAGGTCGCTGGGGAGGGGGGTGGCCAATGATGGCTGGGAAGGGGGGTGTGTGCGCGGGGAGAAGCTGAGAGAGAGAGAGAGAGTGTGTGTGTGTGTAGTCGGGGAGAGAGAAATCAAATGATGATGGAGAGAGAGAGATATGTGATTTGGGTTTTAAAAACCATTTAAGTAAAAATTACAAATATGCCCCTCACTTTAAACGCCATATCTCTCAAACTGTAACTCGGATCGACGCGTGCTACGTGTCTATGAAATCGTAGGCTCGAAACCTATCCAACGGACCCAAAGTTAAAATCAAAAGCCCATTTATTTTAAAAGTCAACTTTGGGTCAAGCCCAATTTAAAACAAAAATTACAAATTAACCCAAAACCTTTTTAAATTCCAAATAAATTCTCAAAATCCTTAAAATAAATTCTCAAAATATTTAAAATAAATCTTTGAAAAATACGGGGTCTCACATTGATAAGCTCACTAGAGCTAGTATGAGTGAAATGACTTAAACAATTAACCTCAATAATTCCTTCAATTTTCATACTCAATAAATATCCACAATAAAATCCATAATTACTCAATCGCATAATAATTTCATTACCAATCATCCAAGCATCAAGATAAATCATAAATCCTTGTATTCAAATCAAATCACATCAATAAATAATAATCATCATTCTGGCAAATCAATTTCCTAAACGTCAAATATTAACCTCAACATCAACCATTCACATCCTAACCCATAATCTCAATGCATAATCATCCTCATTTCCTTTCTTAAAGATTCAAGCTTAGACTTTACCAAGTTCTAACCAAACCAAGTCCTAGCAAACAAATGCACACAAGAAATCAAGCAAACAGTAAAACTAACTAATTTCACTCACAATGCAATCACGTAAAAAGACTGAAATGCCCTTAGACGGCAACGCGCTCGGATGCACAATAGAACCTTCAATTGCACAAAAACAACTCGAATTCAAGTCTAATTTCAAGAAATTCGAAATAGGCATAAACCCTAAAATCGAATTTCCAATTTCTCAAAATTGGACGTGCCCACCTTAGGGGAAAGATTACCCATACCTCGAGGATTGTTTTTAACAGCTGGATCGACGGCCAAAAGTCGCCGGAAATGGCCGGAATCGGCGGTGGAAGCGGGCGGTTGAGTTGGACTTTCCGAGCTTATTGCTCCGTCGTGGAGCATCATCGGAGCAGGAGGACACCACGGCTGAACTCGCCGTGATGAGAGCAACAAGACCCCGTGGGTCTGGTGTCGTGTCCAGGCCAGAAAAACGAGATCGCCGGCGAGATAATTTCTTTATCATTGCGTCGATTCTCCGTCTACAGTAGTCAGCCGGCGAAGAGGAGGCTGCTGGGGGTCGGCGACGACAAGAAGAAGTCGCCAGTGCCCGTCGCTGGTCGTAGGGTGGCCGGACGCCGAAGTTGCCGAGAGAGAGGAGAGAACCGGGGAGAAAGATAGAGATGCGTGAGAAAGGAGAAAGAAATGGAAATATAAATCTAAGTTTTGGGTTTTAAAACCCTTTCACGCAAAATTACAAAAATGCCCCTCACTTTGAACATCTGTAAAACTCAAACTGTAATTCGAATCGACGCATGCTACGTGTCTATGAACTCGTGGACTCGAGACCTTCCCAACAAGCCCAAAGTCAAAATCAAAAGCCCACTAATTTTAAAAGTCAACTTTTGGGTCAAGCCCAATTTAAAACAAAATTAAAATTTAATTAAAACCTTTTTAATTTCCAAATAAAATTTCCAAAATCCTTAAAATAAATCTTTAAAAAATACGGGGTCTCACACTAAGGATTGATTTAAATTTCTTAGTAACAAGATAGGCATGCTTATTTTTAAAGTCAAAATGTGTGCAGGCAAACCACTAAATTCAAGTTAGTTAAGAAATTCTACAGGATACATTAGACTAAAATTTTCAAAATTGCTAGATGATGAGCATAAAGAATATGAACTCATATAAGGCCGATGAATTCCTGGTACTAAATTTATGACAAAATTATTTATCTTTGTAACTGTTGAATTTCTAGGTGTAATGATGGTTCGCTCTCTTAGATAAGCAATGTTCTCAAAATTGTTGTCAAAATTTGGGTATGCAGCCAAGAAAATTGAATGGATGAGATTTTTGGATGGTTGAATGAGCAAATCTTCAGGAATTTCTATCCAAGATGCTTTTTCATCATTTTAATCATCATATCATTGATTTGACCATCTCCAATTTTAAGAATCCAGTTGGCAAAATCTGTTATTCTTTGCTTTTTATTAATGTCCAAACCTTTTTTTGACAGTCTCATATTTTGTTTCAAGAAAAATATTTTAAAGTAAGGCCATAAATAATAGTTATTAAAGGAGGCATCTACTATTTCCTCTTTTGTTCCCCCTGGAATTACTGGCAAGATTTGTCTAAAATCATCTCCTAGCAAAACAGGTTTTCCACCGAATGGTTTGGTATTAGATGAATCATGTATCTCTGATAACATATCATACAATGATTGTCTAATGCCTCAAAATAATAATTATGATTTATAGGTGCTTCATCCCAAATAATTAAATCAACTTTTTGAATTAATTTGGCAAGATGGCTTCCCTTTTTTATCTGGCATATAGAAGAATCTGTAATATTTAATGAAATCTTAAATCTAGAATGGGCTGTTCTACCTCCAGATAGTAACAAAGATGCTAATCCTAATGATGGAATAGCCAATATAATTTTTCCCTTAGATCTAATTTTGCTTATGATTGTGTGCCACAAAAAAGTTTTACCAATTCCTCCATGTCCATAAACAAAAAATAGGCTTTTTTTTTTTTTTTTTCATTCACAGCAGCTATGATAGAATCATAGATATTTCTTTGCTCTGTGTTTAGCTGTGAGATTAAGCTCAAGTATTCATTTTGTAATTCATGTATATTGTAATTTAGCTCTTCTGTCAAAAATTTATTTTTTATTTCTAACATTTTATTTTCATCAGGCAATGAAAGATTATGATTTTTTAAAGAGTTAGATGACGCATTAAAAAGCTGTTCTAATTCATACAAAAGAGAATTTTTGAGCTCACACTCTGATACAATTAGATTTGGCATGTCAAAACTTTTTCTAAGTTTGTACATAATATTTTCAGATATATTTTGCCAATGAGTATCCAAAAGCAGTTTAGGATTGGCCACATCACAAAACAAAATGATTATAATAAATAACTATCTTAATTCAGAGCATGTTGTTGTACTAATAACATCTCCTAAGGCTTCAACCCATTTTTTGTCATCACCTAATAAACCTAGAGATTGGCATACAGATTGATATGACAAATGTTCAGTGCCATTAACAGTTTTGATATTATTGAAGTTTAAGGCACCTTTTAGCAAATTCAAAAGCATCCTTAGATAATACAATTCACTAGATGCAGGATGAACATAAGCAATTCTACCTAAAGATGTTCCTTTTTGTCTAGGTTTCCAAATTTTATTGCGACAATCCCACACAAATTTTGAAGGGAATTCTGCATAAGATACATCTTGTGCCTGAGGATAATTTTATTCGCTGCAAACCAACTTGTAAGCATTGTAGTTTGAAACACCTTCTCGATTAACTACTGACTCAAGCGATTGATCAGCACTAAAAACAATATTTTGCTCTAAAGGCAAATGTATTGGCAATCGCTCTACAGCAGGTTCTCTAAGATTAATAGGGTATTGAAACAATTAACCTCCAAACAGCTTCATACAGAGATATGTATCTACAATTTAGATAGGCTAGGATTTCATCTTCTGGTTTTTTTTCAAGAACAACTCTAGCTCTATTTGAACCTTTGTTTATATATTTAAAAAGATACTTTATGAGCATTGATTGACAATATGATTCAACATTGATATGAGCATTGTATCTTAATAATAATTATGAGTTATAAGGCATTACAAATCTATTGTCAATTTTAATTCTATTTTTTAACACAAATTTGTCTGGATTTTCACGACGTCTATACACTGGAAAGCCATATGTCTTCAAAATTTGTACTATTTTGGGAAAAACTTGGAACATTTACCCCTCTCGCATGCAAGGAGATTCAAAATTCAATTCTCCACAGGGACCATGAATCATAAATTGATTCACAATATTGTAAAGAGTTGGATGCACAATCCTATCAGGTATTTCGGCAGAAATTATACTATCTAAATCTATTGGCGAAGTGCACTTGTATTGTTGTTCCAACCAGACTAACAAATGATAGTGAGACAATCCTCTTTTTTGAAACTCAGTTGCACAGATTTCTATTTGCAATCAGTTAAAAAAAAATATATATATATATGTAATTAGTTTGATTATCATCAATTGCTAATTAGGCTGAATGATTATTTCCATTATACTGTGGGTATTTTATACAGGATACAAATACCAAATATGGTAAGTCAACTATACAATTAAACTAATTGATAACTAATTATAGCTAATATACACTAACTTTCCCCCTCAAGTTGGTGCATAGATATCGTATACGCCCAACTTGGATAGCGATGTATGGAAAGGACCACTAGTAACAACATAAGTCATCATATCAACCAGCTGATCCGCACTCTTAATATAAGGAACCTTAATTACACTAGAATCTAGATTATCCTTGATGTAGTTCCTATCAAGTTCAATGTGTTTGGTTCGATCATGCTGCACCGGATTATTAGCGATCTCAATAGCTACTGTGTTATCACAAAAGAGTACCATCGGTTTTTGAGGACCATACTCGAGTTCACCCAAGAGAAGTTTGAGCCAGTTAAGCTCTGTAGTCGCATGATGAAGGGCACGGTATTCTGCTTCTGCACTAGATAGTGATACTACATTCTGTTTCTTACTCTTCCAAGTCACCAAGTTGCCTCCAACAAATGACACATACCCTGAAGTAGACTTTCTATCCAATTTGGATCCAGCAAAGTCAGAATCAGTATATACCACAATATCTAGGTGACCATGCTTGGAGAACATAACACCTTTACCATGAAGGATTTCAGATAAGCCAAAACACGGTTCACTGCATCCATGTGTCGATCACTCAGATTATGCATGAATTGACTCACAACACTAACTGCATACGATATGTTAGGCCTAGTATGAGCTAGATAGATCAACTTCTTTACTAACCTCTGATACATCTCTTTGTTTGTTGGAACCTGACCAGGGTAGATAGTCAGACCATGGTTCACCTCAATAAGAGTATCCACAGGTTCGCAGGCAGAGTTACCAGTTTCAACCAAGAGATCTAATACATACTTCCGTTGTGAGAGAAAAATTTCTTGCTTGGATCGAGATACTTCAATGCCGAAGAAGTATTTTAGAACTCCTAAGTCCTTCATTTCAAATTCCTTGGCCAAATAATTTTGAAGCTTCTCTATCTCACTTATGTCACTACATGTAACAATCATGTCATCAACATAAACAATAAGCAAGGTAATATTATCACCAACCCTTTTATAGAACAAGGTGTGATCTGTCAAAGCTTGCTTAAAACCATACTCCTTCATTGAGTAGCTAAACCTGCCAAACCAAGCCCTCGGCAACTGCTTCAGTCCATACAACGCCTTCTTCAGCTTGCATACTTTACCTCATTTTGGTGTAAATCCTGGAGGAGGATCCATATACACCTCCTCTACCAGATCACCATGAAGAAAAGCATTTTTCACATCAAACTGTCTTGGTGGCCAGTCCAGATTAACCGCAAGAGAGAGTATGACCCTAACAGTGTTCATCTAGGCCACAAGAGTAAATGTCTCTTGACAGTCAATCTCATAAGTCTGAATATAACCTTTGGCTACCAGTCTAGCCTTGTACCTATCAACCGTCTCGTCTGACTTATACTTCACCGTAAACACCCACTTACATCCCACTGTTTTCTTTTCCCAAGGTAACTCAACCATCTCCCAAGTAGAGTTCTTCTGGAGAGCTTTCATTTCTTCTACCATAGCAGACTTCCACTTGGGATCATTAAGAACTTCCTGGAAATGACTAGGAACAGGCACATAAGACAACTGAAGGGCAAAAGCTAGATGAGACTTAGACAGACGATGATAATAGACAAAATCAGACATAGGATAAATGACATTAGACGAAGATTTGGAGAAACCCAAGCTATCAGGCGCTTTACGATCACGAAGGGGATATCTCCTATCCTGACCACCGACTTGTGGATTCAAGTCAGCAGAGTCTGAAGGTACAAGATCTGAGCCTACATGGTTAGAATCCGAATCAATATCTGAAGCTATAGGAGAAGAGACATGTATCTCAGGATCAATCTCGGAAGAGTCATTCGATGTCATGGTAGTATCATTAAGAGGAGTACTGGAATCAGGATGAGGCACATCAATAGCCTCTTTCTTCCTTCTTGTATAACCCTTCTAGAACAACCGAGCTGGTCTTTCACCCCTACTTTCTTCAGGTTTGGATTCAGCGTCCACATGATCAGGAGCATTAGAAATCTCTCCCTCACCCAAAGCAGCTGAATCCTCCCCCTTACCCGAAATCCACAATTTCTTTTCTTCCAACCATAACCTTTCCTCTTCCTTACTACTAATCTCCCCCTGAAGAGGAACCAGAGATACATCCCCAGAAAAATAAGACACTCGTTCACAGAACTGAACATCCATATACACATAATATTTACCCGTAGGAGGATGAAAACATTTATATCATTTCTGGGAATTAGAGTAACCAAGGAAGACACATCGAAGGGCACGAGGATCAAGCGTGTCCCTATGAAGAGAGTGAATATGGACATAACACATGCAACCAAAAACCTTAGGGCAAAGATTGAGAGTAGAAGGGATAGAGTGAAACCGTGATAACATCCCCAACGGAGGTTGATAGTCAAGAGAATACGGGCAGGAATTCAGTTGATAAGAAAGACAACGGTCATGACAGCCTCAGCCCAGAAACGTTTAGGAACATACATAGTAAAATATAAGGCCTGGCCACCTCAAGGAGATGGCGGTTCGTACGTTCTGCTATGTCGTTCTATTGTGGTGTATAGGCACATGTAATCTGGTGGAGGATGCCATGTTGTTTGATCGAAATCAGCAAGAGACTGATTAACAAACTCACGACCATTGTCAGAATGAAAAACCTGAACATGAGTATGAAACTGTGTGACAACCATCTTATAAAACTGAGGAATAACATGGATAACATCATTCTTAGACTTCAACAAATATACCCAACTCACCCGAGTGCAGTCATCAATAAAAAACACAGTATTTATGACCCAAAGCAGAAGAGGTAGACAAAGGACCCCAAACATCAGTATAAACACATGAAAAAAGAAATTAAACTTTTATTGAAACTCACTTTAAAAGGAACACGATGGTTTTTAGTATAAATGCATTGTTCACACCGTAAACTAGAAATATGAATATGACAAAACAACTTAGGAAATGAACGTTCTAAATAGGCAAAAGAAGAATGTCCCAAACGACAATGCCATAAAAGAATCTTCTCCCTGTCTGACGACTCTCTTTTTACGTGAAAACCAATACTAGATTTGGATTGCAATGATTTGTCCCCTTCCAAGTAGTAAAGACCTCCAATCTCCTTATCAGTGCCAATCGTCATCTTCGTGAGATTGTCCTGAAACACACAATGAGTAGAATAATAGGTTACAGAACAATTAAGATGTTTGGTAATCTGGCTAATGGAAAGAAGACTATTAGAGAGATTATGAACAAGTAAGACAGAAGACATGGAGAGTGGAGGAGAAAATCAGACAGTCCCGGCCCCTGTAACCGGCATGGAAGTCCGTCAGCAACCTGAACAGACTTAACAGGCGAAGGCATTAGAGAATCAAACAAGGAAGAGTTTCTAGTCATATGATCAGTAGCTCCAATAACCCAATTGTGATTAGTAGAAGAAATAAAGGCCAAACCAGAATTACCTCCTTGAGAAGACACTCGAGAGACATGAGAAGCAGGAGATGAAGATGTGTCAGCAAGAGCAGCTTGAGAAGGTTTCCTATTTTTTCTCTCAGCTTGCTTAAGCTTATACCACTCGAGATAGCCATGCTTCTTCCAGCAAACATCGACTGTATGCCTGGTACCATTGCAGTAAGTGCAATGGCGAGTATGAGGATCAAAAGAACCAGAAAAAGCAAGAAGAGGGGCCGACTGAGAGCTACTCTTCTGAATTTCCAGGGCTAAAGCCTCAGAACGATCTTCAATACCCATGGTAACCTATCTCTGCACTTCTCGGAGAACCAGGGAGTACGTTTCTTCTAGGCTTGGTAAAGGAGAGGTAGTGAGGACACGGCCGCTGACGTGATCCAAACTGTGATCAAGTCCTACAAGAAACATGTAAACACGATCCTTAGCCAAGCGCTTTCTTTCTTTCTCCACATTGGCTTGACAATCCATATCATTAGGCCTCCGATAATCAAGGTCCATAAAAATGGAGTTCAGCTCGTTGTAGTAATCGGTGAGAGGCCGGCCACCCTAACGCAATTGAAAGGCTTTCTTCATCAGTTCATAAACCTGAGAAGAGTCATAAGCATCAAGATAGCTCCTCTTAACAGCATCTCATACATCCTTTGCCGTTCCACACTGCACAAAATGTGACATAAGATGCAGTCATGGAGTTGATGAGCCATGATTTAACTAGGGCATCTTGCCCTTCCCATTCATCGTAGGCTGGATCAGTCTCTGTGGGTGCAACATTCCTCCCTGTAATATAGCTTTTCTTCATCCTGCTAACAATATGTATTTCCAAAATTTTAGACCAAACCTGATAATTAGTACCATCTACTTTAATATGGATTGGAGTAGAGGTTTCTTGAATGGTAACAACATAAGGTAGTTTGCTGTCAAAATTGGCAAGAGCCTTGCCACTGCCAGACATAGTGTCTTGCCCAGCAGACATGTTGAAGAGAATTGGCTGATCGGCTATAGCAAAGAACGAGAAGGAAGTTTTCTGTGGCTAGGGTTTTCGAAAAAGAAGTAGACACAACAGCAGCACAAAGAGAGGCAGCAGCTGTAGAAAGTAGGCAGCACAAAGAGAAGCAACATTAGCTGTAGGTAGTGGAAATCTTCAGCCTTAATAAGAGAGATTTTTTTTTCCTGATGGTACTGTAGCGGCAAAGTTACTGTAGTGGCGGTGTTACCGTAGCAGCGGAGTTACTGTAGTGGCAGAAAAAAAAAATCTTAAAGGAAAAACCCTAGGGCACTGATACCAAATTGCTAATTAGGTTGAATGATTATTTTCATTATATTGTGGGTATTTTATACAGGATACAAATACCAAATATGGTAAGTCAACTATACAATTAAACTAATTGACAACTAATTACAGCTAATATACGCTAACTTCATCAAAAAAGAAATAAAGTATTTAAAAGAAGCTTGTTAGGTTTGTAAAATGTACCTGCTACAGTTTCTCTAAAAGGTTTACCTGATTTGATATAATTAATCATATCACTTAATTTCATTTTGAACACTCTTAAAATAATATCAGGTCTATCTTCTGGTTTGTATCCAGGTTTTTTATCCAACTCTCTGAAAATTTCAGGCCATTTTACATTGCAAGTAAATGTAATGAATAGGTCAAGATTTCCATATTTTCTATAAATTGTCATGGCATCCTGGTAGTTATTTATCATGTTTCTAGCACTTCCAGTATATGAACTTGACAATATTACTTTTTGACCTATATGATTCGCATTTTTTTCACCTTTTGTAACAACATCATAAATGCCTTTAAATATCTCACTTCTCACAACTTTTTGGTTTTTTCAAATATAATCTAATATGTCTTCCTCAAGTGTTACATAAGCATTTACTAAAAATTGTTGAAATAATCTTCCACCCTTTAACAATGTACTGAACTCAAGTTCTCTTTCTTGAATTTGATAAGCGATGAAAGCTCTCATAGGCACTCTGCCTCTTTTCATTTGATGATTTTTAAAAGTATTATTCCATTTGATATCAGGTCTATAACCATCTTCACCGTAAGGGAAGAGAATAAGATACTGCAAAGACATGAATTTTGGATGTAATTTTGTTATCATTTTCAATTCCCCATCTTGCAATTCTATTACAATATCTCTATTTAAATCAAAAAGACCTATATATCCTACAATTAGACTACCAATTTCATCACATGTTGGTTGTTCATATTGTTTGGTGTCATTTGGCTGCCTAGCTAACAATTTGATTCTGACATTACAAAGAGAATTTTCTTCAAATTTGTCTCTGATCGTGCGAAAAAATTTAACCAATTCATTTGATTCATCAAACATGCTGATGAGACCTTAAAAATATTCTCATCCAACTTTTGATTAGTTTGAAGACGGTTAACAACACTAAAGCGATTAATCACTTCATTATATGTATCATAAACATAAAGTTGGACAAATTTTGGACATTCTCCTTCAGGTGGTACTAATGAACCCATTAAATAATGAACTTGACCACTAATTTTAAAGATGTAAGGGTTTGGTCTATTATTAACGGAAGTATCAACTTTGGCTCCCATTGAAGTGAATGCAAACATAGAATTATATGCTCTAATATATGTTCTCCCTAAATGCCAAACTTGATTGACCTTTAGCAGGATTAAGTAAAATGTCTAAAAAAGGGGGTGTTGGCTTGACAATTGGAAGTTTAATCTTTCCTTCTTGACAACAAAGAGTGAATAAAGGCTCATTTTTTTTAGATTTTCTTAGAATAGATTCATTTAACCAAAACAGTGCATTACAATAAATACACTTGTAATTCTTATCTCCAAAATCAACATATTTGTGAACACTTCCTATAAAAAAAAAAAAAACACAGAAAACATGGAAAAATCAGAAATATAAAGTATGACTAATACACCAACAATGTTGAAATTGGAAAGAAAGTTGGAACAAAAAAGAAGACATACTTTGTCTCTTCATATGATAATGTGCTTGAGCTCTATTTATTTGATTTGAAGTATCCTCAATAAGTAAGAAAGTCAAAGCTCCAATAGCCAAATCAAAATGACTTTGATCGGAGGCCAAAGCGTGAGAATAAGAAATGATTGAGGAACTGGAAACTCCAGTACTAGAATCAAAATGACTTTCATCAAAGATGAAAGCATCTGATTGATCTAAAAGGATTTGATATGTGCTTGTTTCAAGTGCATTTACATAGCTAAACAATCCACTATCAGGAGTTTTTTGTCTTTTATTATGAGTTATTGGTTTTTTTTTTTATAGGCACTACTAGAAATAGTATCACATACTTATTTGCTAGCTATTTCAATGCTACTTGGTATATTTGAACTATAGCTTTGTTCTATTATTAAAGTTCTATCACAGAGCCTATGCTTTTTAGGCATTGCATTCAAAGCAAAATATTAGAAGCAGTAGATTGATGGCTGAAAAAAAAAATGTATAAATATATAATAGTATCTTTAAATTATAGATTACTTGCAAAAATAACACATGCACATTCTAATAATACTGTAAATAAAATGTTTTCAAAAAAGATTAAACAAATACTTATCTTTAGCTTATTCCGCACGACTGTCAGAAAAGCAGTAAATGAACTCCTACAAAGCAGAAATTTGACAACTTTAACAGTGAATTAAAAAAAATGACGATTTCTTATTTTAAAATTATTTGATATTGAGTTTCATTATTCATATTGTCAGGACCGCCCCCGGATTCCACCCTGAAACCCGAAGAGGTCCTGCGGGAATCCAAATTCAAAGAAAATCCTACCGAAATTTCGGCAGAACCTCCCCTGAAAATGGACTAACCCAGAATTCTTATACCTGTTAAAATGCACTTCTAAACAGCAACCACTTCTACCACAACCAAAATAAGGTCTCAGACCCAACAATTTCACAGAAATCCAACTTAAACCTTAGGAGTGGTTATCAGAGCTACTAATAAGTTTTTACAAAAATAAACATGGCGCCTACAGGGTCCGGGAATGAAAAAATGGATGCTATGCCTCGACGCGTTTGGCTCGACCTCCACCAAAGCTACTACCTGGGGGGAACAATTTAAGACAAAAGAAAATAAACCGTGAGACAAACTCAGTGAGTGGACAGTTTAATAAAAACGAAAATAAAAGTAAACTTTCTTTTTCAGAAAATCCTTCAAAACCACATTTAGCACCAAGACCTCACGTCACTCTCTGAAATCCCCCAGTTTTAAAACCATAAAGTTTATTTAAATTTAAAGAATCTCATAAAACGATATATATTTTCTCAAGAAAACAATTTCTTAAAACAACCGAACCGTAAAAACATCGTAACAACAACCTTGATGGAATTCAAAAGAAATCCCTCACTTAAAAACATATTTGATAATTTCCGAAAATAACCAAATTTATTTTCCACCATGCTATATACCCTGAATAATCCTGGCCATACACACGCGTGGAGTGAAATCCAACACGTGCAGGCAATATCCTGGCCATACACACGTGTGGAGTAAATCCAACACGTGCAGGCAATATCCTGGCCATACACACGTGTGAATAAAATCAGCACGTGCAGGCAAATCCTGGTCGTACGTGCACGCAGAGCGGCCCCCAAAGGGCGAAGCATCCCGACACACGGCCCAAAGCCTATATGTGCATCGTGATGGGTCCCAAAGACCTATTAAATCTGATAACCTGTAGGGTACTGCAAAGGGTGGTTTTGAAAACCATTTTCCATAACCAAATCATAATCCTTTTTCCACCAAGAATAAATATCAAGATATTTTCCCAAAAAGGAACTTAAAATCCATAAGCTAACATACGAAATTCAAATAAAAATCGATATACATAAATCAAAATAATACTTTTCGACAAAACTGAAATATTAAATGAACCTTATATATAAAATGAGAAATTAAATTCTTTTCCCAAAGTCCAACAACTCACTAAAACCAACATGTAAATATATGTTTAAAAAAAACTTTCTTATGAAGCATTGAAATCCGAAATCCAACATTTTCTTCAAATCCCAAATCAAATTCATGCATAATAGGATTAATGAAATCTTTTATAAATTTATTTGAAAACCAAAGTTCGCTCACATTTGTTATTTCTAAATCAAACTCAATTAACCAAAATAAAACGCAAATTTCATAAATCATTTAAAGAAATGAGAGTCCACTCACAGTGAGAAGATCTAATGTCGATCCTCCGCCGGATCGTCACGAACCCCGGTCGTCTCGCCTATAACACAAACGATAAATTATGAAATTAGTCTTGACTCCAATACATTAAATTTTGCATGGGTGTTAATCCTAATGTCCCGCCAAACTCACGCTCAAGTAACGGTTATAAATCATCTTCCTCAAAACTATATGCTCTCTACTATATTCCTAAACCATCTCGAAACTTCCCGGCTCACACCAATGTCACCCACACTTCTAAAACCAATTTCAAATTTCGAAAATAAATCTACGTAGCCAACCTCCATCGAGCACACCGTCTGAGAGTAAGTTCGATATCGGAAAAATATCCAAACATTTAATCCATTAATACCCAAATAAACCTTACGTGTGTTATGCCTCGACCTAGGTTCACTCGGGAATCGTTTTCAATATAGAAAACATATCCAATATCAATCCAAATTAGGGTTTCGTAAACTCCGGAAAATTTCCACCTAAACACAATTAATAACCAACTCCAAAAGAGTTTTAAATTCAAGTATCAAAAGAAATTGGCGGCTGGTTGATCAGAACCGCCGCTTCCGCCGCTTAAAGTGGCAGCCACAAACGCACCAAAACTAGATTTCACAAATTTCTCCCAATTTCCTCCAAATTTCAATCCTGCACAGCCATTGGGTTTCCTAGAGACAAAATTTATCCAAAACAGCATCACAATAGCCCCCAAATTCGAAAACCCAAGATAACCCAAAATGGCTATAAACTCCAAAATTTCAATTCGCGAAAATACTCAAAATTTATCAACTAAACCAAGGGGGAATGAAAGCCCATACCTAAAGGAGTAAAACCCCTCAAGAATCACGGCCAACGGTGGCTGAAAACGGGTGGGATCGACGAAATGGCCGGCGGTGGCTGCTGGCTTCTCCGGTGGTTTCTGCATGTGGAAACAATTGGCCTGCTCGAGGAGGCTTCGGGGATGGATGGCCGGCCTAAGGGGATCACGCTGGTGGCCTCGCGTTGCCGGGAAAGTGGCCGGACCACTGCTCCCAATGGTGAGGTCGCGCGCAGGGAAGAAGAAGAGAGAGGGTCGGGGAGAGAGAAAATGAGGGAAAGAGAGAGTGAGCTTAGGGGAGGGTGGTCGGCCCCTGGGGGTGCTCACCGGAGGTTGGTGTCGGCAGGGGTGGCTGGTGATGATGTCTGGGAGGGAGGTGCCGGTGTGCAGGGGTGAGGAGACACGAAGAGAAAGGGGGTGCGGGGAGAGAGAAATAAAAGGAGAGAGAAGTGTGTAGAAAATTCTAGAGAGAGAGAGAAAAAATCAGATTTTGGGTATTTAAAAACCTACTTTTATAAATTTACAAAATTACCCCTCACTTCACATGTCCGTATCTTTTAAACCGTAACTCGAAACGATGCGTGCTACGTGTCTATGAACTCGTGGGCTCGAAACCTATCTAACGGACCCAAAGTCAAAATCGAAAACCCATTCATTTTAAAAGTCAACTTTTGGTCAAACCCCAAATTAAAACAATAATAAAATAAAAATTTTAAATCCAAACCTTTTTTATTTTCCGAATAAATCCCAAAATCTTTAAAATACAATTCAACATCTTTTTAAAAAAAATATCTTTAAAGCATAGTTAAATAAAAATTTAAATTTCTAGTGAAAATTTGGGTCGGGTCGTTACACATATTATTTTTTATGCCATAAATTAAATTGACATTTGCAAAGAATATGTTATATAAATGTTTACATGAGCAAGTGAAAAAACCTTTTTATTACGGTGGACAGAGACAATGAAGAGTTTGGACTTTGGAAACACTGGATCTGACAAAGCTTTGGCATGAAGTAAAGGCCTCATGGTGACATTGAGATTAATGAAAAATTTTAGGAAGACTTTCACATGCGTATATGGTAAAAGTGCAATGGAGTGCTGAAACTTGATGCAAGATATTTGCCTATTGAGTTTTAAATTTTAGAGATTGACATGATACTAATTTATATTTCTTCATATCAACAATGAGACAAAGCTGACCGATTCCTTAAATGGAATCAACGGTCAAAATTAAAAAGTGATTAATGAGCTCCAACAGTTCAAATTTAAAGTGGATGGCTTCAGTGTAATGCGGCATACAGAACCCTTCGTGTGAGCGCGTCCTTCGTCAACTGCCAATAGCCCCGTCAGAGTGTCTCCTCCAATCGGAGCGCGCCACGTGGCGGTTGTTAGTCCAGTCAGCCACTCCTTTTAATTTTCAAATTTCCTAATTTTTTTCTTCTAACTCTAACTTCACTTGGTGGTGCAAGTGAAAATGATGGACAATGGTCTCTATTTATATGCACTAGAGGGTTGAAAGAAGTTGTAAGTTTTCAATGTGGGACAAATTGCACTAAAAACTCACAAAGAAGGCTTAAAACTCGAATTAGGTTGAGAAAACCCAGTCGGACTATTCATTTTGTGAGACAAAATAGGAGGGTGTGGCCCGTTTAGAAAACACGAGGGGTCATGCATGGTGACTCGGTTTGGCTTGGACCGATTCCACACAGATCCAACGGTCCAAATCCATTTGGTTTAATGAGGTCGAACGCTCTAGATTAAAATGTGGGCTAGGGATTAAGTGTGATGCACACACGTGGCTCCTTGTGGGCTCGCCTATCAGTGCGTCTGGGTGAATGGCAGTGCAACATGCGTCGCGTTGTAAGTCTAGTCATCACTCAAATTTAATTTCCTATTTTCTCCAAATTTCGTAAATTCACCAAAATAGCTCGAGACTTCAAATAATTTCCAGAAAAATCTTACGGACTCTTAGTAATTAATCGTAATTTTCTGTAGCCTTAAAACAACAAATTGTTTTTCATAAAAATTAAGGATAAATTAACTCTAATGAATTTAATTCTAAAAAATTAATTTCAACTTGATAATTACCAAAATCACGTACAAGGATACTAGAGCTCAACTATAAACCTCTAATGGTACAAGTTAGTTACATAAAAGACAAAGAAAACATTATTTCTTTTAAGAAACCTTAAGCTTTTAAGTACAAAAGAATTTTAAAAAACACGTATCAACATACGATAGGATTAGAAAAATTTAAGGTGTTACATCTGGCACACCATTCCATGGTTTAACAAATTATTTTGCAGGATAACGAGGTAGAAGAGACAGAGTGAAAAGGGAGTGGCAGTGAGCGCTTCAGAGGTAGTCACATATTTCTATTTTGTATTTCAGCTTGTAAATTATTTATTATAAATTATTTAAGGCTCATTAAGTATTTTTTGAAATGGGAATATATTTATTTATAATTCACTCCAAAGGGTTGGTCTTATTCAAGGAGTAAAATTTCCTTTTTAGGGGTATGAAAATTTTAACACCATACCAAATTAATTTCGAAAAATTTCGCCAAAATTTCGCCGAAATTTGCCGAAATCCTCGAAATTTCGGCGAAAATTTCGATGTAGAGACCGGAGAGAGAGATGGGAGGCAGAGCACCGTCGCCGACTCGCCGGAGGGAGATAAGAGATCAGAGAAGCTGTAGAGGTGCGCCGTGTCGTTGTCGAAGGGAGAGAAAAGATCCGGGGAAAAGAGATCCGGGAAGGAGAGGAGGAAGAGAAGGAGATCAGGGAAGGGAGAGGGAAGAGAGAGATTAGGAAGGAAGAGAAAAACTGGAAGTGAAGGGAGATTGGAGAAGAGAAAGAAAAACTGGAGAAAAAAAAAGAGGAAGACCACTTGCTTGAAGAGGACGAAGGCCACTGGAATACACGGGGGAAGAAGAGGAAAAGGAAGGAAAGAAAAAAAAAAGAAGAGAAAAGAAAGGAAAAGAAAAAAAAGAAAAGAAAAGGAAAGAAAAAAAAAAGAAAAAAAAAAGAAAGAAAAAAAAGAAGAGAAAAGAAAAAAAAAAATTTAGGGTCGATTGAGATTTGGAGTTTTTAGGCAATTGGAAAGAAAAAAAAAAGATTTGGAATTTTATTTGGGGTTTGATTTGATTATTTTGGTGTTTCGTTTAGTTGTAAACATAAATTATAAAAAAAAATGTATCCCCTCATAATGAAGTTTTATTTACTTAATGTTTATATTTCCAATTTCGAGATCGAGAATTTGTGAAATTGAAATTTTAGGTAAACCGCTGTCGCCGCTGCTGTCATCCGGTTGGTTCTATTTTAACCCAATTCGGCTTAATTTAACTATCGAAGACCATTTCCAAGTCCCTTTGAGTAAGCTTGCTACTTCTTATTACCATATTGGTGATTTATTCTTGTAATTTCATTATGTAATTATTAATTAGTGAAGTATTTTTTTAACAATATTGTCTATAACGCGCATTATATTCATCATATATCACATGAAATCTACTATATAATTTAGTTTTTTCAATATTTTTTTATCAATATAGTAGATAATATATTAAATAAACATATGGTAAAATTTCATTCAAAATTTTTATATTTTAATAGTAATTTTCATCGTTTCCGTCTAATTTTTGTCGAAATTTAAAATTTTTTGAAATTCTCATCGAAATTTCCATCAAAATTTTCTCGAAACCTCAAATTTTATTCCTTCGTCTTATTCAATCTTTTAAAATGAGTCTCCACTTATTTCTTTTCTGCTACTAATACATCCGTGAAAATACATTGGTTTCTTTACTACTTCATTTTGTATCAGAGTTCAAGTGTTCCAACTTCCAAGACTTGAAAGTTGGATTTATTATTGTTATTATAGATTAAAGATCTTAGATAAGATCTTCCCATGCAATTAATGGTGAACCGAAGCGTATTTAGTGGGAACTGGGAAGCAAAGTCTCCAACATGATTGGCAAAATTACTTCCTCCTGTTGAAGTTGGTGTTGCGTAATAAAGCAGAAGGGCCCATAGAACTTTACGAGGGCCCCACGCGGTATCAGAATGGAATAAACAATGGATACGATTCTGCTCAGCGTATCGGAATCCAATGTCGGTCGGAAACAGCTGAAACTCACTGCCTCTCAGTGTCAATGACGGTAAAACCAACCGAAGGGCGAGGGCAATAAGGTAATATCACAGCAGTAGCCAACCGGAACGTTTAAATGCGGGAGGAGAAAAATTAGAGCGAAAGCGATGGAGCATATTGGAGCGACTCGCAAGAATCATAAATGCCAAGTATTCAGAGACCCAAAAACTCAGAACAGGGTCCCACTTCAACAATATTATTAAAACTTTAAAATCAAATAAATTAATTACTTATAACAAAATAAATAGAAGTTAGAAACGAATATCCGAGCCAGTTAATATAGGGCACCGCTCACTGTCTAATTTATTTATTTTTCTCTCTGTTTTGCCCTTCCTTCACTTACAAAAATTGCAAATTCGGCATTTTTAATTTAATTTATAGTTTTTAGTTTAATTTAATGAGTCTTTGTTTCTGCTAATTTATTTATTTATTTATTGACCTTTTTGGATTGTACTAAATACTAATGGTAGCATCTAAATCTAAATCTAAATCTAAATCATACATCCATTTGGGTTTATAATCATTTGGGAATTTTTGGTTGTCGGGAGCTGACAAGGTTTCGACTTCTAAATCTCTCCGGCTGGGGAGGAGGGAGAGGACAAAAGCTTATCTGTTTCGGGATTAGGGTTTTTGTATGATTTTGAATCATATACATGGAAGTTTAAGGAATGAGTTGCTTTAATTGCTTTAGTCCTCACCGAAAGGATGTCAGCAAGGTCGAAATTGATAATGGAACTCGATCCTCAGGTTTGTGTTTCGCTCTTTCACGTTTTACTTTCTGACCCAGATTTTTAACTTCGATTTTGTTAACTGTGACTACTTTTGGTTGAAATGATGCATGAAATTGCAGGTAGTGGGAGAGGGAAGGGGAATTCTGATGACAGTGGTAAGCATTTCAAGCACTCATTTTAAGAAAATTTTGAATTTTGGTAAATTTGAATTTTTTTTTTTTGGGTTCAATTTTAACACCCATTTTGTGGAATTTGAAATTCAGTTGTTTTTCCCACTCAATTTGACTCTCACACATTGTATGAAATTTTGGGATTCTGTATTTGTTTTTGGTACTTCTGAAATTCAACTGTCTTCTGTCTTGGTGTTGAATTATGCTATTTACGTACAGAGAGTGGGAGGGGAAAAGGAAAGGGTGGCAACGGCTCACAAAAAAGTGTCGCACGTAGTTTTACATTTCGCGAACTTGCAACTGCCACGAAAGGCTTTAGGGAAGTGAATTTGATTGGGGAAGGGGGTTTTGGAAGGGTTTTCAAAGGCCGGCTTGAAGCAGGCCAGGTAAGTTAGCAGGGCTCTTCCCGACTACCTTATCACATTTAATCCCTTAATTGTAGTATGTTTTGTATTTGGAAAGTAATATGTGCTGTGATCTATTTGCTGGTTAATAATGAAAGCTGAATTTGTTTTATAAATTGGAATTAATATATTTTTATAAAACCTTCTTTAGATGGGTGAAACTTGATCTACTAGACGTTGTCCAAATATCATTAGGTGGATTATGTTGAATTCGATGTTTATGTGGTGCAGCTTTTGATTTCTATGAGCAGGTTGTTGCGATTAAACAACTTAATCATGATGGTCTTCAAGGGTTCCAGGAATTCATCGTGGAGGTTCTCATGTTAAGCCTACTACACCATTCTAATCTCGTGACTTTGATTGGCTACTGTACTGACGGAGATCAAAGACTATTGGTCTATGAGTACATGCCGAGAGGTAGCTTGGAAGATCATCTTTTTGGTAATTATCACAATCATTAAATACTGTACATATTCATCCATTGTACAACTTCTAATTGATTTATTTTGTTATCAAATCATCCCTTGTGTTTAATAAAAGCTTGATTCTTTTAGGTTCCCACCAAACGAGTGGGCTGTATATTTATATGGTTGGGAAATATGGGTGTTTTACATTAAAAATTTTGGTTGATTAGGAATAGTATAGATGGTTAAATTGTGCATCATTGAAATGTCTTTCTATTATTTTACCACATCAATGCCTTACCTCATCTAGTACGGTATCTGTCCTGCTATTGAACATGGCTTAAGGAAACTTGGGATAGCATCTAAATGAAACATATAATCCTTCTTTAGCAGCCTTTTTTCTTTATTATTATACTTCCATTGTATTTGACCTAACCAATATGGTACCTTACATTGTCAGATCTGAATCCTGATCAAGAGCCACTGAGTTGGAATACTCGAATGAAGATAGCTGTTGGTGCAGCTCAGGGCCTTGAATATCTCCACTGCAAAGCTAGCCCACCTGTTATATACCGAGACTTGAAATCAGCAAATATATTGCTGGATGATAATTTCAATCCAAGGCTTTCAGACTTTGGACTTGCTAAACTTGCACCTGTGGGTGACAAAACTCATGTTTCAACGAGAGTGATGGGAACATATGGATACTGTGCACCAGAATATGCCATGAGTGGAAAATTGACTCTTAAGTCTGATATTTATAGCTTTGGCGTGGTTATGTTGGAGCTGATTACTGGGAAGAAGGCAATTGACTGCTCTAAGAGGCAAGGAGAACAGAACCTAGTATCTTGGGTGAGTTAATCACTTCCTATTTCCTTTTTATTTCTTCTTCTCGACTATCTGATTTTGAATCTCACTTGCATTTGTGGAATCGCTTCGAATTCCCATTGTTACGCAAGCACATGGGATGCTATATCAAGTTATCAACTTATCTTTGCTCTCACCTCAATTTATTTCTACCTACATTTCACTGAACTTAATGCAAGGTTTTTGCATTTGCATCTTCTTCATCATCCTAGAAATGAATTAATGAGGAGTTTAAAGTATATTGCTTTTTTGTGTTTATGGTGAAGTTGCTGCAGCTCCTATGGTCTCTAGCAAAGAAAGCTCCTTATTACAGAAATAAATAAAATGGAAACCTCTACTTCTTTTCAAAATAATTAAATAAATATAAAAAATGGATTCCTTATTGTAAGTCTCTCTTATCGTTTTCTAAACACTTTTTAACTACCTTTTGTTTACCAACTAGCTATTGGTGTAGTGGTATTTCTCTCCACACAAAGTAGAGAGGTCCAAGTTCCAATGCCCCCTTCCTTAGATCAAAAAACAAAATCTACCTTTTCTTTATTACATACAAACATAATTTTCTTTTTATTATTATTTCTTCATAAACTATTTAAACACCTTTGTTTTTGTAAATGCAGTCTCGCCCATTTTTGAAGGACCGGAGGAAGTTTGTCCAATTAGTTGATCCTTTGTTGCAAGGACGCTTCCCTGTTCGTTGTTTGCATCATGCAGTTGCCATTACTGCCATGTGTCTTCAAGAGCAACCAACTTTCCGTCCTCTTATTGGTGATATTGTTGTAGCACTTGAGTACTTGGCCTCACAGAGCTACAAAGCAGAACATCTTAAGGCTGGGGTCAATAGTCCCTTTTTGTCATCACCTTCACAGCAGAAGAGGGATACTTTCTTTCAGGAATCAGATTGCAGAATGAGTTCAAATTCTGTTTAGAAGTTCTTGCCTTCTTGGGGACAACCTGCTGTGACACTCTGATTGATGTAAGGCACAAATTCACATTTTGTAAGGAATTTGGCATTTTTTGGTCACCCATTGTTTTCCATAATTAGAGAAACAAAACATTCATTATTGCTGCTTGAGAAGCATATATGGTGTCGCTAGGAAGGCTGCTTGCATTTATTGCATATATTTTGCTAACCTCAAAAACATTTAAAAGAAAAAAGAAGGCAGAAAATTCTCCTCAGATGCATCTTTTTTCTCATTTCTCATTGTTAATGTTTTAATTGCGTTGTCAACTTTGCTTGCATACACTAAGAGAATAGGTTATTGATTAGCATGAAAGGAGATCCTAGTATGGTCTTGTTCCCTATCTGGTGTTAGTAACCACTGTATAGGATACGTTTTGCATAATATATTATGTGTTATTTAAGATTTCTTGATTCTTGAGGGAAAGGGAAGCAGATTGAATAGGATTTATTGATAGTGTACAAGGAATGAAGCTATAGGCTGCATATTCCCTGGTCATCATTGCATCAATTTACTGGTGTCTTGTGAACATGCTCTTTTGAATTTCTCAAATGCAAGTTTCATGTTGCATGCTGTGCTGTGACTCAATGTAACAGCAACATCTAGGATGACAATTATTCTTCTTTTTCGTTTAACCTTTGTTGTCCTTTCCCTTTGCAGTTATAGTTTCATAAATGCTAATGTTGTGTACATGGGTCTGCATGTCAATGACTGATTGGAAGAGGTATTAATAATTTTTGCATACTAACTGTTGTAACATGTTCCCAATGTGTGATTGCAGGTGCCTAGTCTTGTCAAACTCAGAAGAAAAAGAGCAACCCTGATAAATTTCAAGTACCACTGTAATATGTACACATGAAGAATTGGTATACAAAGGTGCACAAGTATGTATGTATATATATTTGGGTTTGGATATGTGGCTTTTTGATAAATTATGATTCTGGTTGTTGTATTTGAGATTTAGATGTGTAATAAACCATCTTCTGCTGGTGGCAAACTTGTCTCTTGTATAGTCAAAGCTGGAAGCAATACATCGAGATTGTGTTAGACTAAGAAACATATAGCTGCAGTCTTACCTGTTAGAAACATATAGCTGCAGTCTTACCCTACAAATTAACTAATAAATAAGAAATAAGAATTTGATATTCGAATTCAGAATCCTCTTGTAATCAGAGCTTTGATATCAATACTAGAATACCATTAGATTTTAAAAACTTAAGTTGTGAAGGAATGAGTCAGCAATTAATATCAAGCTAACATTTTAGAGAAAAACTGATTCCAAAGAGAAGGAAATTAAGTTTGGTTGAGTAGAGATTAGAGACAGATGTATAGGTTTCTATGGATTCTGTAATATAATAAAAATAGGATTGGGGGTGGAACAGAATCAAAGCACCATCGTAGCTTTTTTGTACAGACTTTGATGTCGCTTATTTTTCTTGCCAGAACTGATTGTCCAAATGGAACCATTGCCCTGGGATTGTATGGCAAATCAATAATTTTAAGCTCATTAAAGTTGTACATTAAACAATGTGTCAGACTGTCAGTATAAATGAACTTAAGTTTGAATAAATAAAATATTGTCACATGGTTTTGAACAAAGTTAGTAATCCTAGTCCTGATTATAGTGGTTCTGGGCTATATTTTTAGGTGTTACACTGTTTACTTTTTATTTAGTTCTATGCTGGATCCCAAAATGGAGCATCAGAGTTTCAATTTAATCTTCACCTGCCTGAAACTTTTGAACAGTATGCTAAAGCTTCTTAATCAACAAGAAGCATAAAGTAGTGTTAACAATTGTGTTGATAAACCCAATATAAGAGGATATACGAATTTATGCTTCCAAGAAGAAACTAGATTCCTCATTCCTGACCAAATAAACTATCTATGATTAAGAATGAATATGAGTGTGTGACAGTGGAATGGTGACCCATGTTGTACCTAGACAAATTCTTCAACCTTTTCTCTGTTTGTTTGTTACTATAAATTTTATTTTGTCCAAGTTTGTTACTATAAAATATAAATAAAGTCTTTAGATATAAAAATAATGTTTGGATATAAGTAGAGAATTGTATTTCGAAATAATATATGGGCTAGTTGAAATAGTCAAGAAATATGGGAAAATAAATTAGAATCAATATAGATCAAGATCAACAGTTGGATTGATTCGAATGCAAAACAAAAAGCAGCGTAGAATTTGTCTTCACTTTGCTCTGTGCTGAAATCATGGGACAAAAAGTTATCAATAAGGTGCTGAAATCATTTGGATTAATAAATTACAGGTGCTTTTTCTTTTTCTTTTTTTGCCAGGGCCCAGGCTACATACAATGTACAATAAGGTGCTGAAACAACCCTACTATGTTGTCTTTGTTGACGAAAACAACAAGTTTTTCGCTGAATAAGGTTGTTTTCCACCAACTTGGGGAATGGTTTTGTCTGTCCTGTTGTGTGCAGACCAAGAAACATCGTAAATTCCAAGAATATTCTAACACTTCATTGTTATCCAGGAAAAAGTAATTGGTTGAGAAAAAAAGAAAAAAGAAAAAAAAAGTGATATATGATATATCTTAGAATAATATTTGGCTCGTCGTAAAAGACAAAAGTTATCAAGCTCCTTTCATGCTCGACTCTCTACAAGTTGACACCTATTTACGTACAAGGAGGAATTGAATAGAAGAGTTATGATTAACTTGCAAGAAAAAAAAAAAAACATGGACTTATGATTAACTTGTAAGAAAGAATGATATTTTCTTATATGAATTCTTACATGTAAAGACTAAAGAGTTATTTTCTTTTTCTTAATGTACCAAATTAAAACTTAATGATATTCTTCAGTTGACCGACCATATCAAATGTAGAAAGATCACGTCATGCATGACTAATAACACCGAAAACCCACAGTAATTAAGAACATGTGGCTGCCCTCATCCCTATGAAGCCTATATCATTATATCATATATGGTAATTCGACCCAAAAAAAAAAAAAAAAATATCATATATGGTAAGGTGGACTTCCATGTCAAAAACACTAATTATAAAAGGTTCTGTGGAATTTCATGCTTGAAGATCTTTTTTTGGTCTTTAAGATTTATTATTACAGGTGGGCCCTCAAATCCCAATCACCATTTGAATTCGAATGAGGTGCATTGGCTCAGGACCCAATAAGATTTCTCCATCGTCAACGATTAATTAAGGATCAATGCATCTTTAAGAATTATTCGAATAAGCTGCTACTTTTTTTAATTGTTAATTTAAATATTACTGTATAGTCTGTATTAGTTTAGTATTATGTATTGCTGCTACCTTTTTATTGTTCTTCTAGTAATCCGTTCAGACGGGACTTTTTGGCCGGCAGAGAGTGTTTTGTCGGGACATCACATATCCACACGTAAGAGAGAACTACATAACCTCAATCAAACAAGTTATTGGATTACATTAAGGACGAGGATCCTCTGCCATATTTTCTCTAGCAGACTTGTGTCTGGTTTTTTATTTTGACCATTGGAAGAATTCAAGAAATAAAATTTTGGGTTTCGAAATTTTTTTGATGAAAATTTTGACTGAAATTTCGAAGATTTTTAAATTTCGACAGAAATTAGACGGAAATGACGAAAATTGCTATCAAAATACGGAAATTTTGAATAAAATTTTACCATATGTTTATTTAACATATTATCTACTATATTGATAAAAAATATTGAAAAAACCAAATTATATAATAAGTTTCATGTGATATAAGATGAATATAATGCGCGCTGAAGACAAATACTGTTAAATAAAATTAGTATATTATTTATATTTTATAATCTATACACTAAATTCTAATACTAAACTCTATATACCCTAATACTTTTTATATTCTATAATTTATATACTAAACATTCTAAACCATATATACTTTATAATCTATATTCTATATTGTTTAAGATATCGTATATGATATTAGAGTTTAGGCCCTTTAAAATATTTTTAATTATTTTTTATATAAAAATATATTAGAGTTTATTAATTTAGGATTTAAAAACAATTAAACAAAACCCCAAAACGGCCAAACGAAATCTCAAACCATTTTTTTTCTTTTCAATTGCCCAAAAGTCCTAAACCCCAATCAAAGAAAACCTTTTCTCTTTTTTTTTTTTTTTTTTCCTTTCCTTCCTTTTATTTCCCCATGACTCTCCTTTTCTCCTTTTCTTTCCTTCCTCCTTTTTCTTCTCATTTCTTCTTCTTCCTTCCACCTGTGCAACAGCTTCTCTCTCTCTCTCTCTCTCTCTCTCTCTCTCTCTCTCTCTCTCTCTCTCTCTCTCTCTCTCTCTCTCTCTGCGTCACCATCACCAACTCACCCTCACTCTCACCCTCACCCTCATCTCTTTCTCCCTCATCTCCCCCTGCCGCCGCTCACTGCCGCCGAAACCCACCGAAAAGCAACTGCTTCCAAGCTTCAGCCGCTCATCTCTTCCTCCTTCTATCTCTTTCTCCCTCATCTCCTCCATGCCGCCGCCCTCTCTTGCTCCATAGATCTGAGATCGTAAAAAATTTAGCCGAAATTTTGAGGATTTCGGCGAAATTTTGAAAATTTCTGCGAAATTATCCCGAAAAATTGACGATTATGCGTTTCGATTTCGAACCCCCCAAAAATTGAAATTTAAACCCTTGGAAGGATCTAATGGTTATGACTATACAATATCTTTAAAGCCCATCTACAATATTTTAAAAAACTAAAACTAAAATAATTATAAATTTTTTTAAAAAAACTAAAAGAAAAAAATGCAGAACCAAATTCCGGCCCTAACCGCATCCCTAACCCACCTCCCTCCCTCTCCGGCTAGCAGCCCCATCGTCGGCAACCCCACACTATTGCATCTCTCTCTAATTCTCTTTGTTGTCAAAGACAGAGAGAGAGACAGAGAGAGACAGAGAGACAGAGAGCGCTCTCGAGCTAAAACAAGAAATGAGGGATTTGGGAAGGGGAAAGGGAAGAAAGAGAAAAGGTGACCTGAAGGTGTGAAAATGCCATGAATTTGCAAAGAGAGAGAGAGAGTCAAAGCTCTTTCACAGAGGCTTTTGTTCTTTCTCTTAATCCCTCCCTTCAATCCTTCTCTTATTTTCTTTCTTTCTCCCTGTAAATCCAAAATTTTCTTCTTCTTTTGTTTGGGAGTCAACCATCAAAAGAAACAGAAAATAAATCTTATCTTTCTTCTTTCCCCTTTTTTTTTTTCCTCTATTAGAGAGAGAAAAAAATAAAGAGAGTGAGAGAGAGATGCAGTAGTGGGGCTGCTGGTGGCCAGAGAGGGAGGGAGGTGGGTTGGGGATGGGGCTGGGATTTGTTTCTACATTTTTTTTCTTTTAGTTTTATTTTTTAAATTAATATGGTAGGTGGCCTTAAAAATATTGTGTAGTCATAACCATTGATCCTTTCAATGGCCAAAATCAAAAGCCTGGCACAAATCTGGTAGAGAAAGTCTGGCAGAGGATCTTTATCCATACATTAAATAGTATAAACCAAATTGACCTAAAGTAAAACAGAGTTTGAAGCTATCTAAAAATAACACCATACTCAATTGCTACAAGAACAGTCTTCTACTCTCTTAGAGCATGAATATTGCGAGAAGTCTCTTATTAAGGGATATAGGTAGTTACCTTAGTATCAACTAGTAACAAATTTACCTATTTCACTTTATTTAAGTAGACCTTAGAAGGAGTATATATCTATTTAATCAACAACATAAAGAGTCTATTGTCCTTTTGTCTTAGTCAGCATATGCCATACGTGTGATCAAACTAACCTAATTATTCTTACATTTTCCCATTTGGTCGTAGATTGATTACACCATATATATCTAACCATGACTAGTCCAATTCCTTAATGATCACTGAATTTAATTTATGCAATGGATTAACTCCTTTGAGCAGATGTCAAAACCAATCTAAAATGTAAAAACCACATAAAACATAATTCATACTGAGTTGTATCAGCACTCTATTATCAGATACACTTCAAACTAGTAACACAATGTTGCTTGTAATATGATATAGTGTAATGGAGAAACGTCCCTTATACTCTCACACTCTGGTCCAACTTTATGGTTCAATATGAGCTCCTTAATGCTTATTAAAACAAGCAGCCTTATGGTCATCCTTCCAATTGATAACACATCTCAAATGACAGCAAATTTGACCAACTACATATGTTGCAACAGTGACTCATGTTCCATAATCTAAAATAGTATAAGATATTCAAGTAAATGAAACAGCTGAATTGGACAAGTAAAAAACAAACTTAGTATAAGATATATATTGATGTGGAGAGACTTGCAATTGAATTTGAAAACCAACTTGACATGCGCAAGAAACGCAAGGGCCAACTTTGACAGCCATATTTAATTCATACAAGGTCGAAAATAGGTCAAATTATAAATCAAATCGAAAGGAATTCTGAAAGGAAGGTGACCAAACCCACTTTGCCAGGTCGTTTTTGTCGTTAGGCCAAATAAAGTCGTTTACAAGCTGTAAACATCATTTTACTATTTTATGTTAAACTTTCCTATTTTGCAATTAGGATTCCTTTTTCCGTTTAGGCTTCTTATTGAAGCTAGGTTCGTAAGACTATAAAACCTCTCTTTTCAGAGTTGTTTAGGATTATTATTCAGTATTTTATCACTAACATTATAGAGAATTTCTCTTTTTTTTTTTGGTAGACTCTAGAATTTTTATCTTTTAGGGTTTCGCTTAAATCTCTTAGGTTTTCGCAGCGTCAGTTATGCAGCACTGTTGTCACAGAAAATTCTTACTGGCCTAGAAATAAAGTCCACAACCTTAATGATTTCAATGAAATTCTTCAACCATATAGCTTGTAAAGTAGCCTCATAACAAGCTTTAAATTCAGCTTGCATGGTAGAAGAAGCCATAATAGTTTGCTTAACACTTTTCCACGAGAGTGCACTTCTAGCTAGTAAGAAAATGTAACCAGTAGTGCATTTCAAGTCATCAAATCCTGCAAAATCGAAATCAGAGAATCCCAGTACTTTTAATCTTTCACTCTTTCCATAAACAAGCATAATCTTTAAGTTTAATGCAATTTTCTTTCATTCGTTCTCAATCTAAATGCCTGTTATATTCATTGTGCCTGGAATCTTGAAATTAATTTGATTGGTGAGCATTGCATTGAGTTTCATTATATTTTTGTTATTCATAGCTTCTTTATTTTGTTTGGACAATTACATCACTTTGTGTACAAATTTGATTACATAATTTTTAGGAGGCCTACTCGCGATTCAGACTCTAAATCCGACTAAGCCTATAAGAGCCTTGTCCTTGAGGCTTGAAAAGAACCTAGGCCGAGAGCGATTCTTAGCTTGGTCGCATAATTGTTTGATAAAATCAATTTTTAGGCGCAATCACTCAAATAATCATACTTTCATTTTGATCGAGCCAAAACTTGGCTTGATGGTGGCACGCCCCGCACTTACACTCAAATGGACCAAAGTGTTGCTTCAGCCAACTTTAGCTGAAAACAAGTGAACATATTTTTGGCATGCTCGGTAGGACTTTATTTGTTATCTTTGCTAACATTGCGTAACTTGAAGTTTAAAGTGTTCCCCAATTTACTCACTAGGGATGCTTTTACTTAGTATGTTAGTTTGCCGGTCAACTTAGTTCCCAATTGGTAAACTATAAAACGAATTTTCCATGAGCAATTCTATTTCCACGAGCCCGAAGTATCAATGGCCGACTTGGCGCTTGGTTCAAAGTTCTAAGGAGTCATCCTAAGGATATATCACTTGATTTAGGCATGCAATAAGTAGATGCACTGTGCCTTTACTAGAAAGTGAGTTTTTGAAGTTGGCCCAGGACGGCTTGTCGTTAGAGCTCCGAAAGAAGTGAAGTTGGCCCAGAACGGCTGATCATTAGAGCTCTAAAAGAAATTCGAAAGGATGGAATTTCAAGACCTTTATGACTTAGTCATAAGGGTTGACAGATATGAGTCAATTTTGAAGGAGCAACGCCATAAGAGGATCGTGGCAAATGCCACATGGAACAAGAATAAATCAAGCGTCTAGATGGTGGATGTCACACCCTAAACCCCGGATATGAGACATAGGCACATTTCTTGAATATTCGGAGGAATTAACATCAATAAACCAGCGTTAATCCCCCAAGACACTCAAAAAAGGTTGAGCCTTTTAAATTTAAATAGACCGGGTTAGATCAGAGTACTCATTACATAACATGATCTTTTAAGGAAATGGTAAGATTAAAATAAATAAGTAGATAGAAATTAACCAAGCCGCTAGGGTGAAATAGTTAAATCAAGACCCCAGAAAAGGGAATTATCAAAGTATAAGTAAAACTCACATAAGTTTACAAAATGATTAAACCAAAAACATCATTGTTCAAAATAGGTTCTCAATAGAAAACAACCATGGGAAAGCAAAAATCGCTGCAAAGCAAAAGACATAAATACAAAGACCTTGAGACACCAGACAAGAGAATCCAAGCTGCACACCCCTTAATCGAGATCTCCTCCAAGAGGCAAAACCGGGTTAGATCAGAGTACTCATTACATAACCGGATCTTTTAAGAAAATGGTAAGATCAAAATAAATAAGTAGATAGAAATTAACCAACCCGCTAGGGTGGAATAATTAAATCAAGACCCTAGAAAAGATAATTACCAAAGTATAAGTAAAACCCACATAAGTTTACAAAATGATTAAACCAAAAACATTATTGTTCAAAATAGGTTCCCAATGGAAAACAACCATGGGAAAGCAAAAATCGCTGCAAAGCAAAAGACATAAATACAAAGACCTTGAGACACCAGACAAGAGAATCCAAGCTGCGCACCCCTCAATCGAGATCTCCTCCAAGAGGCAAAACCGGGTTAGATCAGAGTACTCATTACATAACAGGATCTTTTAAGGAAATGGTAAGATCAAAATAAATAAGTAGATAAAAATTAACCAACCCGCTATGGTGGAATAGTTAAATCAAGACCCTAGAAAAGGGAATTACCAAAGTATAAGTAAATCCCACATAAGTTTACAAAATAATTAAACCAAAAACATCATTGTTCAAAATAGGTTCCCAATGGAAAACAGCCATGGGAAAGCAAAAATCGCTGCAAAGCAAAAGACATAAATACAAAGACCTTGAGACACCAGACAAGAGAATCCAAACTGCGCACCCCTTAATCGAGATCTCCTCCAAGAGGCAAATCTGCATAAGCAAGAGAAAAGAAATCAAAACAAATAAAGTAGTGGATAAGTATCACATACGACCATAGCTTCCCTCAGGGGATCCTGCTAGGTTTGAAAACCTTTAGAACATTTCTCTGTGAAAGATTTATTTCCAAAATCTCAAAACATTTCCACAAAATCGTTTTAACACCTCAGTTGCAATAATATTTGATAAATATGTACAAAAACCCATAAATTACAATAACTCAGTTGGTCGATACACATTAGGTACAACTATATATGGCCAACTATTAATAGAAATAACATCCACAGTGACAGTGCCATGATAAACAGAAATAGGAACTCGCAATTGAGATACGGTATTACTGCCACCTGATCAATCATGGGTCCCCACTTCGCATAAGCACACGTAGCCACGTGTTGGCTTGGCTAAACTACCCATAAGGTACTGATCAATTCTTCTAGAAGGTTTAGGGATTTGAACCCAAGGTCACGTATAACACTACCTCAACTCTCAAACCAGTTATAATAAACTTAATAATAGCATGTTCTAACAGTTTTAAAAACTACACATACACACACAAAGTCCATAGTCAGGAATATAGAATAAATCCCCCTACCTGGAATCCAATGCACTTTAAGTATTTTCTTCTACAAGCCTTCCATGTTTGTGCACGGTCCTATCTTGGCAAATCCTCAGTAATTAGGCAATACGGAAACCTTAACATCTTAACAACTCGGCAACTGGGTAACTGGGTAATTCAAAAGAGACAGATTCGACAAAGGAGAACAAATTCTAAGTTAGAGATGATTTACAATAAGGGAAGATTATATGACCTTTCCTTTAGTCACACGTCGTTAATTATTAGTCATAGGTTGACTAAACTCTACTATTTAGAAATTACTTAAGAGTTTACAAGTTTCAAGTTTTATCTTGAAGTCAAACTACTTGACTATTTGCTTTATCTTAAAGCAATTCCTCAAAATAATTTAGATTAATTCAACTTAATCTCTGTAATAGAAACTTGTTAATCCTAGCATGCTAATATCATTTAATTAAACAATTAAATCTCCAAAAAAAAGTTAGGCATGCTTAATTAATAAATAAATCATACTTAATTAACCTAAGCATGCATCCTAAAATTAAAGCCTAAAAATAAATAAATAAAGCAAAAATTTTAAATTACTTACCGGTTTTAGACCTCCAGAGTAGACTCCACTCCTAGGGACTTCTTCTCCTTGCACTCCAAAACTTTTAAACTATGAGAATTTTCTTCCCTTTTGGTATGTCTCTTCTTAGAGAGACACCCAAAGAACCAAGGAGTGAGTAACTCTAACTTTACTTGGTGGTGCAAGTAAAAATGAAGGACAAGGGTCTCTATTTATAGGTACTAGAGGGTTGGAACAAGTTGTAAGTTTTCCATGTAGGAGAAATTGCACAAAGAAGGCTGAAAACTCAAATTTGGTTGAGAAAAACCTACGGTTGCACAAACTGTGACACAAAACGGGCGGGCCGGCTCGGATAGACATGCGGGTCGTTTTGGCTTTGACCGGTTCCTCACTCAGATCCAACAGCCAAGATCAACTCACTTAAGTGAGCTCAGACGGCTGAGATTAGAACGCATGGAGGGATCCAGTGCAATGCATCCCACGCTACTCTCCGTGAGCTCGCCTATCAGCGCCTCGTTTGTTTCTTCTGGAACAATCCACATGTGCCACGTCGTGGCGTGTCAGTCCAGTCAGCTTCCAAATTAAATTCTTTTTTTTTTCTATTTTCTAATTTCTCCAAACTTTGTAAATTTACAAAAAATAGCACTGGACTCCAAATAATTCCCTTAAAAATCCTACAGACTTGTAGTAATTAAACTTAATTTCCTATAGCCTCAAAACAACAAATTGTTCTCCATAAAATTCAAGGATAAATCAACTCCAATGAATTTAATTCTTAAAAGTTAATTTTAACATGATAATCACAAAATTCACATACAAGGGTAGTAGAGCTCAACTCTAATCCTCTAATGGTACAAGTTAGTTACAGAAAAGACAAAGGAAATGGAGTTTCCTTTAAGAAACCTTAAACTTCTAGTTACAAAAGAATTTTGAAAAACATGTGTCAACACACGATAGGATTGGAAAAATTCTGGGTGTTACAGTGGACATGGAAGAAGAGCTCAAACAACTGAAAATCGAGTCGAATAAGGATTCAGCATAGATCAATGTGGCTGAGATCGTGATTTCTAAGCCATATGTGTGGAAGGCCTTGGTAATGGCCTCTAAAGATCAGAAAGTGCAAAAAGTTAGGTTTTCCTCTGAACAGAAAGAGCCCGCTACTAGAACGTTCACCTTTGACTTCTTAAAGGCTGAACAAATATTCAATCAATTGTTGGCCAAAAAGCTTATCAAGCTAACCAATGGCCAAGTAGTACCATCAGAAAATGAACTTAAGAATCGAACCCACTGTAAGTGGCATAATGCATAGACTCACTCAACTGCTAAGTGCGTTATTTTTCAGAACATTGTGCAAACCCTGATTGACAAGGGAACCTTATGCTTCCCGAACAAAGAGAAGGCAGTGATGGGGGTTGAGAAGGATCATTTCCTAAAGATCCAAGTTAACATGGTGAACTTGCATCTCCTGGAGTCTGATCGACGTAGCAAGATGAAAGTTGTAGAAGATAAGAGCGGGCCATCGCAAATGCATAAGGGAAACTCAAAGAAATAAATATCGGCCAGTTGAAAAGATGAGAACTCGATCGGAAGAGAAATCAACTCCAATAAAATGGATCATGCTACATAGTAAGTGCCAATGTGCAATGGCGCTCGAAGCCTTTAGGGTGGAAGCTGAGAAGGAGAAAGAGGTGAGGGTCAAGATTCCACAGTCGGTTACCCCATCTCAAGACCACAACAAGAACAAGTCAAACATAGTTCAGCTCAAAGGCAATGAGAAGAAGAAGATCGACCAAGACCACAAGATGATGAAGTCGGTCGAGCTTCAACATAAGGACAAAGGCAAAGGTAAGATGGTGGAGATGTCCCCACCCGAGAATTATGGCTTTATAGACCAAGGAAGAGGATCGAGCCAAGTAGTATGGCCAAGCGTCGCCTTGAGTTTGACTATTGTAATAAAAGGAAGTCAATTGGTTTCCAGCCCAGAGATAAGGGCAAGGGAAAGCTGGAACACACGGTTCCACCCAAGGATCATAAACTTTGTAGCCCAAAAAGGAGAATTGAGTTGGGAGGTGAATCTAGACATTACCAAGAGGATGACTATCCTAAGACGTATAAATGGCCTTATCAAAGGACGCGATGGTATGAAGACGTAGCAGAGGTTCCCAACCATATGAAAGGAAGGAAAAAAACATTTGGGTATAAGTGGCCAACGACCAAAAGCAAGATGTGTCTTATGTTTCTATGCCGAAACTAGGCAAGAACACTTTTAAACCCACTCCGACTGAGCCTAATGTATGGTACAAGAAAGGAATGATGGAGTTATGATTCCTTTAACAAGAACACAAACTCGACGCGTCCAAAGGAAATATGCTCAAGCATGTCTGGAAAAGGAAGCTTGGATTGAGAAAAGAGAGGCTAAGGAGAAGTTGAGAGAAGGTGAAGCCAAGTTCTTAAAGGGTGATCATTTGACCGAGATTAATACGAATGTTGAACCTAAGGTCCAAATAAAGGTTGTGGGAACCAAGGTAATGGTTGTCCCGAATGAGAAATATAAAGTCATAAACCTGCTTAAAGCTCACTTGACTGGAGCATTCGAGATGAAAAAGAAGAAAGTCGTGACTGACCATGCTAACGCTAATCAGGTGATGAATAAAGCTGCCAAGATTGAGGTTGACCAACCTATGGTCGAAGGCCTAAACAACGAATCAGACCAAACCATAATCATGGGCTCTGCAGGAGAGGACAACAAGGAAGCAGTCTTAATCCCCGAAAAAGAAATCAACCAGGTCATGACGGATCTATTTCCACACAAGTTCAGAACTTCCATCAAACTCTAATCCCTCAATAGAAAAGGATAATGAGTACGGGTAGGCACGGTTTAGTTCGGCCCACATCTGCCCCTTAACTGCAGATCGAACCGCAACCATCGTCAGTTTTTGAATAGGTTCGATGTAGCCACGACAACCAAACTAAATGGGTGACCTCAGTTTTTAGTTCGAAGAGATGAGGACAGATCTATGGTGGCGAGGCTAGATCTACCATAGATCTATGACGGCGATAGCTTTATTATGATGGTGGTGGCCGCATCTCGGTGGTGGTGACGGTTTGGTGGTGGTGGTGGCTTGCCATGGTGATGAATACAGAGAGAGAGAGGACATTACAGCTAGTGTAAAAGTTTAGGGGAACTAGGGTTTTGGGAAGTTGATTATTTGGGCTGCTGGGCTTGAGGGAATGAGAAAGTGAAAAATAAAAATAAGAGAGTTAGGCCTTTGGAAATAAATAATAAGAGAATTGGGCTTTTGAAAATAAGGAGGTAATTGAGAAATGCCCCAAATGAAGATATCACCTTCAGGAAAGATTACATATGATTTCGGAACTCTAGGGCCATTGGAATGTGGCATGATTATCATATGCCCTTGGAATTTTAAGCAAGGCTAGAACAAGTGGCCCAGTTGGAAGGTGATGTCATGCTGAAGAAGAGGCTTGGGCATAAATAGATGACCAAGTAGTAAATCAAGGGGAGAACGATTGAGGGTGGTATTGATGGCTCAAAGAACATGGTGATGACCTTAGCAACTAGTTAAGAAGATGCCTCAATATGCCAACAGATGCAATGGTCAAGCAAGTGAGGGTGTTATACATCCGCGCGCATATTGAATAGGGTGTTATACATCAACGGATTCCAATAAGACAATTACCAAAACAATCTCTCACCAAACCCCTAGCTCTAATAAAGCCCTCATCACCATACCTGCTTCCATTGACGTTAAGCTTGAGCTAGTCATTTATAAGAGAAATCCAAGAAAACATCACATGAAGCTTGGTCTTTAGGGAACCCAAAGCAATGGTAGCCCTTCTGATGAGTATACATTTTGCGTCATTTTATAATGCTAATTCCCTAACCTAGAGTGTTAGAACTCGATAATTTTGTGTCTGTTGTCTTGTTTTTGTGTTTTTAGGTCAAATGAAGCATAAATAGGAAAAAAGAGCAAATGGAGCCGTTTTTGGGACATTTCCTGGTCAAACTAGGAAAATAGGGGAAGTCCTAGTCACAAAAGGAAACATGAAGCCTAGAACCATCATTGTCAAGCCAGAAATGAGAAATCCTAATTGGAGCAAGAATTCCTTGTTGAATTAGGAAACCTAACCCTACTAGGGAAGAGAGTCATAATAATGCTAGGAATCACTAGGGGCAATATGGTTATTATGAGAAGTCAAAATAGGCAAAGAATCCTACATCTACAAGGAATCCCAGTGAGACTAGGAAATATTGGTTATAGTCAACTCAATCAAGTCAAGGTTCCACAAGCTTCTAGAAGGTATTAGACATCCATGGAATCAAATGGGGTGAAGAAATGAATTCGAATCCAAGAGGGAGAGAGGGGCGAAATTGGAAGTCAAAGTTAATGTTCAAGGGTCAACTATGTCATGTCATGAAGTCAAATGGACCTAGGAGAAGTCAAAAGGACAAGATGGTGAGGTGGCAGCCCATGCGCAAGCTTGCAGCCCATTCCAAACAACCTATGCACCAAAACCCTACAGCAAAACCTAAAGCCCATGCATAAAGAGTAAGTGGCAACCCACATGCGCAAGCTTAAGGAAACCCTAGACCATGCCGTGCAGCCCAACTACCTAACCCTAAAAGCTTAAGCGCATGCTAGTGTGAACTTAAACCCATGCAGCCCATCACGCCAAGTCCAAGCCCTAGCAGCCTATGCGCAAGGCCATGTGTGTTTTAAGTGAAACACTAGCAGCCATCTACATGCATGCAGCCCATGAGGAATAAGTGAAGCCCAATGCGCCAGCCTATGTGTCATTTAAAACCCTAGTTCTAGCCGCACACCCCTATGCCTTGCCTCACAAGGAATTGTCACACTACCTTTATAAATACATCTCATTCTCTCATAATTCAGGGATCCATCAGTTAGACAATTCAGAAAAATCACACTTTGCAGCCGAATTGAAAGAGAGAAAGAGAGAGAGAGAGAGAGAGGGTGGTGCCAATTTTCAGAGAGATTGAGGCCTTGTGCCGCAAGCCCTAGCTCATCTTGCTGTGAGTCTCTTTGCTTGTGAAGGTCTTTTTCTTCTTTTCTCTTGTGCCGCTACCACCCTTGTGATGTTCTTTTATTTTTCTATTTGGAATTCTAGTTTTTAATTGTTTTGTTTAGTTAGTTTGATTCTCAACATGGATTGCGAATTTATTTATTTCAGTTTTGTTTCTCTATTTTAATTATGTAGTAGTTTATTCTATCTTTTATGTTAAGCCTAGGTTGATTTTCAGATTTGTCATGCTTTAACAAATTGTTTATCCGTCTCTTGATGAATTGATTTAATGTTTGCACTTATCAAATTCCATTTATCTATTTGAACCCCCTTGCTAGTTGTATGCACTGTTTGACTGATCACCTTAGGGTAATTGCATCTAGTTTATTTGTTAGATTTAGATGTGAAATAGTAAAAGACACTATATCATAAGTAACAAAGGAATAAGAAATTGTTCTTGGTAATGGTTTTGTAGGACCTCTACATGGAAATAATCAAAGCTTGTATGTTGTGCATGTTTGACGTTCTCATAAATCTTAATGACTCTTGCATAGGTAACATCTGCCTTAGCTTAGAACTAGGGAACATGTAAGTTAACTAATTAGGAGAGGCCAAAGAAGCTCTTAATTATGTCTTAGGGGAATAATTGCGAGAAAGTAACTAGTCAAACCTTTTTAGCAGTCAAACTTTGATATGTTGTGTTTAATTTGATTTATCATTAGCCTTGGATAGTTAGAGTATGCTTATTTGAATTGATGGCTGAATGCTTAACATTGCAAGATAGTGTAAAGTGTGTGTGCGTGTGGTGATGTGTGAGTGCGTTTCCAACTCCCAAATCCCTCGTTTAGTTATTCTAATTGATTAATTGAATTGATTTGTTGTTTATTAACCATTCCTTGTGGGATCAACCTTATGCTTGTACGCTTTGCTACTAATGAGATTCGTGCACTTGCGAGTATACTTAGAATCGAATGCATTTTTATTTTGTTTTAAGAAAACAATCAACAAGTTTTTGGTGCCGTTGCCAGGGAATGGTGTCTAATATCAATAAATTGATTTGATTAGTCATTAGAATTATGATATATTAGTTAGATTTGTTTTTGGTTATTTTTTTTAGTTTAAATAAATGCCATGACTTTATAAGCATATTCTCTACTGATTTGGTATTTGCTCTTGTTGATGTTGAGAGCAACAATGGGAAGAAAGAGAAGAAAGGACGTGAGTAGAGGAGTGGCAATGTCAGACTGAAAGACTGTAAACCAAGCACTGATTGAGAGGCAACCCAAGTTTTTGTTTTCAAGAATCCAAAGGAAGTCAATCAAGACCAAGGAGGCTGCGCCTACACTTGGAGTGTCCACACTTGCATGCCCAAGTAAACAATTTTCTTATTTCTGTTTCATAAGACAATTTTTATTTCAGTTGTGTGTTTATTTGGTTTTGGATAATTGCAATTTTCCTTTTGCTTAATTTGAGCATTCATGCATTTTTTTCTTATACATTGAGGGACAATGTATCATTTAAGTTTGGGGGGGAAGGTAGGTGTCATTGGATTTTGCTTTTAGGTTTTTAGTTTTTAAGTTTTGTGAAAATTTTTTCCTTTTTTTTTTGTCTTTAAACTCAGGGTGTCAAACCCACATCAAAATACATCTTTTTTTTAGATTTCATCCACCGTAGTGATGGATTCGAATATTTAGAAGTGTGCGACATTGTTTTAAAAACAAAGTTTTGAGTTTTTTTGTTTATTTTGGGTAGTATTGAGTCCCCAACTAATTGATTTGATTGTATATGATTGTTATGAACATGTTTATTTTGTGTGTGTATTCTGTATTCTTATCTTCCTAATAGTGTTCCATAACATATCTTGCAATTCTATGTCATTAAGCCTTGTTGATATGAATTTAGGTAGTGATTTGAATGACTAATGATTTTTTATGCATGATAGAGTAGATTTGCATGACCTAAGTGAGTTGTGAGCCTTGATCTTAAATTCTTGAGTATTGCGCGCCATTCTAATTCTATTATTGTCATATAAGTTGTTGCTTTGATTTCATTATCTTTCATTTGATCAATTGCTTGGAATTTACATAATCTTGAATCAATGAACTAGTACTCTTTTCTTGTTTTCACAAAGCATGTTATATTTACATGAATCTTGAGAAATGAAATTAGGCCTTATTTGTGTAATCCATAGCCTAAAAGCCTATCCATTATTTGTTTTATCCTTAGTAACCCATTTTGAGCCTATTAAGCCGTTTTCTAGTTACCCCACACCAAACCCGAAGTTTGGGGGTGTTATACCTCTTCCAACTGTTTTACCCTATCTATGGTATTGCAATGTGTTTATATATTGATTGAGGTGGAAAAGAAATGAAAATGCATAGCCTATACAAAAATGTGCTAAAAGAGTATGTATGCCGTGCCCAAAGAAAAAAAAAAGAAAAAAAAAGAAAAGAAAGAAAGAGATGGGACGGTTTCAAAAGAATAAGTGAGTAAAAAGAGTTCAAATTGAGCTATGTAGTGCAAAGAAGCAAGGTATGCCTCAGAATGTTCTATTGTTCTTGCAATTCCATAGTATTTAGCCATTGGTGTTCCTTTCATTTCAATACCTTATCCTAGCCTAAAGCCTTCATTATAATCCTATAAAAGCCCTAGCTGATCTCAAGAGACATCTATTATACTTATGTGGAGTCTAATTGAGAAGGGAGTCTATGGTCATTGATTCCATTTCAAGCACTTTGATTTCTTTCCATATATAAGATCAGTATTTCTTTCTAATGTGCCGTTACTTCATCTACTTATGTGAGCTAATTGCTTCTGATATATAATTCCTCTCACATATATCTTTGAGTGCAAATATCAACCCAATTCTTGAGTGTTTATCATTAAGAGTATGCCATAGTGAAGATTGGAGTTGAATCTATCATGTATAAATTGATTTAGTTTTGTTTATCTAACACTTAAGTTTATGTCAAGGATGGCTTATATGATAATAGAGGTACGAGGTATAGTTATTTGAAATGTTATTAGAATTTGGAGAATACAATTTATATGCCTTACTTTCCTATGTCATTAATGGTTATACGCATGAATTCAATTGTTGAGATGTTTGAGTCGTTTTTAGAGTCTTTTCCTTATTTTATTTGCTTGAGAACAAGCAAAATCTAAGTTTGGGGGTGTGATGAGTGTGCATTTTGCGTCATTTTATGATTCTAATTCCTTAACCTAGAGTGTTAGAACTCGATACTTTTGTGTCTGTTTTTTTTTTTAATTTTTTCTTTTGTGTTTTTAAGTCAGATGAAGCATAAATAGTAAAAGGAGCAAATGGATCCGTTTTGGGACATTTCCTGGTCAAACTAAGAAAAGAGCGGAAATTCTAGTCAAATGAGGATTCCTAGTCACAAGAGGAAACGTAAAGCCTAGAACCATCATTATCAAGTCAGAATTGAGAAATCCTAATTGGAGTAGGAATTCCTGGTTGAACTAGGAAACCTAACCCTACTAGGGAAATGAGTCCTAATGATGTTAGGAATCACTAGGGGCAATATGGTTATTATGAGAAGTTAAAATGGGCAAGAAATCCTACATCTACAAGGAATCTTAGTAAGACTAGGAAAGGTTGGTCAAAGTTAACTCAATCAAGTCAAGATTCCAGAAGCTTCTAGAAGGTATTGGACATCCATGGAATCAAATGGGGTGAAAAAATGAATTCGAATCCAAGAGGGAGAGAGGGGCGAAATTGGAAGTCAAAGTCAATGGTTAAGGGTCAACTATGCCATGTCATAAAGTCAAATGGGCCATGGGCCTAGGAGAAGTCAAAGGGACAAGATGGTGAGGTCGCAGCCCATGCGCAAGCTTGCAGCCTATTCCAAGCTGCCCATATGCCAAAACCCTATAGCAAAACCTAAAACCCATGCGTAAGGAGTAAGTGGCAGGTCACATGCGCAAGCTTAAGGAAACCCTAGCCCATGCTGTGTAGCCCAACTACCTAACCCTAAAAGCTTATGCGCATGCTAGTGTGAACTTAAACCCATGCAGCCCATCACGCGAAGTCTAAGTAGCCAGCAATGCGCAAGTGGCAGCTCATTCCTTGCAACCCTTGCAGCCCGTGCGCAAGCCCATGTGTGTTTTAAGTGAAACCCTAGTAGCCATCTACATGCATGCAGCCCATGAGCAATAAGTGAAGCCCAATGCGTCAGCCTATGTGTCATTTAAAACCCTAGTCCTAGCCGCACACCCCTATGCCTTGCCTCACAAGGAATTCTCACCCTACCTCTATAAATACATCTCATTCTCTCATAATTCAGGGATCCATTAGTTAGACAATTTAGAAAAATTAGACCTAGCTTGCAGTCGAATTGAGAGAGAGAGAGAGAGAGAGAGAGAGAGAGAGAGAGAGAGGGTGGCGCCACTTTTCAGAGAGATTGAGGCCTTGTGCCGCAAGCCCTAGCTCACCTCGCTGTGAATCTCTTTTCTTGTGAAGGTCTCTTTCTTTTTTTCTCTTGTGTCGCTGCCACCCTTGTGATCTTCTTTTATTTTTCTGTTTGGAATTCTAGTTTTTAATTGTTTTGTTTAGTTAGTTTGATTCTCAACATGGATTGAGAATTTATTTATTTCAGTTTTGTTTCTCTATTTTAATTATGTAGTAGTTTATTCTATCTTGTATGTTAAGCCTAGGTTGATTTTCAGATTTGCCATGATTTAACAAATCATTTATCTGTCTCTTGATGAATTGATTTAATGTTTGCACTTATCAAATTCCATTTATCTATTTGAACCTGCTTGCTAGTTGTATGCACTGTTTGACTGATCACCTTAGGGTAATTGCATCTAGTTTATTTGTTAGGTTTAGATGTGAAATAGTCAAAAACACTAAATCATAAGTAACAAGGGAATAATAACTTGTTCTTGGTAATGGTTTTGTAGGAACTCTACATGGAAATAACCAAAGCTTGTATGTTGTACATGTTTGACGTTCTCATAAATCTTAATGACTCTTGCATGGGTAATAGCTGTCTTAGCTTAGTACTAGGGAACATGTAAGTTAACTAATTAGGGGAGGCCTAAGAATTTCTTAATTATGTCTCAAGGAAATAATTGCGAAAAAGTAACTAGCCATACCTTTTTAGCATTTAAACTTTGATATGTTGTATTTAAATTGATTTATCATTAGCCTTGGATGGTTAGAGTGTGTTTATTTGAATTGATGAATTGATGAATTGATGACTGAATGGTTAACATTGTAAGATAGTGAAAAGTGTGTGTGCATGCGTTCCAACTCCCAAACCCCCCGTTTAGTTATTCTAATTGATTAATTAAATTGATTTGTTGTGTATTAACCATTGCTTGTGAGATCGACCTCATGCTTGTACGCTTTTCTACTGATGCGATTCGTGCATTTTCGAGTATACTTAGAATAAAATGCATTTTTATTTGGTTCTAAGAAAACAATCCACAAGTTTTTGGCTCCCACCAATCCTTTGCAGAAAAATCAATACCAACTTGGAGATTTAGAGGAAAGGAAAAAAGTAAGATCAAATAGCTCCTTATTCCTCGATTTCCAAAGATACCAACAACCAAAACAAAAAGGGATATTCAAAGTCAACCCATCTTTACTAGTTATCTAGGAAAGAAGGTTGATCCTTAATTAATCATCAAAGACCAAACCACCAGAAAATGAGAAGACATACCAAGACTCTCCCACACCTTCCTGGCTCTATCACACTCATGAAACAAATACTCACATGACTCCATATGAACACCACAAAAATGGTAGATAAAATTAGTGCACATGCCCCGCTTCTAGCTATGGAGATTGACCAAGAGCTTATCTAAGCAAAGCAACCACAAAAATGACCTAATCTTGGGGGGATTTTAAGCTATCAAATAAATTGAAATTGTCAATCATCACGCCCCTTCTCATCCAAAGCAAGCAGGTAAGTAGATCGAATTGAAAAAAGCACTGAAGAATGGCTCCAAATCCACTTGTCCTCGAGATTTTCCTCAAGTGTAACTGGGATAGCAGCAATAACCTGCACCAAATCTTCATGATGAAATTATCTTAAGTTTGGAATATCTCAATATTGACCAACAATGAAATCAACAACAGAAGCCCCTAACTGATCATCACTCAGCGAGACTAAAGAATGCTCTAATAAGAAACCATGGCCAGTCCAATTATCTTGTCATAACAAAGTGTTGCTACCTGTCCCAATCCTACTCACCAAGCCTTGCTTAAGGAGGGTTTATTTTCCCTTTCTTTTTTCTTTTCTTTTATACCTTCTTTCTTTCTTCCAAGAGGAAATTAATTACTAAGGATCCTTCTATTCCAATCTAGTTAAATTAAAATACATCATGGTGCCATCAAATATGGCCCATCAGTTACCCCCTTTTTTGCTATAAGTCCTTTAACTAGGAGAGACAAAAAAACAATTCGAAAATCCTTTTTAGAAATTTTGAGAAGGAAAGAGATTAAATCCCTAATCTCAACTTTTACCTCTATTGATCCTCCGTCATGAGTTCTTCCAAGATTCCTGAAGCCATTCCTTTGAATATCCCCTCCCAAAAAGATGTCGAAGTCGTGATGGTTTCGGATCAAATCCGGCCTAAAAAATATCCCGAACTCCTTGCAGATCGTCTTTGAAGCCTTGCAACAGAAGAAGAATGCCTGAAGTTCAAACGAATCCATCATCCCTACCAAATCACCTTCTGTACCCCCGGTCCTAAAGCTAGGTGTTTATATTGCTACGAAGACGTGGTATATTTGCACTTTCAACCCTTTGAATTCGGTCTTAGGCTTCCCCTGCATCTTTTAATTAGGGAATTTTGAAATTATTTCGAACTCCCGCCTGCTCAAGTTGTCCCAAATATGTACAAAACTATTCTTCAAATCCTTACTCATTGGGACATTTATCGCCTAAAAAGTTTCGATCATAGGAATGATCCTGAAATTACTGTAAGGGATATCATACTGTACCCTATGCAAATCACACCTAAGGGAATAGAGTCTAATATTGAAGAAAATAATATTAGGCTTGAATTTTTAGACTCCCCAAGTTCAAAATTTATTAATAAAATAAGAGAAAAAATAAATAATAAAGAGAAATTCCTATATTATTTAAAAGAAGAAATACAATATAGGAGAATAGAAGACAACTTGCTTCTCCTAATATCCAGAGAAAAATAAATAAATTGCAAGATATGTTTACTCAACAAGTTTGTGCTGAGATTCTTAATGCTTTTTGGGAAAGGAAAAAACATGTAGTAACCGACAAAATCTAGGCCTATTTAGATGAATAGTAGATTGTTAGAAATATGTAAAAAAGAAATCCAAGATTATTAAATAAAAGGTTAATTAAAGAAAGCTCATCTCCTTGGAGTTGTTCAGCTTTCTATGTAGAAAAGGCACCTGAATTGGAAAGAGAAGTTCCTAGGCTAGTAATTAATTATAAGCCTCTTAATGATGCTTTGAGATGGATAAGGTATCCAATTTCAAATCCAAAAGATTTACTAAATAGATTGTGTAATGCTTTAATAATCTCAAAATTTGATATGAAATCAGGTTATTGGCAAATTCAAATTAACGAAAAGGACAGATATAAGACAGCTTTTACAGTTCCCTTTGGACATTATGAATGGAATGTAATGCCTTTTGGTTTAAAAAATGCCCCTTCGGAATTTCAACATATTATGAATGATATTTTTAATGCTTATTCAACCTTCACATTGGTCTATATTGATGATGTGTTAGTATTTTCTAATTCTTTAGAACAACATGAAAAACACCTTAATATTTTTATGAAAGTAATTAAGAATGTGGGCTTAGTTGTCTCTGCAAAGAAAATGAAATTATTCCAAACTAAGATCAGATTCTTAGGACATATGATTGATAAAGGGACAATAACTCCTATTGCTAGAGCAATTGTATTTGTAGATACATTCCTTGATAAATTAAAAGAAAAAACATAATTACAAAGATTTTTAGGAAGTCTAAATTATATTGCTGATTTCTATAAAGAATTAGCTAGTGATAATAGACCTTTATATCAAAGATTGAAAAAGAATTCCCCTGTTTGGAGCAATGAGCATACTCTAGCAGTCAAAAAGATAAAAGCAAAAGTAAGGGAATTACCTTGTTTAGCAATCCCACATCCCTAGGCTTTTAAAATAGTTGAGACAGATGCCTCAGAAATTGGGTATGGTGAAATTTTAAAACAAAAATTTAATAAACAAGAACAATTAGTAGATTTACCTCAGGAGTGTGGAATCCGGCACAACATAACTATTCCACAATAAAAAAAGGAAATTTTAGCTATTGTATATATATACACATATATATATATATATACATGGCCCTTCCGTTAAGGGATCCCTTAAATAAGTTTATTAAGGGATCTCTCATGGGGCCCACTCCATAGAGTATTTTTATAATCAGAACCATCTTATTTTTTTGTCTCCATTGAAGAATCATCTTTGCAAAAAATTAGAAAAATCAGAAATCATTTGACCGTTGATTAAATGGTCACAATTTCAAGTGTTTATGGAAAACATTTTGTTCGTCTATTTGTTTCATCACAATTATATATCTTAATGATTTCTGATTTGTCTAATTTTTTGTAGAAATGATCTTTGAATAGACACCAACAAAATAGACGATTCAGATCGTTGAAATACAACATAGAATAGGCCTCATGAGCGATCCCTTAAATAAAATTATTTGAGGGATTCCTTAACGGAAGGGGCCTATATATATAGTCCCAGAAGGATTTAAGTTGCCTAAAGCAAAACCCCAAAATATGTACTTAATCAATTTTAGACGATTATTATATGGGTTAAATCAATCTTGATGAATGTGGTATAATTGTCCTAGTGAATATTTGACAAAATAATGTTATATTAATGATCCTATATGCACTTGTGTTTTTATAAAGAAAAGGAGTTCTGGATTTGCAACATTGGTAGTACATGTCGATGACATGAATTCAATAAGAACTCCTGAATTTGAAATGAAGGATCTCAGAAAAACAAAATATTGTTTCGGCTTCTAGATCTAGCATTATGAAAACGAAATTCTTGTTCATCAGTCAGCCTATATTGAAAAGGTTTTAAACTTTTTAATATGGATATAGCTCACCCATTAAGCACTTCAATGGTTGTCCGGTCTCTTGACACTAAAAAATATACGTTACGTCCTAAAGAGGATAACAAAAAGACCCTTGGCCCAGAAGTTTCATATCTTAGTGCAATATGTGTTTTATTACACTTAGCACAATGTGTCGCACCCCGAACCCCGGGTATGCGACAGAGGCACATTTCGTGAATATCCCAAGAAATTAATATAAATAAACCAGCGTTAATCCCCCAAGGTACTTAAGAAAGGTTGAGCCTTTTTAATTTAAATGGACCAGGTTGGATCAAAGTACTAATTACACAACATGATCTTTTAAGGAAATAATAATAAGATCAAAATAAGTAAGTAAATAAAGATTAACCAACCCGCTAGGGTAGAATAGTTAAATCAACACCCCAAAAAAAGGAATTACCAAAGTATAAGTAAAACTCACACAAGTTTACAAAATGATTAAACCAAAATATCATTGTTCAAAATAGGTTCCAAATGGAAAGCACCCATCGAAAAACAAGATCTGCTGCAAAGCAAAAGACATGACTACAGAGAGACTTTGAGACACCAGACAAGAGAATCCAAGTTGTGCACCCCCTCAATCGAGATCTCCTCCAAGAGGCAAATCTGCATAAGCAAGAGAAAAGAAACAAAACAAAACAAAGAAATTCGGGGGTCAGCATCACATACGATCATAGTTACAGGACTGCCGATCATAGTGACAAGACCGCCGATCATAGTGACAGGATCGCCCTTGGGTGACACCCTGGAACTCAAGGTGATCTTGTGGGGTCCAACACCGATAAGGTGTCGGATTCACTTGTCTCAAAATTCTAGTGATCATTATAGGGAAGTCCAATCTAAGTGGACAATTCAACCGAAAATTTGGAAACATCTCCCCTATAAATTGAACAATTCCACCTGTTAAACAATTGAATTTCACACTTCTATACCAACAACCAACCCCAACCGCAATCCAACAGGGTCTCAGACCCTCACCAAGTATTCAGAGCATAGCTAATAAGGATTTACAATCACTAGTCATTTTTATCAATACAAGAAGCACTTTGATGCCACAATACTAATAGGGTGGAGATGAAAAACTCAAATGCCTCGATGTGGTGTGATCCGACCTCAGCGATCTCTAATACCTGGGGAAAAACGTTGAAACCAAAACGTGAAAAAATAATCTCAATGAGTGGACAAAAAAATAAAGTTTAAAACATTTTCCTTAAAATCATCTTATAAAAGTGCTCATTTTCCTTGAGCTCATTTTCTTTTGAAATCCCCCATTTTTAAAACCATTTCACAAACCTGTTTCGAAATCTCCTGAAAACTGTTGTCGCGCTCAGGGTATGAGAAATACATGTGAACATGAAACACTTATGGATTTTCAAAACCATGCCATGCATTTTATTCAATGATCAATCATGCACTTCATGGTAACTAAATTTATAACTGAAAGTAAAAAAAATGCTAACACGATTTGCTTAAACTGAAAATTTGACTGCTCAATAAATATGATTATCAATTTCTTAAATAATAAAATCTCAAACTGAAACTGATACCGTCAAACTATATATATATATATTTTTTTTTTTTAAAACTGAAATCTTTCCTCTCAAATAATACTCGAATAACTGAAAAATCAATCAAATTGTTCAAGCTGAAAAATATCAAATCTGAATTCAATATTTATATCAACTGAAATCATCTTTGTAAACTGATATCTCAAACACTGATATTGAAAACTCACGCCACACTAGTACCCGTGGAAAAGCTAGTCATATGTGCACGCAGAGCTAATAATGCTAGTCATACACCGTCGACGCCGAGTCATCTCGAGGCGAGTGCGGAACAATATGTAATGCTGGTCATATAGCACCGACTAGGCAAGTGCAGAGCAAATATATATAATGATGGTCATACACCGCCGAGTCGTCTCTAGGCGAGTGTAGAGCAATTTGTACCTGTTAAGTGAGGGTACTAATATGGCGGTTTGAAACCGATTTCCATATCTCAATAAACCTAATCTTAGAAATACTCATCCATATAAAAAATGAAATACAATTCTTTCAATAAATCCGATTAAATAAAATCATTCTCAAATCATGAAAGTTGCTCGATCAAAATCATTTTCTAAAGAAATATAAATTTTAATCATAAACTTCGTAGAACAATACCCAAAAACCATTTCCATAAACCTTTCTTATAAAAATCATGCAATGCGACTATGATCTCAAAACCTCATTTCCTTAACTCATATCAAAACAATTATCTCATAAATGATTTCCAAAATCATGCACACTTCGTGAATCAAATTATCTCCATTCATGTAAACACATCAAGGTAAGCTTAATAAAAGTGATTTTTAAATCACAAATCCAAGAAGCTAACTCATGAATTAATATTTATTAGAGAAAATTACCAATTTAATCCATTTATTTGTTCAAAAGTCTCATCTTGGTCCACAAATTTTTTTTTTGGCCAACTTAATCCACTAACTGTTTGACGTTTGCCAACATAGTCCATTCCGTCAAAATTTCAATAACAGCGGTCAAATTTAGGGGCAAAATGGTGAATTCATATCCTTAATAAGTCAACAAATGAGTTAAATGTACCATTGGTCCACTTACTTTTACGTTTTTCCCAAGTTGGTCCACTTGCTTTTCGACATTTACCTACTTGGTCCATTCTATCAATTTTGTTAGAAATTCTGTTAAAATGAAGGACAAAATTGTCTTTTCATATTCAATAAATTTTTAATTCTATTTCTAATTTTAAAAATATTAGAACTAAAAAAAAACTCAATAATTAGATTTAAAAAACAAAAAACAAAGAAAAAACATCCATACCCTTAGATCGATCAACAAAGAAAAATAACAGCCCCCACAAATTTTTTTCTTTTTTCTTGTTCTTTTTCTTTCTTCTTCTTGTTCTTCTTGTTCTTCTTTTTCTTCTTCAATTCACACACAAAATCCAAAATTATGTAGTAAACCCAAAATCCATTTAATTGCAGTAAACAAAAGTTGCATAAACCCAAAGTCCATTTGCAGTAAACCCAAATTCTTCTTGTTGCTTGATCACACCCATAGCCATTTCTTTTCCCTTTTTCTTCTTCTTCTTCTTCTTCCCTGATCACACCCATAGCCATTACTTTTTTTTTCACCTTCTTTCTTATTCTGCAACTTCCCATGATCTCCACTCATGCCTAGCAATAAAAATAATAAAAAAAAAAAACAAAAATAAAAGAAGAACAAGAAGCCCAGGTTCCACCCACAACCCGTAGCCCTTCCTCCCTCCCCACCATCTCCACCCTCACCTGCAGAAAACCAAAAAAAAAAAATGGAAAAAAAGAATATATAGGAAAAAAACAACAGAAAAAATCAAGGAAATTACCAATTTAGTCCATTTATTTGTTCTAAAGTCTCATCTTGGTCCACGATTTTTTTTTTGGCCAACTTAATCCACAAATTGTTTGACGTTTGCCAACATAGTCCATTCTGTCAAAATTTCAATAACAGCCGTCAAATTTAGGGGCAAAATGGTGAATTCATATCCTTAAATGTATCATTGGTCCACTTACATTCACGTTTTTCCGAAGTTGGTCCACTTTCTTTTCGACATTTACCTACTTGGTCCATTCTATCAATTTTGTTATAAATTTTGTTAAAATGAAAGACAAAATTGTCTTTTCATATTCAATAAATTTTTAATTCTATTTCTAATTTTAAAAATATTAGAACTAAAAAAAACCCAATAATTAAATTTAAAAAACAAAAAACAAAGAAAAAAAACCCATCATAAATCCCCGCCCAAACCCCCAAACCCCAACCACCCATCTTCCTTCCCTAAATCTCATTTTCTCATCTCCAATGGCGGAAGTAGAAGCTCCTAGTGTCGTCGACAGAGGCTCCAATGGCAGAAGCAGAGGCAGATCGAGATGGGATGAAGTAGACGATTGGTAAAAAGGGCATATCGAAAATGGATTTGGCTGCAAATGAAGAAGACGAAGCTGGATTTGCACATTCAGAGAGAGGGGAAAATAGAGAGAGAGAAAAAAAATAGGAGAGGGGGAAGAGGGGGTCACTGGCTAGGTGTAGTGGTAGGGCCGGGTAGAAGGTCAGTGAGAGGGAGGAGAGGGTGGAGGGTGGTGGGTGGGTGAGTTGCCGATGGTGGATAGAGGGTTGTGGGTGGTGGGTATGGGCTGGGCACGAGTTGGAGAGGGGAGGTGATGGTGGGTTTGATTTTTTCGAAAAAATTACCAATTTAGTCCATTTATTTGTTCTAAAGTCTCATCTTGGTCCACGATTTTTTTTTTTTGGCCAACGTAATCCACTAACTGTTTGACGTTTGCCAACATAGTCCATTTCGTCAAAATTTCAATAACAGCCGTGAAATTTAGGGGCAAAAAGGTGAATTCATATCCTTAATATATAAGTCAACAAATGAGTTAAATGTATCATTGGTCCACTTACTTTCACGTTTTTCCCAAGTTGGTCCACTTGCTTTTCGACATTTACCTACTTGGTCTATTCTATCAATTTTTGTTAGAAATTCTGTTAAAATGAAGGACAAAATTGTCTTTTCATATTTAATAAATATTTAATTCTATTTCTAATTTTAAAAATATTAGAACTAAAAAAAAACTCAATAATTAGATTTAAAAAACAAAAAACAAAGAAAAAACATCCATACCCTTAGATCGATCAACAAAGAAAAATAACAGCCCCCACAAATTTTTTTCTTTTTTCTTGTTCTTTTTCTTTATTTTTCTTGTTCTTCTTGTTCTTCTTTTTCTTCTTCAATTCACACACAAAATCCAAAATTATGCAATAAACCCAAAATCCATTTAATTGCAGTAAACAAAAGTTGCATAAACCCAAAGTCCATTTGCAGTAAACCCAAATTCTTCTTGTTGTTTGATCACACCCATAGCCATTTCTTTTCCCTTTTTCTTTTTCTTCTTCTTCCTTGATCACACCCATAGCCATTACTTTTTTTTCACCTTCTTTCTTATTCTGTAACTTCCCATGATCTCCACTCATGCCCAGCTATAAAAATAATTTTTAAAAAAAAACAAAAATAAAAGAAGAACAAGAAGCCCAGGTTCCACCCACAACCCGTAGCCCTTCCTCCTTCCCCACCATCTCTACCCTCACTTGCAGAAAACAAAAACAAAAAATTGGAAAAAAAGAATATATAGGAAAAAAACAACAGAAAAAATCGGGAAAATTACCAATTTAGTCCATTTATTTGTTCTAAAGTCTCATCTTGGTCCACGATATTTTTTTTGGCCAACTTAATCCACAAACTGTTTAATGTTTGCCAACATAGTCCATTCCGTCAAAATTTCAATAACAGCCGTCAAATTTAAGGGCAAAATGGTGAATTCATATCCTTAAATGTACCATTGGTCCACTTACTTTCACGTTTTTCCCAAGTTGGTCAACTTTCTTTTCGACATTTACCTACTTGGTCCATTCTATCAATTTTGTTATAAATTTTGTTAAAATGAAGGACAAAATTGTCTTTTCATATTCAATAAATTTTTAATTCTATTTCTAATTTTAAAAATATTAGAACTAAAAAAAACCCAATAATTAAATTTAAAAAACAAAAAACAAAGAAAAAAAACCCATCGTAAATCCCCGGCCAAACCCCCAAACCCCAACCACCCATCTTCCTTCCCTAAACCTCATTTTCTCATCTCCAATGGCGGAAGTAGAAGCTCCTAGTGTCGTCGCCAGAGGCTCCAATGGCAGAAGCAGAGGCAGATCGAGATGGGGTGAAGTAGACGATTGGCAAAAAGGGCATATCGAAAATGGATTTGGCTGCAAATGAAGAAGACGAAGCTGGATTTGCACATTCAGAGAGAGGGGAAAATAGAGAGAGAGAGAGAGAGAGAGAGAGAGAAAAAAAAAAAAATAGGAGAGGGTAAAGAGGGGGTCACTAGCTAGGTGTAGTGGTAGGGCCGGGCAGAAGGTCAGTGAGAGGGAGGAGAGGGTGGAGGGTGGTGGGTGGGTGAGTTGCCGATGGTGGATAGAGGGTTGTGGGTGGTGGGTATGGGCTGGGCACGGGTTGGAGAGGGGAGGTGATAGTGGGTTTGATTTTTTCTAGAAAATTACCAATTTAGTCCATTTATTTGTTTTAAAGAGTTTTTCAGGTCTGTCACTCAAAGTTTTGTCATTTTGTTCACTCTCTGACTTATCAAACTCAACACTTTTTGAGTCATCAGTAAGTTCATCACTGCCTAGCTTGGACTCTTGTTTAACCAAATTATCCTCTTTTGGATCAGATTGAGGAAACAATTCATTCATATCTGCAGCCATTTCAATAGATGCATCATGATCATCTATTTTCACATTTATGGACTCCATCATAGAACTTGTTCTCAAATTGAAAACTCTGAAAGCTCTACTGTTTGATGAGTAGCCTAAAAACAGACCCTCATCACTCTTAGAATCAAATTTCCCCAAATGTTCTCTATCCCTAAGGATGTAACATGCACTCCCAAACATGCTAAAGTGTGTAACCTTGGGTTTCCTACCCTTCCACAGTTCATAGTGAGTCTTTTTGTTTCCCGGTCTAAGGTAGACTCTATTTATGATGTAACATGCTGTGTTGACCGCCTCAGCCCAGAAATGTTTAGCAAGATTTTTGCTATTCAACATCACTCTTGCCATCTCAATCAAAACCCTATTCTTTCTCTCAACAATTCCATTTTGTTGGGGTGTTATAGGAGCTGAGAATTCATGTTTGATACCCATTTGACAACAAAACTCATCGAATTGAGAGTTTTTAAACTCAGTTCCATGGTCTGATCTAATTCTGGACAGGGTTGACAGACTTGACATACCTTCACTTTTCAGCAGTTTCACAATCTTGACAAAATGATGAAAGGTCTCCGACTTGTCCTTAAGAAATGACACCCAAGTGTACCTAGGAAAATCATCTACCATGATTAGAATGTATTTATTTCCACCTATTGACAAAGTTTGGACAGGACCAACTAAATCCATGTGAATTAGTTCAAGTGTCCTAGAGGTGCCTATGTCTTTGACCCTTTTGTGTGGTTCTTTGGTTTGTTTCCCCATTTGACATGGACCACAAATAAAAATTTCGGGCTTTCCTATCTTTGGTAGACCTCTAACAACCTCATGCTTAGACAACTTGTAAAGGTCATGAACATTAATGTGACCAAGTCTTTGATGCCAAAGAGAGCTAGTGTGATCAATAGCTATATTACAAGTATTCTCAATTTTTCCAACATTGCCATCAAATATATAGCAATCATCCTTAGACCTAGGGGCATTCAAGATCTCCCTTCCTTGGGAGTCAATAATTCTACATCCACTCTTGGACATACACATTTCACCACCCCATTCATCATATAGTTGGCTAATACTAAGCAAAATAGAATTCAGCCCATCAACAAACTTTACATTTTTCAATTCGGGTATACCGGGAATGTGTACAACCCATATTCCACTCACATAGGACTTCTCTCCTCCTCCAAAAGTCACACTACCACCATCGTAAGGAGCAAGTGAAGTAAAGACCTCCTTATCACCCGTCATATGTTTGGAACACCCATTATCTAGGTACCAAATATTCCTCTCAGTGGCTGAAAAAGCGTTCAAGGTTACTAGACATTTAGTGGAGCTCTTCACAACCCATCTTTGATGTAGACTTGACTTATTTTTGGGAAGTGGGGTAACAAGTAAGGCAATTTTGGTTACCTCTCTGAGTAGATTGTTCACTTGCTCTTGTAAAGAAATATTTCTCTTTGGTTCATTTGATTTCTTTCCTCTAAGTTTGTTGTAATTTGGTCTAATGTGACCCTTGACATGACAATGATGACAAACCGAGACAAACTTTATTTTTCTAAGTGAAGTAGAACAATCAATTTGTGTGACACTTGGTGTAGTTTGACTGGACGTAGAGTGAGATGCATTTTGACCAATCTCAATGAAACCTAGAACCTTTTTGACACCATGATCAGATTTTGACTTGACATAAATTGTATTTATGTTAGATACACTAGGACAATTTTCACTAAAACCCAAACCGGTCTTGTCCCCATGATGCTTCTCCATCCTAAGCATCCTATCAACCTTTTCAGCCCCAATGGTGAGTTCAACTATGTTCTCATTTGCATCATTCACTTCTTTTTGAAGTTTCTCACTCAAAGATTTAAAGTAGATGTTGCTCTCCTTGAGCACTTTGACTTGACTTTCAAGATTTTGTTTCAAGATAGCCACACTTTCTAATTCACTCTCTAATGACTTAATCTTTTCACTCAATTTCAATTTAGCATTCTTTAGTTTCTGATTTTCTTCCTTTATGCTAAGAGTTTCGGTGAAAAATAAGTCATACTTATCACAGAGTACAGTGTAAGACTCATCATCAGGAGCAAATTCTGAGTCAAACCCACCATCAATTTGTTTAATCTCCTTGATTGATGCAACAAATGCAACTTCATCACCCTCAATGTCGGAAGAAGACTCACAATCATTTGAGTTCTCACTCTCACTATCACTCCAAGTGATCTTCATGACTTTATTCTTACTTGAAGAATAATTCTTTATATTATTTGCACATTCAATTGCTATGTGACCTATTCCACCACAAGTGTAACATTTCACATCTCTCTTGGTTGTTCTTCCTTCCTTAAAGTTAGACTTTCTCTCTTGTTTTCTCTCAAATGAATTCTCTCCTTGAGGTTTGAATTTGAACTCCTTGAAGTTGTTACCACTAGTCCTAGCTTCTCTCCCTTTATTTCTAAGAATTTGCCTAAATTTTTTGACAAAAAGGGCAACCTCATCATCGGACATAGATGATTTTTCACTCAAGTTTTCACTCATTTCTTTGACACTTTGCAAAGCAATATCCTTTGACTTCTTGCTGTCCCTTTCATCCATTTCAAGCTCCATCTCAAAAGTTTTGAGTTTTTCTACCAATTTACCAATTTTGAGTTCATCCAAATTTTAGACTTCTTGTATTGCATGTTTCTTAGATTGAAATCTCTTAGGTAGAGATCTAAGTACCTTTTGGACAATGGTGGACTCCTCATATGGTTTACCTAAGGACATGACTTCATTTGTGAGGGCTTCCAACTTTTCATAGAACTCGGAGAATGACTCAGACTCTTTCATCCTAATTTCTTCAAATTTGGCATGTACCATTTAAAGCTTAAGTGGCCTAACTTATTTGTCCCCTTCATGAACAACCCTAAGCTTGTTCCAAGCTTGCCTTTCCGTGACACAATATTGTATGTGAGCAAATTGTGAGGAAGATAGCGCAGTGACAATAACATTTCTAGCCTTCTTGTTGGAGCTAGAGGCCGTGACTTCGGCTAAAGACCATTCAGACCTAGGCTTAGGGGTTTCAATCCCATCAACAGTTCGAGTAGGAGGAATTCACTCAACAGTGAGATACTCATATGCCAACTCGTCATAAGCATCAAGGAAAATTTCAAATTTCTCTCTCCAATCAGCGTAGTTGCTGCCATCAAAGAATGAAGGAGAGCTGCAAGACCCTGCAACTCGATCTCTTTCCATCTAGACACACCTAGAAAACAAACAACACCCTAGGATCTCTCTATTTGCTTTTAGAGTAGCGCTCTGATACCAATTGAAAGTTTGTATTAGGTGATCTATCTACCTAATTAACTTGATTAAAACCATTGTCAGTGATCGAACCCCAATTTATGTTTTATATGATCACTAAGAGACTAATCAAGCAGACAAAACTCTGACGACACAATGGCTAAAATCTGAAGACACAGATTGACTTGTCAATCAAAAATAACTTTTGTAAACAACACAAATCAAACATACCAAAGGATCAAGTGACATCCTATATTCTCAGAGGACCCATCACAGTAGGCATCCCAGTGTTATCTACAACTACAGTGGTGTGTGATTAGCTAGACAGTTCCAAATGACATATAACAATTTCAAGCATATAACTACAGTGTAGATTTGTGTTTAAAAGTTGAGTGAGTCAGTAAATATAACAACACAAAATAGAGACGAATGCACACAAAATGTTCACCCAGAAAAACCACAATGGGAAAAAACTAGGGGTCTTTTTCAGCTGACTGGGCAATCCACTATAGAGGAGGTTCAATACAAAGGGAGCATACAGCACACAAGCTCAATCACTAAGTCCTAAACTAAGTGGCAGCTTCTTACCCCTTTGTGCAACTTCTATAAACAAGGCAATCGGTCATTCATAAAGAAGGCAGCTCTAACTCCAAGCTCATCAACCCATGGCACCAATTCACACCAAGCCCAGCAGATTCTTCAATGTATGAACATGATATGCAAATTTGGATTCTTTAAAAATTAGCCTTCTCAAGCAAAAGACATGAAAAGGCTAATGGAGAATCCTTTATCTAAAATCTAAATGAATGTGTTTATGAATATGTGAAAAGATTTTAAACTACACTAAAACCCATTCAGATTTTAGATAAAAAACAAGTTAAGAAAATAATTTAGTTTTTGAAAATCAAAAGCATTTTCTTACTTGATAAAGGATGAGCACTCACCCAAAATACCCATGCATAAACACACGAAAATACCCACTGAAAATATGCTCATCAACACAAAAAAAAAAAAAAAAACATCTGAACCGATATCTCATATACCCGTACACATACACGCCATTCCCATGTTTGCCCAAGCCACGTTGAAGCCAATCAATGGTTGTCCACAAGAGACGAATAAAGGACATATTTCTTTTATCCTAGAGGGGTATGCTAGTATTGCTAAGGATAGAAATGAGGAGCTGTAAAATCAAATATTGCTTTATTTTGCAAAAATCAGAAATGGAGAAGATGATGAATAGTGCTGAGGTGTGTGTAATTGTGTGGCGTGAATGAATGAGATGCAATCAGATCTGATTCAGTGAGGGAAAGCAAGTCATGTGCTGTGCGCATGCATGTATAGAAAAACAGAAAATGGGCTTTCAATGAAATGAGCTTTAATACGCAAAACCCGAAATGGCCCCACTGCAGTGACTGTCACATAAGTATCAGCCACTGTACGTGAAAAACATTGTTCTTTATGTTCAGTGAATGACTAGTCAAATAGACAAAAAACTGTTATTTTCCTGAAATGAATGAAGTGCAGTATACCTTGAGTCTTTGTTCATTCTTGACTTCTTCAATACAACTGATCTTGTCCTTAATCTAGCCTAGAGCTTGTGAGTGATTAAATGAAAATAAATATAATGGTTTTGACAAGGAAAATAACCAATATAACAAATCCTAGAAACTAACATATATGGAATCGGTTTTTCATCAACTCTATTAGCAGTCAAATTAAAACATGCAATCATCAGGGGGAGATCCTTGTCAAGGGGAGCATCAAGAAGTATACTATTATGGACATATGCGCGTTGTACTCTTTTTCCTTCAATTAGGTTTTTGTCCCACTATGTTTTTTCTAGCAAGGTTTTAACGAGGCAAAATAAGTACTGCGTCCAACACCATATTTATTAACCATAATGTTGTACTCTTTTTTTTTCGCTTTGGTTTTTTCCCACTAGCTTTTTCCAAGCAAGGTTTTAATGAGGCAACTATCATTGTGTGGTGGACATTCAAGGGGGAGAGTTGTAAGTCATAAGGTTTAATGTGTGGATGAGTACTACAATTACTATACCTTTGAATATTGTGTAACTTATGCCTTAATGATGGTTTGTAACATATGTCTTAATGTTGGTAATTAGTGATTTATAACCTACAAATTATTGATGGTTAATGAATTGTATTAAAAGTCCTATCATTGTAAGCTTATAAATAGACATCTCTACCAAAGATGGAATACACAAGCTATTTGACAAACACACGTTGCTACTTCAGTTTTCCATATTTTTCTTTCTAGTTTATAACAGTTGGTAGAAATTGATTGGAGAGAAGAAATAATTTTTGTCCAATTTATTAAGATTAACAAAAAGTCAAAGAAATAAATTGGAGAAATAATTAGTTGGGAGTTGTTTTGGACACTCTTATAGTTGGATTTCATGAATATTTATTCTTGAGACCCGAACAATTATATGGGCTTGGGAAGGATTGGGAAAAGTCAGCTATACAGGCCCAGTCAACTGTACAAGTCTAAAACAATAGAGAAGAAAGAAAAAAGGAAAAATAGGAAAAAGATAACAGCCCTGACGCGCCATATTACGGCGGTGCGTGAGGGGGCGTGGAGCCACCACTGGTGGTCGGGCACTGTATGATTGAAAATGATATCCTAAGCTTCAAATCATGCTATGAAACGCCTGCAGCAAAGCCGTTTTGTCAACTCAGGGGTTTTCTAGAGTTTCTAACTTAGAATCCAAGTATGATGGGATTTATGAAAGATTCGAGGATATCTTGGGAACTAAGAATAGCTCTAAGATTGTGACACAAAATGAAAATTTCAGTTATCAGTTGACACAAAGTGAAATTCATGTCCTAAATAGAGACATGAGGTAAAGTTCGAGTCTTTTATCTAAAATTTTCCCTTAAATAAATGGGAATTGAAATAGAATTAAGAATTCTAGGGAAGGGAAATGATTTTGGGCTTCAATTTTGTGTCTCAATGTGGAAAATTTAAGTAATACACATTATTTTTTATTGCCAAATCATATTATTATCTGTCAAATAATATTTAGTTAAACACCTATGTACCCCTTAAATTACTAAAACATGTAACCATTCACACCTCCAACCTAGCAGCCCCACCACTCCCATGGGCATCTCACCTGTAGTTCACCATCGGCAACATCCACTGTCGGCGCTAGTGAGCCCAATTGGCTCTTTGGGCTTCAATTTCTATAGAATTTAGGGACCTTTCTTTCCATTCTATAATGTTAGATTGAAAAGCTGCTATGCACTGATGTTGTGTTTGTGTTTGCATATGTTAATTACGATGTGTTTTAGCTTTATTATACTAGATAGATTTTGATCTCAACTTGTAAAAGTTGAATTGATGTAGTGGACTTCTAGTCCACGGATTGTATATATTTTCTTAGAAATATTATTTGGTTTCTGTTCCAAAAAAATTGAAGGCATAAATTCAATTTAGACACATAACTATATAAGTTATTTCAACGGGGTCCATGAACTTTAAAATATTTCAAATATACACCCGATCTATTATCTAAATTGAAAAATGAATTTCTGTCCATTGATTCGTTGAGAGATTAGTTAAATGACAGCTTAGCTTTTGCTGACCGGGATTACTTGGCAACGTGGCGCTATCTCAGCAAATATTTCCCGCCAAATGAGCGACACGGGCCCACAATTTAATAATAATAGAGAGAGAGAGAGAGAGAGAGTTTGTAGGCCCGTGTCAGGGGTTAGGTGGACCCGTGTCGCTCATTTCCCGTCAAATGAGCGACACAGGTCCACCTAACCCCTAACACGGGTCCACAAACTCATCATCTCTTTCTCGCTCGTTGAACACAAGTGAGGGATTTATATTTGAATTTGGGGGAAAACGTGATGTTTTTTGGAGACTAAATGGCCAAGAGAGCGTTCGACGAGCAGGAAAGAGGTGATGGGTGTGTGGGCCCGTGTCAAGTGGACATTTGTTGCTCATTTGGCGGGAAATGTATGCTGAGTTGGTGCCACGTCGTCAATTAATCCCCGTTAGCAAAAGCCAAGCTGACATTTAACTGATCTCTCAATAAATTGATGAATGTAATTTCATTTTTCAATTTACATAATAAATCAGGTGTATATTTGAAATATTTGAAAGTTCGTAGACCCCGTTGAAATAACATATATAGTTATGTGTCTAAATTGAATTTATGCCAAAATTGAACATAACAACTACAAATATCAACTAGTAGGTTCACGTGGCAAAGATCGACTGTCCTTTATGGTGGAGGTTTTCCGATGATTGGGCTCACTGGCACCGCTTCACCCCCGGTGTTGGACTACCGATGAAGATGCCTATAGGAGTGGTGGGGCTGCTGGGTTGACGGTGGGAATGCCAATTGGATGATGAGTTGTTTGTGCAGCCAGCATAAAAATGAAATAGTGCAATGTGTAGCAAATTGCTCATATGTTATGAAGAGATTGATGAACATGGGTGCGATCATACCATACCAGCATCAATAGATTGGATCACATTCACATCAAAAAGGGTTGACTAAAATTTCAGTAAAGGCACCATCATTCATGCATGTAAAGTAGTAGAAAGTATGGTAGTGGATCCCAAAATGAGCTTTGGATCGACTTGTACACTGTCTTTTTCTGGTTTGGATCAACATCAGTGCACAACGACAATTGAATGATGAGGTTGGATTGATAAGTGAGGAAGATGAAGATTTGTTTTTATTTGGTGTTAAGGATAAAGAAAATTAAATAAGGGTAAAATAGGTTATACAATATTTGATGTGCCAAGTATTTTAATTTACATGGTAATCCATGTCATTGAGGCACTATTGAGGCACCCTAGCACTTCCCTTCTAGGGAATTCTATAACATTCTAGAGAATTCTAGGACATGGGCTTTGGGCTTTCAAAACTTGAAATGGGCTTCAAAACTTAGTGGAAATGTGCAGCCCAAAAGAGAGAGACATGCGGTATAGTTAGAGTCCTTTAGCTAAAATTCTTGTTTTTGTTCTAGAGTGTTCCATTTAATCCTAGTCACACATTTCCATTAAATCTTAGCCACTCATTCACTCACCTCCCTCCTATAAATACCCCACTATTTCCCATCATTTTTCATTCACTCAAAGCTTAGTTCTAGAGCTTCTCTCTCTATAATTGTTCTTTCTCTCTCTAAGGATCAACTAGAAATTTTTCTAACCTTCTAGAGTCGAAATTCTACTGAAATTAGTACTTCCATTTTGAAGGCTTTGGTAACCCCTTTCAACCGTTGTTAAAACTAAGGGTAGGCATTAAGACCGAAAATACTGAAACCGTCTCATTCCGTGTCGTTCCGTCCCGTCCCAATCCCATCTCGTCTCGTTCCTAAATGGGATGGGAACGATTCTAATGTTTGAAAATTATCTCGTCTCATACCGTCCCGAATTATATTTTATTTATTATTTTGAATTTTAAAACTTTCTTTCTCTCTCTCCAACCTTTAATTCATTATTTTAAAATTTAAAACTTTCTTTCTCCCTCTCCAACCCGTGACACCCCCTCAGGCCCTCACTTTCTTTCTGTTTTCTTTTTTTCCTTCTCACTTCCTTCTCACTTAATCTTTCTTTCTCCCCGACACCCTGATCCCTCTATCTTTCTCTCTCTCTCTCTCTCTCTCTCTCTCTCTCTCTCTCTCTCTTTTTCTCTCGTGACTAGCACCAAGCCAGCCACCCAGCCACCTCAAGCCCTCACGCGACCCATCCCAACCACCCACCTCGCCATCCGGCCACTTTCCCGACCGACCACCAGCTGTAGCAAATCGAGACCAGAAAACCCAGCCCACTGCCGGTTTGCAAATGGTATTGAAGCCGGTACCGACCCATCCCAAACCATATGGTATGGGTTTGACACGGTACCATTTTTGAAAATGGTCATCCCATCTCGATCAAACATTCCAGTCTAGGGAACAGGATGAGGTCAATCCTGACCCATCCTGAGACCCCTAGTTAAAACTCTGTTGAAATTATATTAGAATTTTACTCTTGTTAATTAGATTCTTTATTCTGTTATTTTGCTAATCTAGTTGTACCGAGGTTCTGCCTGTGCATCATCTTCTACAGGTAAGCTCGTAACCCAATTAACTTCTTTTACAATTGTTTATTTGGGTTGTGGTTTTAGATGAAATGCTACTTGATTGTTTAACTAAAATTGAATTAATAATATATTGAGGCCAAATTTGTGGTAACTCAACATCATGTTGTCTAAGGTCAGTCCATGAGCATACAGGCGTTGGGGACTAGGCCAGAGCTCTCTCAGTTTCCTCATGCACTGACCTGGACATGTTGTAGGTTAACACTGATCAACCTAGTCCATTTAAATTAAAATGAACCTAAATAGAAACCAAACAGTTTGACATGACTTTATTCCTCAGGGAGCAAGGTCATGCTAGATCAAGAATTCAAAGAAACCTAGCAGTTACGCTAGTGCCAAACCTCTGAATTTTACCTAGTCTTAACGGACAAAGTCGATGGTACGTTTTGTACGTTCCTAATAGATTTCATCGGACTTGGAACTCCAGTCTTCCCAATAGGTACGCGAGGATAGAGTAGACATGGAGACAGTCAGGGCTTTCACATTGGTAAAAGGTAGGGGGAAAACAAAACGTCCCGGTTAGAGAGTTTTCCTTTATTTTGATAATACAATATATTATAAATTGTTTTCAATTATTGAATGGATTTTGTATGGCATACTTGTATGGATTTTAATGTGATTACTACTGCGACCTGAGAAGAAAAGGCCGCAGTGTGGTGCCCTTGGGTTTCGATCCCTAAACCTAATGAGGACGTGTTTTACGGACGGGCTAGTCGAGTGTACTTCTGGGGAGGCTAGCATATGTGGTATTCACCAGGAATGGATACTCTCGCTATCATATCGATGGTGATTGAATTCCGATATGGGTAGTTTGTCATTATGTGTTCGGTTGGCAGGTAAGTATTCCAAACTTAACACACGTGTCGGATTTTCACAAAAGATCGATGTGTGAAAGCATATAAAGGTTTTACTCACTGATTATTATTGTGGATATTTTGTTGTGTTGCATTGTTTCACCTTGGTTTTCCTCTCATTCAAATCATATATATATATATATATTATATCTTCATTATCCTATTTCAAACCTAACTTGGGATTCCCCCGAAGGGAAGCAATGATCATTGATAAGTCCATAAATATACTCATTTATGTACTCTTTTTACTTAGGTTTTGTAGAAGAATTAGATTTAAAAAGGGCTTATTACTTCACTTTTCTGATTTTCAGCTTTTCTGCGCTCATAGAAGGTTTTTAAGGGAAAATCAACTTTTCGGAGGAATTTTAGCGCAAGGCCAATTGGAAATGAAAGCTAACACCTTGAAGTTCAATCTGTGATTTTTCTAGAATTTATTACCTAGCCAATTGGTACAGTTTTACAAGTAAAGTTAGCCCACGTGCAGACAGGACAGTTTCGTACATGTTACGTGAATATGAAGAAACGGAAGCCTTCCCGAATTTTCCAAGTTACGTGCCATATATGGTTGGAAAGATAAGACATTTATCTTTCTAAAATATATTTTTACTGATTTTTCTAGAAGGCCGAAGATCCCCAAATCGTGTGACAATTGGGCTGAGCTGTATTTCCCTGTGGAGTTAGGAATTGTGATCTTTACTTTCCTATTTGGATTCCTTGTTTACCAAGACTTCTTGGACGACTTTTCAGTCAATTTTAGGGTTTAGGACTTTGATGTAAGTCATATAAAAAGCCAGCCAAGGCCCCATACAAGGGGAATCACGTCCTAAGGAGAGCAACGGCAAGAGGAGAAAGCTGCCAGCGAGTCCTTTCTTTTCCTTTCTTCTTTTAATTTTCAGTTCTTATGTATTTATTTTTGAGTTCATCCAAGAACATGAGTAACTAATTTCTTGTTAGTTAGGGCTTAATCTTGAAGCCCTAAACATGATTTCAATTCTATAAACAAGTTTGAATGGATTTTTCAGTTTCTACAAGAGTGATGATTTCGGTTTCTCTATATTATGTGAATTCTGATATTTTGATTCTTTGAGTAGCTAACTTTGAAGCATGTATCGGAATTAAATTGTTGTAGAACATATGTCAATTGCCATATTAAATGTGCTCTTGTTTGCAACGAATAATTGGGTTAAGAACTAGTTATGAGAAATCGATTCTTGAATTCCTAATAACAAATGTCATATTTTAGGGTTTTTGTGACACTCATATTCTCTTTGATCTTAATGGATTTTTGATTGTTAATTTGAGTAGATGCCATACTGGATTTCAATTAAGAATACACGTATTGATGTAAATGACATACACCTTACATACACTTAAGAGAGAATCATACAACTAGAGTCAAATGCCATGATCTTGTTGTGAGTGTCGTCATCATATGCTTGCTAGAAATTGATTATCTATTGTTGTTTATGGATTGATTGATTGTTTGGAGGTGGATAGTGAGTCCTAGCTATTGTTCTTGATTGATTTTAAACCAATTTCTCTAAAACTCTAATTTAAACTCTGTTTTGTTTTCTTTTCCTTGTTTTGTTTTATTTACAAAATTAAATCAAAACCCCTTTGGTGTTGGCGTGTGTGTGGAAGTCCTTGTGATTTCAATCTTTATTTTGTTTTCGTGTTTAATTGTGTTCTAGTTTTCTTTGTGTGACATTGATAAACATCTCTTTAGATTACAATCTCTGTGGGAATGACCCTTGCTTGCTTACTATACTATCATTTGATTTGTGCACTTGCAAGGTTTTAATATTGTTGTTAAAAATTACCAACAATCATATGTAATGCTTACCCCCCTACTGTACTATAGTGAGTGCATATTTTCCAGTGAATGATGACTTGGACTAAGGCCAGTGGCGTGGCATATGTATATTGTTAGTTCCAGTTTCAGCTTCAACTTTCTATCTATCTAGTTTGGATCATTTCTTTGGATCAGTTATGTGTTCTATACATGTAGATTCTAGACTTCTAGTATTTTTGGCACTACTTTACCAATTGTCAAATCACTCTAGATATGGGTTGAGATATCTCTACTATTTATTTTATTAATATCTACTTAATGTTAATTTTAATAGGGTTATTTGTATTTGAAATTCATGACCCTCACGGGTTGATTTTGTATTTCTGTTTATTAATAATATTTTGAGGTATTATTCAGAAATACATTCCGCTGTAATTTTTATACTCTGGTCTAACCTGGACGAAAATTTTAAAACAGACTCATCTCGTTTTAGGAAGCTTGGGGATGTGATACTTAATGGTAGAAGTATTATATTCACGGAATTTCTATAACGGGTGCCGCTGTAACGTGGCCAGTTTCGGGGTGTCTTAGAATAGTGGTATTAGAGCATAAAATTCTGAGAAAATATTTTTGAACCATATTTCATTTCTAAGCAAATTGTTTTGCAGGATATTCCAATCCATAGTTTGATTTCCATCCGAAATTTTCTTTATTGAGTCCTTTACAGGGAAATTCTTTTCCTAAGAAATTTGTTTGCTTTATCCTTTGAGATTTATCCACCTATTTCTTTTCAGTCTTGTTGACAAGATGCCGCCCTGAGCAGTCTATCGCAACAATGCAACAAACTACAATAATGTTAACAATCAGTTCGACCCGCAGCAGATGGCTAATTTTATGCTGGCAATTCTAGCGCATCAACCCGCGAATCATCTCACACCCTTAGCACGTGAGGAAAAGCGTCGAGGAGAGTACTTTGATCGTCTCTTGCGAACCAAACCCATGAAGTTTCATGGAGGATCCAAGCCCAATTTGGCAGAGACTTGGGTCACACACATCGAAAAGAAATTAGAGACCGTAAATGCACCAGCAGAGTACCGTATCTGGTTAGAGTCACATTGGTTCGAAAGTGATGTTGATGTTTGGTGGAGATTAGTCAAACATCGCGAGGATGTAGAAGCCATGACTTAGGAAGAATTCAAAGAGTTGTTCTACGACAGCTATTTCCCAGAGCCGCTTCAGTTGACCAAGATGAAAGAGTTCATGGAACTATAGCAGGGAGACATGACTATTTTCGATTATATGTCAAAGTTGATCGACCTCAGACCACCAACTTCTTCATTGCTAGCAGTGGAAGCCGCCGGCGACTTCCCCCACCCCCAGTCGCCGACAACGTCCCCAATATGTCATCTCTTTCCTTCCTCCCTCCCCTTCCCCTACCCTCAGCCGGCGACTTCTCCCATCCCTAGTTGTAGGCGACTTCTCCACCTGCAAATTCAAGGCATAAGTGAAGTAGGTTGGTGGGTTTGACTTTGAAGGACCAAAGAGAGAAAGAGGGGGGAAAAAGAGGCAGAGAAAGAGAGGGAAAGAGAAAGGATAAAGGAAGTGAGAGAAAAGAGGGGTTTATGGTGAAAAGGGTCGCCGGCAATGAGAGGGGCTACCGGCATATTGAAGCTTTGAAAAGGGGGGATGAAAGGGAGGGGTGCTGCATCTGGGAATTTTTTTTCTTTTAATGTTTTTATTTTAAAAAAATTTTAATTAAATTTAATACCTTGTAAAATATAAGAATTTTTAATTGATTTTTTTGTCCAAGTGGATGAAATTGAATAAAAATACGAAAATGCCCTTGCCACATCACCAATTTTGACGAATTGGTTGACGGCAAATGGTAAGTATGACACGGAAGTTAGTTATGAGTGGCAAAGTGAGACACAAGAAGTTACAGGTAAAGTGAGAATTAGTTTAATTAGCCTTCTAATTTATTTAAAGTGACAAAATGAACATACAAAAATAAGAAATCGGTCTAAATAAAAAAAAATATCGTAGATTAAATCTAATATTTCAATGACAAAATGAGGTTATATCTAAGAATCTCATTATATATTGAAGGCTTAATTATCGATTTACTACCTAAAACTGTAACTCATTTTCACATTACCACCTGAAAGTTTTTTTGTCCCAGATTACCACCTGTAACTTACATCCGTGTGCCATTTTACCTTGTTCTGTCAACAATTTTGTTAAAAATGATGACTTGATCGTTAATGCTGACGTAGCGCGCTGGATGTGCGCCACGTATCACATCTTTTCTTGTATTTTCTGATTTTTTTATTTTCCTATTTTTATAAACTTTGAAAACTAATTAAAAATAGCTCCGAACTCAGAAAAATACACGGAAAAGTCCTACAGACTCGTCTTGACTAGTACTAATTTACTATGGTGTCAAAATACCAATTTTCTCTCTAAAAATTTTCAGAAAATTTGGGAAGTCTAAATTTATTTCTAGAAAATTAAAATACTCTAGACTCTTTGGAAATTCATTGGATAATCTTCCGAGCTCTAAAAAATATGAGGTCTACGCCGTTAGTCTTCTAAAAACTAACAATACCTTTCTCGTGAACATTTGCTACCCAAAAGACCTCTCAGTCTTAGAGGAAAATAAATTTCCCTCTATAAAATAAATTCTAGAAAAATTCTAGAATTTCTGTAAAGTCTCGAAATAATTCTCTAAAACAGGCTTTTGGTAATTCCAAAATATTTTTGAGAATTCGTCTGAGAGTTTATGAAAATTATAGAATTTATTTAATAAAGGGAAATTTATTTTAATTTTTAAAAAATAAATTTGGACTTTCCAATTTTTTTGGAAATTTTTAGAGGACAAATTGGTAATTTAACCCTATAGTAAATTAGTACTAGACAAGACGAGTCCGTAGGAATTTTCTATGTATTTTTCTGAGTTCGGAGTTATTTTTAATTTATTTTGAAAGTTTATAAAAATAGGAAAAAAAAATCTAAAAATAAAAGCAAAGATGTGATATGTGGCGCACATCTAGTGCGCCACATCAGCATCAACAGCCAAGTCAACATTTTTAACGGAATTGTTGACGGAACAAGGTAAAATGGGACACAGATATAAATTACAAGTGATAATCTTGGACAAAAAATCTTTCAGATGATAATATAGGAATAAATTACAATTTTGAGTGATAAATCGATAATTGAGCCTATATTGAATATCATTTCAAGTCTTAAAAAATTATGGGTATTTGTATTTGCAAGCTCTGTCATTGGGGTCATACTATGTACGGAAAACCAATGGAGGAGCAGTTAACGTATGCTAGTTTGAATTTAATGGTTCAACTTTATTATAGACATGTTGAATGAGCCCGTCAACGGGCCCAACCGTGAAGAAATATACAATATAGTGATTGCCGGATTGGTGTGTGTCTGACGCTGCCATTAATTGATCATCTGCCTGATGTTCCACTACTTATTTATTATTCGATCTGTCTTTAATTAATTCGTTAACCTGAGCTTTCGTACCACTTTTTCCAATATACGCCACTGCCTTAATAAATTTGCAATGGGCTACAAAGCCAAAGAGTATATAAATTATTAATCAAATGGGAATTAATAAGAGTAACCGACACATGTATAAAAATATATTTTTATATAAGCTTAATTATATTTTTACCACCTATAATTTTAATTAATTTTCACTTTATCATTAAGATAATTATTTGTTTTATTTTACTATCTACAACTATTTTTTTGTATTTAATTTTATCTTTTTTATTTATTTTATCAGCTAATTCATCAATATTGATGACAAAAATTCTCCTACCACGTTAGTATTTTTGATGGTTTGGATGACGAAATAGATGAAAAAAATATAAAATGAGACTAAAAAATAATTGTAACTGATAAAATGGAACAAATAAATATACAAATGGTAAAGTAAGAATCAACTAAAATTATGAGCGTAAATAATTAAGCCTTTTATATATGCATAAATGTCACATAGTAGTACAAACTCACAGTATGTTTGAACAAAAAAGAAGTGTGACGGTGTGAAAAAACAAGGAAAAAGTCCAAAGGAAAAGTCCATGCATATATACATATATATATATATAGATATATATATCTATCTATCTAGTCTTCTTTTTGTCTTGGCTTTACCTATTTCATTGTTGCTTCTTCACCCTTTCCAGGAACTTGGAGGTGACAGAAGAAGACATCAATTTACAATATATGGTTCTAAATATATAGACTTAAATTAAACCACAGAAAGATCGATCATAGAGCTAGTCAGAGGCTCAGAGCTGTGACCGATAATAGTGAATCTCGATCGGCATATATGGGAAATTGTTATGGAGCTCATCCTGTGAATAACCATGGCCCATCTACCACCAATCCACCTAGCCCAGTAACTGGTACGTTAATTTTCTATTTGCTTCCCGAGAAAACTTTAATTTTCTTCTGCAATTAATCACCATGAACTATTAGCTGGCTAGTTATGCATGTCAAAGTTCTAAAGATTGAAGTATATATGTATCTATATTTATGATAATACCAACAATATTGTTGAAGCAGCTGTGGTTGCAGCTCCAAGCAGTAGAGAATTAAGTGTGAGAACACCAAAGTTGAAAGAGTTTAGTTACGCAGAGCTGAAGAAAGCCACCAGAGATTTTAGACCAGACACAATACTTGGTGAGGGAGGTTTTGGAAGGGTTTTCAAGGGCTGGGTCGACGAGAACACTTATGCTCCCTCTAAAGTCGGCGTCGGAATCGCCGTCGCCGTCAAGAAGTCAAACCCCGATAGCTATCAAGGTCAACAAGAATGGCAGGCAAGTTTATAATTATTCCCTAATTTTTAATTAATTAAATTAACTCATTGTCTACCCTTAATTAATTAATACAGCCGGCCAAGAAAAATAATAAAAATAACATTATTCAAATATTATTTTTATCATCATACCCATTAGGTGAATTCGACGCAGATTTAGTTTGATAAGAAGACATTAATTATTTGAATTATTATGATTATGCAGACGGAGGTGAATTTCTTGGGCAAGTATTGTCATCCAAACCTTGTTAAGCTGCTGGGATATTGTTGCGAGGATAATCAATTCCTTCTTGTATATGAACATATGCAGAAAGGAAGCTTGGAAAACCATATTTTCCGAAGTAAGACCAATTAACACATATATGCATGCATCTTACGATACATTTGTTGGATGATGATCATTATGATATCAGATTTGATCAGGTGTAGACGAACGGATGTGTGAACATGCCGCCGAATATTCGGTAGCATATTTTTTACAACAGCCGAGCGTTCGATGTTAGGTGTGAACGTGCAGATGTCTGCACCTGAATGAGCCTACGATATGGCTTTCAAAAAAGGGTGCATATGATGTGTGAAAGTATACCATATATAACATTGGTACACCAATACAAACATAATCAAGAGATGTGTCCTTAATTTGGATGCGTCTCTTTATAGGTTACGAGAAGTTGTGTTGGTTGCATGGGCGGATCCAGGGTGGGGTCAATGGGGTCAATTGACCCCATGAACCCATAAATCTCCCCTATAAAGAAAATCTTGACCCCATGGCTGCTGCTTGAAGACTTGAAGTTGCAGGGGCAAAAATGGTGGAAGACTGAAAGATGTTTATGAAAATGTATGAAAGAGGCAAAGAGAAAAAGAACAACACGTGACTAGCAGCTGAGATATTTTTTTTTTAATTTAGAGAATTTCCAAAATGATGTCGTTTTGGCCGTTAAAAAAAATTAAGGACTTATATCTTCACTATTCAGACAATACAATCCCTTGTTGCATTTGGAGAAAGAACAGAGCCCTAGGCCCCTAACCCAAAAGGCTAACCTAAACCCACTTCGCCTCTGGTCTCAACCACCCAAACCCCATTCGACTCTCACCCAAACAGGAAAACCTAATTCGACTTCTCACCCCCGCCGTTGACTCCCGCACTCGACTTGAATCTTGACCCCATAAAGAAAAATTCCTAGATCCGCCACTGGTTGGTTGGACCTTATAAATAAGAATCCTACCACACATAGCTTCTTTCATGATACAACGTTTAATTCTTCATCTATCAAAATTTTTTTTTCCAACTAAAAACACCATTCTATTGTGATAAACAGTCTTACGAGATTATATTTTGATCCTATTATATCCTACAATAATTACACCAGCAACCACTAAGCACCATATATGTTTATTAGAATATTTTTTATGCCTAAAGACTGATGAACATTTATAATGGGAATGGCAATGCATGCAAGTTCTTGTGTAGGTGGTTTCATTTTGATTGTTGTTGTTACTTGTTTGTTACAGGAGGTCCAGAACCACTTACATGGGAAATAAGGCTTAAAATAGCAATTGGAGCAGCACGAGGCCTTGCTTTTTTACACACCTCCGAGAAAGTCATCTATCGCGACTTTAAGGCCTCCAATATATTGCTCGACCCGGTACGTACTCAACTCTATTATTGCTCTTGCTTGCGTCATTTATTTTCTTTATTTCAAAAAGAAAATTATTATTTTTCGTTTTTATTTTAGTTTGACTTTTTTGTTTTTTCTTCTTGGTATTTTGGTTTTGTAGGCTTACAACGCAAAGCTTTCAGATTTTGGGCTGGTAAAGCAAGGCCCAATAAATGGCAACTCCCACGTAACCACACGTATAATTGGTACTTATGGCTACGCAGCTCCGGAGTACGTTGCAACTGGTAATTCCACTATTTCCAGCATTAGCAAAATCTGCAGTTATTTTTTTTTAAGAAAAAAAAAAAAAAAAACTAATAAGTTTCACCTTCACTTAAATTCCAAAAGTATGCCTTTAGACTTGTTTAGCACTATTTTTCAAACTGTCAAAACGTTTTTTAGATTTGTAAAAGCGCTTTTAGTAGCATTTGGCAAAAAAAAAAAGTTTTTTGAGAAGCACCTGATAGATGCTTCCTCAATTCTCGTAAAGCACTTTCAAGTATTTTTTTATGAAACACTTCCATGTGCTTTTACATAAAGTACTTGGGCCCATTTAGCTGTGCTTTTTAGAAGTGCTTATAATTAGTGGCGCTTCTGCTTATAATCACATACAAATTTTTATAAAAATTTCAAGTGCTTCATGCAAAAGCACTTAGAAGTGCTTCCCAAAAAATCACTTAAAGGCGTTTTTCTAACTTATAAGCACTTTTATTTATTTTTGCCAAATGCAATCAAAAGCAATTTTGCTAATCTGAAAGTGATTTTGCCAATTCTAAAAGCAGTGTCAAACAAGATGTGCTAATAAATAGAAGCGCTTCTAACAAAACTATTACTGAGAAGCAGAGCCAAACGAGCCTTTATTCTTTTGACATTATAACTAGTATATTGACCAACAATTATCATTAGCCTATTTAATTTTTTAAATTATACAAATTAAGTTTTTCAAAAACAATTACAAATTAAGATAACCAAATGATTCGTAGGACTATTTAAGATACCAATGTGTTTGATGCAAAAAAATTAAGGCTTAATAGCCACTTTACCCCCTCAACTATGACTTATGTGAAAAATTTCCCTATAAATAAAAAAGGAAAAAATTTATAAATATGACACATACTTTGATAGTTGTTTCATTTCAGGATATTAATTTTGCTTTGTGTTAATGAAGGATATATACTTTCATTTTGTGTCAATTAAGGACCATGTTTTTTTTTCAGTTTTTATCTCAACTTTGGTCCGACGTTAGACTCATCAAAATTCCACCAAATTTAGAAAAATTATACTGGGTTTAAATATATGCATCTTCTTTTTACAACTATATAAAGATTAATCAAATCGGATCTCTACAACTCCAGATAATCGGCCCCAAAGTAGGGTACCCGAAATTGTGTGATTTTTCAAATTTGTTTCAGAGATCCGATTGGACAGTTTCGAGTACCCTACTTTTGGGCCAATTATCTAGAATTGTAGATGTCCGATTTGAGTGATCTTTATATGGTTGTAAAAAGGAGATATATAGCTTTAAACCAAGTATAAGTTTGCTAAATTTGGTGGAGTTTTGATAGGTCTAATGTCGAGCCAAAGTTGAGATAAAACAGAGTCCTTAATTGACACAAAATAAAAGTATGTGTCCTTCATTAACACGAATCAAAATTAATGTCTTGAAATGAAATAATCATCAAAGTATGTGTCTTATTTGTAAATTCTTCCCAATAAAAAATGACTACTATTATACTCACACCCTTCTTCTTTTTTTTCACCTTACACCATTCTCTTTTTATTTTTTTAAATAACAATTTTATTCTAACATGAAAAAACCATAAAGGACACACAATTAAAAAATAAAAAATAAAGAAGAAAACCAAAACCATGCTGCCCCCACCTCCACCCCCAACTGCCCTCTACTGACAAGGTCTCTGACCTTCAAACCTACTGCCTCTCTCTCTCTCTCTCTCTCTCTCTCTCTCTCTCTCTCTCTCTCTCTCTCTCTCTCTCTCTCTCTACCTCCCTCCTCTCACTCTCTCTTTGCAAAGGGAGGTCAACATCCTTACTAGTCTCCAAATTGGAGGTGTGAGAATAGCAATGGTCTAAAAATCTTATCCAATTTACCCATCAGACTTTGTAAAATAGGCCAATATGACCCTATTTCCTAGGTTTCCATCAAAATTTACATCCAAAAGATCGTGTGTGGGCAAACTGGACAATTCATGCCTAAAGCCTTACATGGGTCAGACACAGTTTGACATTACCAAGACTTGTCCCCTTTCTTGAAATCTAGGGCACAAAAATGAACAAAAGTTGGTCAAATTGGAGTGAATTGAGACAAACCCACAAGACATATGTAAGCCTTTGGTTGAGAATTATCCATTTTGCCCTCACTTGAATGGCACATAAATAGTTTTGGACAAAAATTAAATTCAATAAAATCCTAGGAAATTGGTCCACATAGGCCTATTTCAAAATTTCGATGGGTAAATTGGTAAATATTTTTTTTGGAGGGGTGGTGGGAATGACTATTAAGCCAAAAATTAAACTCGATATTTACAGAAAAAGTAAGGATTTGAGTATGATAATCTCTAATTTCTTTGTTTGGTATAATTGATAAAGAGATCTTGAAATTCGGTATAAACATATGTGGAATCTAGATATTATAAATGTTTACTTTAAATTCCACCTAAATAAGTGTCATTTCCAAAATTTTAAGACAATAAGATTTTGAGAAAAATAGCTACACCCACCACCATTAGGCCACCAACACTCGGCTTCCACTACCACCAACGCTGTCATTGTCATTGTTGTCACTGAAAATTATCGGGTATAACCGATATACTGCCATATGGTGTAATCAATCCAACATGTAAAGATATTATTAGACGTCATGTTTATATTTGTAGGGTGTAATATGAATAACGTCCATCCATATTATAATACATAAATGAGTTATACCACATGACAATATATCGGTTATACTGAATAATTTCTCGTTGTCACTTAGTCTCACCCCTATCCAACAACCCCTACTTCACTCCCTCCACCCTTTTTGTCACTACCACCACTCCCAGCTCTATCCTTGTCATCAGCATTACCACCACCCTATCTCCACCACCACCATTGCCACCACAATAGTCAACACCACCATGACTATCACCATTCCCACCACCACCTTGCTTGCACCATTGTCGCCGCCACAACCTTAACCCCATTGACACTCCCACCAACTGGCACCACCATCTCACTCCACCATACACAATTGCTGCTACGTCCATCGTTGTCGCTACCACATACTAGTATACTACCACCATTGCCACCACTACGTGTGCATCTGGCATTACATTAAATTCCATCATACTTAAATAAGTTGGTCAAATAAAAATCTTACAATTTGTGGACCGTAAACTCCATCCTTTTAAATTCTATCATTTTAAATTTTCAATATTTTCTAACATTCTCATCTAAACGCAACTGTAAATGTGAATTTCATAGAGAGGTGAATAGGATAGGACTATCAAACTTTTTCAGCTCCAAGTCCACTTGGTGGTGTTTCTAAAATATTGTGATTTATGCAGGCAGTAAAATTTGACCAGTTAAGCATATCATACACAAGCATTACATTGATATTTCACTAGTCTAATTATACACAATTAGAATATATAGTGAAAGATATGATTGTCAAAAAACAATTAATTAGACTAGTGAAAGTTATGGAAAAGAATAGATACACATGCAATAAATCTATATATAGTGGTTTGGTGTCCCATGATCTACATCCACTTTGTCCTCCTATTAGGTTGCCCCATATTATGAATCCACTAATCCATAATCTTTATGAAGCTATCTTGTTTTTCTTTGCATTTCACACTGACAATAAATTAATTAAGGACCATATGAACAAATCAATAACACTTCCTTATATAAAGGTGATATCTATGTTCTCCTTGAACCAATACCTTCGTTTAACAATATTCAGTGTATGAACTAATTAAAGTAAATATATAGCTCAATCATGCCACTTTGAAACCTAGGAAAACATTAATGATAAGTTATAGTGTAACATTCTCTTATCAAACAAAATATCTTATATTACCAGATTAATTAAGCATTTTCTATTGATAATTTAAGCACAAATTAATTTTATTAGTGGTTTAGATTTATAGTCCAACAACATTAATTAGTATATATTTTATATTATTAAACTGACAAATACAAAATATTTTCGGATAGTTATAATCTAATAAGGCCCTCTAAAGCATAAAGAATGAAAGAATAATTGTAGTATAAACTTTAGGATTTTTGTTTTTTATATAGAAGATTATATCCTTATTTCTTCATAGTTAGGACAATATTTAAGTCATCCCAAATATGCCAATCACTCTCTACAAAGCTCAATTGACCGAGTTTCATTCGATTTACTGTCTTGTAAAGGTCCTTGTAACAAAAAGATAAAAAAAAAAAATAATAGAAAAGAAAAGAAAAGAGAAGAAGAAGAAGTCCATTATAGGCTTGGTCAATAAGACTCTTTACACACAAACGTACTAACATAATCCTCGAGACTTTTGTGATGGCCTCTTTAGGTCGAAGAAGGTCTTCTTGTTTTTTTAGAAAAGAAAAACCCAAAAAAGAGAAAGTCTTCTTGCCTTTATGGTCAAGTAAAGAAGAAGTCTTGCATCATGACTGTTTTTTTTTTTTTTTTTTGGCCAAAGTATTGCATCATGACTTCATCTTCAAATGATTTAATTGTAGTCTAGAGGTAACTGTACGTCTGTACATGTTATCAATAATACTAAGTTTATTAAATTTATTTACTTAGCTGAATGATGTGTCGGTGTTTTATTGGACATAAATAAAGTTTAAAGTCAGTTTTGAAATTTTGAAATCTCAAAGTGAATTATAAAAATGAAATCTTTGATCTATTTGTACCTTATTTGAGTCTAATTTAGTGTATAAGTATATAATAAAATTTAGTGGTTTGAGGTGGTTTGGTAGTACCCATTATTTGGCAAATAAAAATTGATAAACTAAATTGCACTCCATGCACCTTTTTCACATGTGAATGCTTGGAGAACTAGTTTGACATTGCATATATCATTTCCTTTGAAAAAGCTTCAAAACTTTAACCATCACTTGCGTCCATATTGATAGGCCACTTGTACGTAAAGAGTGACGTGTACGGTTTTGGTGTGGTGTTACTGGAGATGTTAACCGGCCTACCGGCCCTTGACACTAATAGGCCCGCTGGTGAGCACAATTTGGTGGACTGGGCCAGGCCTTTCCTTCATAAGAAAAAGGAGCTAAAGAAGATAATGGACCCAAGGCTTGAAGATGAATACTCGATAAAAGGTGCATGCCAAGCAGCCCAGCTCATTCTAAAATGCCTAGAATCTGATCCTAAAAGCAGACCATCCATGGAAGAAGTTTTGGTGATTCTAGAAAAGATCAATGCCATTAAGGAAAAGGAAAAACCAAAAGATACAAAAGCCAATTCCATGCGACAAGAGGTACATTCATCACATCGACATCATTATAGCCATCGCAGGTCTCCAATTCACCAAAAGCATTTTGGCAATGGTGTTAGATCTCAAGCTCATCCACACTAGTCCACCATCACTAGTGTGGTGCCACCTACCCGAATCAAAATTTGTATCTTGTTACAAGTTTCACATTCTTTTTCTTGTTGTAAATATATGTAGGAGCATATTAATAAATGTTCAAAACCCTAGTAAATCCTATCTCTATATAAGGATATTTATAAGAAGATAAGATGAATGAAATATACAAAAGAGGATCATCATTCAATCTATTCTTCAACACCCAGCAGCATCCCAATCTGCTGCCAACCCAACAGGTCAGCAGCCCAGGCCCGCCACGTCAGCGCCGTTCCCACGCTGACACATGGCGAATCTCCTGAAACTTTGTAAAACGGAGATTTTAATTTTTGCCATGCCTGAGATTTGAACCTAGGACCTCTTGTACACCACCTTGCACCTTAACCACTGTGCTGCTGATGGTTTCTTGTTAGTATACAAACCATTTAATATATATACTCTAAATGCCAAAAACTTTATTCAAACAATTTTGTGATATTTTTCTGTTCCACTTAGGTATATGAATATTTTACTTGTTTAAATTTTTGCACTAGAGTATATGTGTAGAAATTGCAGGTAATTAATGAACCAATAATTCATACATAAATATTGAAACTGTAGCTTCAATGATGCTATATAAGGCACCTGAAGTTTCCTTCATAAATTCACCATACATGATAAAACTAGTAAATTTTACTTGAAGTTCTTATTTGTTTCTTATAAATGTTATTGCCCAAAACACTAATTATGATTATTTGTTCATTTCAAACAAAGAATGTCAAATATCAACAAGCTTGATTTTGTCGCTTTGGAAGTTTTCGGAAGAAACTATCTAAAGTGGACTCAAGATATTAAGCTTCATTTGACTGCCAAGAAGATGAGGTCGACAATCATTGTTGACAATGTTGTCGCAGAGTCCCTTAAGGCAAGTGTCATGATCTTCATTAGGAAACATATGGAGGAAACACTCAAAGTTGAGTACCTCGCTGAAGAAGATCCACGAGCTCTTTGGGTCGCTCTGGAAGAGCGGTTTAACCATCAGAAGACCATTTTCTTGCCTGAAGCAAGACATGACTGGCAGAACATCCATTTCTAGGATTTCAAATCCGTGAATGAGTATATTTCGGAGATCTGCCGGATCCGGTCACTCAAATTTTGTGGGGAGGAGCTCACCGAAGCTGACCTATTGGAGAAGACTTTCTCCACCTTCCCTGCCTCCTGTTTGGTCCTGCAGCAACAATACAGGGAAATGAATTTTACCAAGTTCTCGGCATTGATCACTACTCTGTTGCTCGCTAAAAAGAACAACAACTTATTAATGATAAATGATCAAGTCTGACCTGTCAGTACTAAAGTAGCACCATTGCCTGAAGCAAATACTGTTGCTCATCGCGATTCAAACCGTGAAAGAGGATACCGAGGTCATGGAAAAGACGCAAAGTTTGACTGCCCGAGATATGGAAGGAAAGGTTCTTAAAGGAATGACTCGTATAACCGAGGTCAACGCGGATATGGCCCACGAAACTCCAATTCTCCTGGCCAAGGTCCACGTGCACGGTAACTCAGCCCTAAGAACTCGAAATGAGAGGAACACTGGTCCGGCCCGTCACCACCTAAATCAGAATTAGAATGATCTCTGTTACCGATGTGGAGGAATTGATCACTGGTCCTGCACCTGTCGTGCATCAGCGCAAGCTGTAGATGAGTATCACGCCAGTTGAGGGATAATTTCCTATGGATACCACCCTAGAGGTCACTGATTTCCAAGTTGAAACTGGACACTTCGAGGACTAGAAACTCGATGACATGGATATGATCGGCGCTTGTGCCTTATTTATTTTCTGAATAATGTTTCTTATTCGGATTATTTTGGTGATTTATGACTTGGATTATTTATTCTGAAAATTTGGTTATGCTCGAATATTATTTAATTCAATAATGTTATTCATACATGTGATTTATTGAATTAAATTTATGAATAAGCATGTTTAGTGAGAAAGTTTATTGTTTGGCAGACAGTGCTACTATGCACACCATACTCCAAGATCGGAAGTATTTTTCAAACTTATTGCTTATTCATACCTCTGTGACAACCATATTAGGCCAATTCAACATGATAGAGGGTCATGGCAAAACCCATTTTATGTTGTCCAATGGTATTGAATTTACCTTATATTCTCCATGTTCCAGAAGAACGTTGTTGAGTTTTAAGGATATTTGAGCCAACGGTTATCACGTTGAAACCACTAAGGAAAATTGAGTGGAATATCTTTACATAACCTCCAATTTGTATGGCCAGAAGCATACATTGGAGAAATTGAAATGCCTCTCAAGCGGTTTCTACATGACCACCATTAGATCGATTGAGGCAAATCACATAGTTAACCAGAAGTTAACCAATTCGAGTAGTTTCTTGCTATGACATGACCAGTTGGGATACCTAGGTCAAAGTATGATGCGCCGTATCCTCAATTCATCACACGGTCATCCACTTACTAATAAGGATCTTATGTTTAGTGACACTATACCAAACTTGTTCACTTGGAAAGTTGAATACTAGACCATCATATACAAAGACCAGTAAAGACTCCACAATTTTCCTGCAAAGGATACAAAGGGATATTTGTGGACCTATCCAACCACTATACGGACCATTTAAATATTTCATGGTTTTGGTTGATGCATTGACAAGGTGATCACATGTTACACTATTGTCCACAAGAAACGCTGCTTTTGCTAAACTTCTCGCCCAGATCATTAAATTGAGGGCTCACCACATGAATTATCATATAAAGTCTAGAAGACTTGATAATGACGAAAAGTTTACATGGAAAACTTTCGATGATTATTGCATGTCCCTTGGGATTGATGTTGAACATCCAGTTCCCCATGTTCACACCCAGAATGGTCTAGCAAAAGCGTTTATTAAAAGATTACAAATGATCGCACGAACCTTGGTTATGCGCACTAAGCTTCCAATTTCTGCGTGGGGCTATGCAATCTTGCATGTAGCCATGTTGGTCCAATTGAGGCCCACTGCTACCCAACCTTACTCCGCATTACAGTTGGTGACTGGGTACAAACCTGACGTTTCATACTTACGCGTATCTGGGTGTGCAGTTTACTTGCCAGTTGCGCTGCCACAACGTACCAAAATGGGTCCTCAACGAAGGATGGACATATATGTCGATTATGAATCCTCATCCATTATACGCTTTTTAGAGCCCTTGATAGACGATCTCTTTACTGCTAGATTTGCGGATTGTCACTTTGATGAGACAGTCTTCCCGCCGTTAGGGGGAGATAAGAATATCATCGTTCCTGAAGATGACGTGAATTGACGTGAAATGTCCCCACTATGTCTCATCTCGATCCCCAAACCGTACAATGTGATTGCGAAGTGTGGAGAATTCTAGATCTACAGAGTATAGCCCATAATATGCCAGACTCATTCTCTGATCTACTAAAGTGACGAGATCACATATACCTGCTGCAAACGTGCCTGCAAGGATATCCGTCCTTGAAGGATGTGTCATCCAAGAAGGACGTGTCGTCCAAGATGGACGAGGTACGACCATAGCGGCTAACCAGTCATATATTCCTGCCCAGAAGCGAGGTAGACCACTAGGTTCGAAGGACTCTTATCCCCGGAAGAGGATAGATTTGGCACAAACGAGTCCTCTTGACATCGCGATCTTAATCGATCCATCTCACGAAATAGTTCCAGATTATGGATCCGTCCCAGAAGAGACGGCGTTGGGGGACGCTCCAACGTTTGAACCTACTCCCGAGAACATAGAGATCTCTATAAATTATGCATGCTTAAGTGAGTTCTGGAATCAAAAAGAGATTATCATCGATGATATATTTGTATTCGCGGCAGCTACCAAAATTATAACTAGAGATGACATCGAACCTCGCTCTATTGATGAATGTCAACGTCGAGACGACTGGCCAAAATGGAAAGAAGCAATTCAGGTCGAATTAGATTCCTTGACAACGAGAAAGATGTTTAGGCCTGTCGTTCCTACACCTTCCCCATGTTAAACCTGTAGAATTTAAATGGGTATTTGTAAGGAAGCATAATGAGGAAAAACAAGATTGTGAGATACAAAGCTCGTCTAGTGGCACAAGGATTTTCTCAATACCCTGGGATTGATTACGAGGAAGTGTATTTTCTCGTAATGGACGTCATAACGTTCTGCTACCTTATCAGTTTGGTAGTTTATGAAAAACTGAGTATGCAGCTTATGGATGTGGTCACTATTTATCTTTATCGGGATCTTGATACAGAGATATATATGAAAGTTCTTGAAGGACTTAAGATACCCAATGCAAATAGTTCCAGACCACGGAACATGCTCTCCAATCGTTTGAGGCGTTCACTGTATGGATTGAAACAATCCGGACGGATGTGGTATAACCGTCTAAGTGAATATTTGATCGGGATGAGATATGTGAATAATGATCTATGCCCTTGCGTGTTTATTAAGAAAAAAAGTTTCGGTTTTGCTATTATAGCTGTTTATGTCAATGACATGAATCTAATTGGTACTCCTGAAGAGATCAAGGAAACCGCTAAACACCTGAAGTTGGAATTCGAGATGAAAGATCTTGGGAGAACGAATTTATGTCTCGGCCTGGAGCTCGAGCACCGTGCAGATGGAATTTTGGTCCATTAATCGAATTACATCCAGAAGATGTTAAGGTGCTTTAATGAGGATAAACCGAAGCCTTCTAGCACGCCCATGATCGTTCGTAGTCTAGATCCTAAGAAGGATCCGTTTCGTCTCGCAGATGATAATGAAGAGATATTGGCACCAGAAGTCTCATACTAAGTGCAATAGGCGCATTATTGTACTTGGCTCAATGTACTAGACTAGACATCTCATTCGTTGTGAACTTGTTAGCTAGATATAGCTCTGCGCAAACACACCGCCACTGGAATGGCATAAAAGACATTCTCCCTTACCTTACAGGTATGACAGATATGGGCTTATTCTATCCCTACGCATCAAGGAATGGATCGAACCCCCTCGATCCTCGGAACAATGCCTGCCTTGTTGGATATGCTGACACAGGGTATCTATTGGACCCGCACAAGGCGCGTTTCCAAACTGGTTATGTCTTTACTATTGGGAATACAGCAATATCTTGGAGGTCTACGAAACAGACCCTTGTTGTTACCTCTTCGAATCATGCTGAGATTCTAGCCCTTCACGAATCAGTTCGTGAATGTATATGGCTAAAAACAGTTTCCAAGCATGTTCGAAGTACGTGTGGGTTGCATTCTACCACTGATGAACCAACGATTATCTATGAGGATAATGCCGCTTGCCTCCAGCAGATGAAGACGAGTTTCATCAAAAGAGACAACATCAAACATATTGCACCGAAGTTCTTCTTCAATCAACAGCAACAAGAGCATCAGATGATTGAAGTCAAGCAAATCCGATCTCAAGACAACCATGCAGACCTCTTCACTAAGTCATTGCCAAAGTCCACGTTATTGACGCATGTTCGAGTTATTGGTTTGCGTAGATTGGCTGATTTACCTAGTATGTAGTCTTCAGGGGGAGTCGACATCAGGGGGAGTATCCCGAAGCATACTCACTTGACCATCGTGTACTCTTTTGTTCTTCGTCCAGGGTTATTTTGTCCCACTGGGTTTTGTTACATGGCAAGGTTTTAATGACGCACATCTTGGTATGATCACCCTACTCATACTACATCCTGAAGATGTGTTGATTTGATATATGTACATTTGCTCATCTTTTCCCTTCGACCACGAGTTTTTCCCATTGGGTTTACCGGGCAAGGTTGTGGTGTAGCAACTCTAATGCATCTCGCTCCCATAGACATACTATCTGCTTATGATCCAGAAGATATGACTTCACTTACTTTCGAGGTTCTGATGCGACTACTCCACACTCACGCGGGTTGTATTCTTTTTCCTTCGACCAGGGTTGTTTTTGTTCCCACAGTGTTTTTATTACCTGGTAAGGTTTTAACGTGGCAACTTAGAAGCGCATAGCAGAGATAATACTAATAACATGGAATATCCAAGGAGGAGTGTTGTAAATATATTATTATATGTGGCTATTCCTATAATTAGTTGTAGGGGCATACTAGTAAATGTTCAAAGCCCTAGTAAACCCTACCTCTATATAAGGATATTTATAAGATAAATGAAATATACAGATCATATTCTCTCTGCCTCTCTTTTTCACAAACCATATTTTTCACATACTTTTATAACATTTCCTTCTTTTTTTTTCTCGAAACTTTGTATAAAATACTCTTATTCTTTAGCTTATCAAAAAAGATGTCCAATATCAAATCAAATCAGTGATTAATTATTCAATTTATTTAGAGCATACAAAAAATTTCAATGAAAAAGGGTTTTTTTTTTTTTTTTTAAGAGAAATATTGCAATTTTATTATGTAAGTAAATCCTCATAAAACTTTGTTCCAGTTATAGAGTTGGCCGTAACCAAAAAAAAAAAAAAACACATAAGATATATTATGATTAAACCTTTATTGAAGGATTTTCACGATATACTAACAACATTATTTCTTGTAACTAATATAGTCTGGAAATTTTATACTTCTGGTCACATATTGTTGTGAGTTGTGACTAATAACATTTGTTTATAGCAATGTTTTATACATTTATATTTTTTCTTGACATCTAATGTAGTTGAGTTAAAGCACTATACTTTAGTAAAAACAATTAGTTGTCACTATTATTTTAGACAAAAAATTAGTCACAAATAAAAAATACTATGGGGTTAACCAAATGTTCAGGGACTAGCTGGGAAGAACTATGGAAGTCTACATCGACAACATGGTGGCCAAGAGGAAATCCAAGGGAAACCACCTCCACGACCTCCGGGAGACATTCGAAGTGTTGAGGAGATACAAAATGTGCCTAAACCCAATCAAATGCGCCTTTGGAGTTTCTTCTAGACAATTTTTGAGTTACATAGTTAGTTGCAGAGGTATCGAACCCAATCCTACCATGGTACAGGCACTTCGAGAAATGGCAGAACCCAGAATCGCACGAGAAGTGCAAATACTGACTGGGAGGCTCGCAGCACTAAGCAGATTCATCTCGAGGTTTTTGGACAAGTGCAAACCTTTCTTTCAAGCAATCAAGGCTAACATGGGGCCCGACACAAACAAAAGCATTCCAGAAAATCAAGGAGTACCTCTCCAGCCCCCTCATCCTTGCAGTACCAAAAATAGGTGAGTCACTCTACCTTTATTTGGTCGTCTCTGACTTCGCAGTAAGCAGGGTTTTGTTCAGAGTGGAAGATGGGCAGCAACAACCCATTTTCTACACGAGCAAAAGCCTAATTGATATAGAGACAAGGTACAACACTCTCGAAAGGACCATCCTCACATTAGTTACAGCCAAGATAAAGCTACACCAGTACTTCGAAGCCCACACAGTAGTAGTGCTCACAAATCAGCCCATACGAGCCATCCTCGCTAAGCCTGACATGTTGGGAAGAGTGACGAAATGGGCTATCGAGCTAGGAGCGTTTGATATTCAATATTAACCTTGAACTACCAAAAAAGGACAGGTTATGATAGATTTCCTAGTGGACGCACATGAGCCAAACTCGGAGGCCGAACCAGAAGAGCACGAAAGCCACAACCTCGAAGAAGAATAGGAATTGTACGTCGACGGATCGTCGAACTGGCAAGGGGCAGGAGCAGGGATGATCCTACGAACCCCCGAAGGGATTGAGCTTGAGTATGCGCTTCGACTAGACTTCCTAGCATGTAACAATGTAGCAGAATATGAAGCCCTCGTCAACGGTCTCCGAATCGCAAGATCGGTAAGGGCACATTCTCTCAACGTGTATGGCGATTCTCAACTGATCATCAATCAGGTGAATGGACACTATGCGATGAAGGACGAAAGAATGGAAGCCTACCAGAAGCTCGTACAAGAATTGACCTCAGAGTTCGAAAAAAACTCATTCTTCCAAGTCCCAAGAGAACAAAACAAAGATGCAGATCGACTGGCCTGCGAAGCATCTGCTTCGACCAAAGGAGTTGCTTGCATTGTCCCCATCAAGCATTTGGACAGTCCCAGCATCGCTGAAGGACTTACCACAATGGTCATCTACCAGATTGAGAAAAACTGGATGACCTCAATCATCGAGTACCTGTAAAATGGAACAGTTCCCTCCGATCCAACTGAAGCCAGGAAGCTGTGCATGAATGTTGCTCGATATACTATTCTGGACAGAGTCCTGTTCAAAAAATCATTTTCTGGTCCAATGTTAAGATGCCTGAACCCAAGCAAAGCTGAATGGACCTTATCCACCATCCACGATGGGACTTGTAGAAATCACACTAGCGGCAGAAGTCTCACCCACAAAGCACTCACGTAAGGGTATTATTGGCCATACATGGCAAGAGACATAGAAAACTATGCCCGAAAATGCGATCAATAGCAACGTTTCGCACCGATTTGCAAGCGACCTGCCGAAGAGCTTAACCCGACCATGGAACCATGGCCATTTGCCCGATGGGAAATGGATATCATAGGACCATTGCCAACCGCCCTAGGAGGGAAACAAAATGTACTCCTCGTAATGGACTACTTTACGAAGTGGGTCGAAGTCGAAGCCTACGACTCGATCAACCAAACTGATGTCATCCGCTTTGTTTGGTGAAACATCATCTGTCGCTTCGGAATTCCTTGAGCAATCACCACAAACAACGGCACTCCGTTCAACAATAGGAAATTCTGAAGTTTTTGCGAAGATAAAGGAATCAAGCTCCATTTCTCTTCTCAAAGTTATTCGCAGGCAAACGGTCAAGTAGAAAAGACAAATAGGACCATCTTTGATAACATCAAAAGGCGGCTTGAAGAGAAACAAGGAAAATGGCACAATGAACTCTACCATGTGCACTGGGCTTATCAGACAACAACCAGAAGGTAGACTCCCTTCTCGATGACCTACGGAGTCGAGGCCGTCATCCCAATAGAGATCGGACTACCTACCACAAGAACCTTCACAGTCAAAGATGACGAAGGAAACGCTATGGCGTTGGGACACACTCTCAATCTCTTCGAAGAGTGACGATAAAATGCTTCTATTCGCCTCGCGAACTACCAAAACGCAGCAGCCCGAAACTTCAACAAAAAGGTCAAAGAAAAAACCTTCAAGATAGGGGATTGGGTCCTCAAGTGCATCGTAGATCCCAGACCCAAAGTGGGCGAACCCCCAGAAACAGGCAAGTTCGGAAAAATCTGGGAAGGCCCTTACGAGGTCACTACTGTCTTTGGCAAAGGAGCATACCAACTTTGAGAACTCAAGTCTAGGAAGGATCTACCTCGACCAAGGAAGGCCATTCATCTTAAGAAGTATTTCGTGTAAATATTTCATTTCCCTTCATACTATTTATTTTCCATGCACACTCTCCCTTTGGAGGAGAAGGGGGCATGTCTATTTTATTAGTTTGTAAAGACATATTTTTCTTACACTTGGTGATATGGAAAATATCGTCACAAAGCAAATTAGTACAAGCATCATTTGATATATTTTTCTACACTCTGGCCCCGGTGGCATGAGAAATATTCACAAAGACAGATCGAAAACAAAACGACATAAGGGTTCAAAAACAATCACCCCAAAAAAGTCATAAAGTCAGGGTTCGAAGACGATTGACCCCCAAAAAAGTCATAAATAAAGAAAAGGTTCAAAACATGCACCCTAAACATACAAAATATCCTCAATGGATCACACTACGAAGAGGCTCATCCTTAGGTCCCATCACTAGCTCTTGGTCCAGTATATCCCAATCAATCTCAGGGTACGTGGCCTTGGCTTTGGACTTGAAGTAATCCGAACCTTGAGCAAACTCATCCTTGAAACTAGCAGAATGTGCCAAACCGACCATGCCTTCATGAAGATTCAACTTTAAGCGTTCGACCTCTTGACAAGCAGCAAACAATTCAAGCAGAGCACTAAGAAGGTGCCACTCAAGCTTGGCTCGAGGAGATCGATCCAAACTGCTACTTCTTCTTAAAGGACCAGCCTCTTGATCCCTAAACCCTAAAACCCACAAGGAGAGAGAGATTGAAAGGAACAGGAGTTGGTAATCTCATCGAGCCTCATCTTTGGAGAAAGTTGAACACTATCCTTACCACGATCGGCCTTACCTTCCCCAGAACAGGTCCAAGATCTCAAGATATCTTTTGTCCCCATGGACTTAGACCTAGAAGACCCAGAGGAACCCACTGAAATGGGAATGGACACCCCAGGGAAGGAGGCAAAACTTTTCTTTGTATCAACACACAACTTCAGCTGCAGCCTAATTGTACGTCCCTTACCCATAGCTAAAGAATTTGGAAATAATTTGCGGAGTCATCTCATACAACACCCATGCCAGGTATTTATATGCATTACTTATATTTTGAATTCCAGGGTAAATGGAGCTTTGATTATCCACATGTTTAACATTAGTCATTATCTTAAAAGATTTTTGAATTTCAAATGACGGTTGAAGGTTATCTTGTTCCTGGATAAGATAAGGGAACCAAAAATTTGAAATTCACAAGATAAATGACGCATGTGTTAAATAAGGATAGTTAATGAAAGGAACAAAAATGAAGAAAATCATCCAAATTACAAACAAACTGTTCCAAAATGAAAGACAAGAAACAAAAAATAATAATAAAACCAAGTCCTAAGTGACTAAGGAAGTTTCCCTTTATGCTGATCCCTTTGGTCCGAGCTTGAAGAGGCGATCGCGTCGACATTTAACTTCGAGATCAGAGCCTCGTCGACCACAGACTCCTCCTTCGAAGCACCGATCACTCGAACTTCATCTTTCGAAGAGGGACTAGAGGCAAGCGCCCAATCGCCTGGAGCCATGCCCATAAGATATTCTTATGGCTCAGAGATCCCCTGTTGATCATTAACTATCTTAGGGCCAGTGTAGATCCGATGCTCTTCAGGCTCGCCTCTTTGTACCCATCCAAGTCTGAAGAATCGAGCTCGATCCATTCGGATCGTAGCCTAATAGTCCTTGAACTTCGCTTGACTCTCAGCCTTCTTAGTGAACAAATCCTTCTCAAAACTGTGCTACCTGAAGACGAAGACCCTCCACCTCCTTCTGCACAACTTCAAAATTACGAACATAAAGGTCCTTGTCCTCCTTGGCCTGAACCTGAGCTATCTGAGCAGCCAAGGCTTCTTTCTTTGTCACATACATAGCTTTCTCTCTTTCCAGTCGAACATCTCGCCTCAGGATCGTCAGACGGTTGCCCATAAAGACATTCAACATGTTGAGCTGTCCACGAAAACAACAGAATACACGAACGTTAGCATGAGAAATAATGCAAGAACAAAAAGAGAATGCGGTGACTTACATGATAAGCGGCCAAGGAGTTGGTAGCAATGAGCTGACCGTCCGTCAAGTAGGCAGTTCGAGGTATGTCCAATGGCAAAACACAACTCCTCATGACCGACATGGCTACTATTCCGTCCTCCGTAAGCTCAGTCTCGCCCGAAGTGACGTGTGCCCTGTCAGGCTTCTTGAACTCTGGAACCCACTTCGGGTGGATGACGCTGGAGCTAGGCGGCGAAGGCGAAGGTGAAGGTATCGTAGACCGAACTTGGAAGGCTAACAGGGTAAGCCTGACTTCGTCATGTCTTCGCCGAACGCACGAATCGCCGGACGCACGAATCCTTCTCCTTGTTCAAGGATTCAATTTGATCTACTTAACTAGATCCTTTCTGGCCCTTCTTCTTCCTCGAAGCCCTTTCAACATCTCTCTTCCTCTTCTTCTCCAGGATGGGGTCCTTTGCAGGTTCGAGGAGTTTGCGTTGCATATTGACTTCCTAGGCTTCAGATCGAATCTTCTCGGAGTCTGACGAAACCTCAATCTAAGCTCAAAATTTCTCCTTCAATTTTTCTATTCTCCACCAACCAGCCTCAGTCAATTCGAGCTCACGACTTTGCTCGATCAATCCGCCAGCAAAATCTTTAGTTGAGTAGCCCTTGAAACTAGCTTTATTCGTTGTTGAATACAGAGCGTAAATAATAGATTGGTGCTCCCTACTCACTTTCTGAAGCCAATCCACAATGGTATACCAGTCGACCCCATGGTTCAGATCTTCGAGGACGAAGTGCAATTGAATGACCTGAAGCCTCCTGTGAATCAACTTCGCTTCGGTGTAAAAAGTTATGTCTGGAAAGAAGAAATGCAAAACATCAGTAATCAGCAGGCGTTGGCAAATCACATCAACATTCAAGTCACGATATTCAAGGAAATGAGGAATACTAGGGGAATTGCAAAAATTGGTGGGAATAAGCATGCCCTCGAGCTTGAGGGCAGCCCAGTTACCAGAGACCAACATTGGTTTAGATTTCCAACCACTATGAATAGTCGGTCTGTCGTAGAACAATTTGAGAGCATTGGGTTTTTGAGTGAAGTAGAAAGTGGTCATACCATCAAGCTCGTTGGTCCTGTTCCACTTATAACAATAGAAGAAGTCAACAAAGCCAAATGCAACTCCCATAGAGAGCCCAAAACTAAGAAGGGCCGAAATTAGCTGAAAACAACTGGGGTTCATCTGAAGCGGATTAATACCCATTCAATTGAAAATGATATGAAACAAAGGGTGGAGAGGAAAGCCTATGTATTGGAGTGAGTCAGCAATACCCTCCCCGGTCACTACTTGGCATTTTTCGGGTAGTGGAGAGATTTTAACATCTAAAGGTAGGCCACATTCTCTCCCTATGGCTTTGACTTGTTCATTAGAAGGATTCTAGAAAAATACGGGGTGAGTGAGTTTACCTATGATGAAAAGGAAAAATCAAGGAATGGGAGACTTATTGGAAGAATAGAGCAGTTCGAAGGGGGTGGAAGAAGAATCGCTTAACACCAGAATGGAAGTAAATTGCTACGCGCGGTAAACTCTAAATCACCAAAGAAAGGGGAAAAGATGAAGACGAAACGAAGACGGAAAGCTTGAATTTGCGAAAGTAAAAACCCATACTCTTTTTTATTTTAAATGGCACGCCTCGAAAACCCAACAGGTGCCATAACCCAGTGTGAGTGTCAACTAGCGCTAACCGGTACTTTCTCCCCTCCAGTAATCAACGTGAGACACGTTTTGGCACAAGGAAGAAATGACCTTCGGTCCTTTCAAGATAAATTTTTAGGCCAGGAAATGGGCCTCATAAGTGTCCCCTGAGTTTAAATCCAAGTCAGGTAAATCACAGCCTATATTTGAAGACTGTAAGCATGGGGCTATCTAGTCACATATAACCAAAAAGCCTAATAAAAGCACGTGATCAAAATCCCTACAAACCCATGATCTCCACTCTTTGCTCCTTCGTACATCGTGCAAGGCAAACATGAATAAATTGAGATGAGGAGATCATGGGACGAGAGAGATCAATCCTATAAATACCTCCATTTCGAACTATCTAAGGTACGCAATTCATACCTACTGACAAGCATACTAATTGAGAAATTTCTCATTTAGGCATCGGAGTGTCATTACAGGTACACCTCCTTCATTGGTTGATTAATTATCTATTTTTGAGATTTTTAGCATCAACAAATACTCTATTTTTTTATTTTTCAATCTAAATATTCATTCAAATAACAGACCCAAAAGGGCAGACCTGAGGTTTACATTTTTTTTTTTTTTGGCCACAAGGTTTACATATTAACCATACAGAAATCACAAATATATAAGCTGAATAATTGGAGAAACCAAATTACCAAACTAAATAGAACTTAAAAGCCTCCCAACTAGAAGGCTTAAACATCAAGCACCAAGACCACAATATTCAACAGAGACATAGGAGGAGGGGGATCGATGTGGAGGACAAGGCAATCCATAGTCATGGAAAATGTATTAACAGATTTAGTCATAGAAATTATATATATATATTTTTTTTAAATTGCATAAATTATATCTGTAGTTGCAAATTTGTTGTGTTAATAACTTTATGCGTGACATGTTGAGAGAAAAGATCCCACATTAGAAATGTGAAGCCTTGTATAGTGGCTTATAAGGGTTTGGACTATTCCTCACGTGGCCAATTGGTTTTGAGATGGATGCCTAAATTCCTTCATGGTATTAGAGCATGATATCCACGTGTTAGGCCGAACGGCCATACGTGCTCCCACGTCACCCAATATAAATTGTCCACGTGTTAGACTTGAGTGACGCTACACGTGCGAGGGCGTGTTGAGAGAAAAGATCCCACATCAGAAATGTAAGGGCTTGCATAGTGGCTTATAAGGGTTTGAGCTACTCCTCCCATGACCAATTGGATTCCTTTATGACAATTTTTATTAGATCTAAAAATAAATTTTTGCTGAATCTTTACTAATTAATTAATTATTGATGTAGTGATATTTATCTGTATAATGTTAAAAAATGTTCTAAATTTGAATATTGCTCTTCAAATACAAAAGAAAGTAACTTTTTATTTGCTTAAAAGATAAAGTGACGCAAATTTATATCTTTTATCCACAAATTTTGTTGTCATTAATAACTTTTTTTTTTTTCCTTGTGGTGGAATTTCATGTGTTGCATATAAATGTTATGAATTCTATGAATAATGTAGGCCCTAAATCCTAATCCCTTTTAGAGGCAGAGAGGGCTAAAGGCAGTAGTGGTAGATCTAGAGTTACTAAAAGCATAGCACATGCGTTGTACTGGAAATTCTATAGAGTTATGTTTTATTATTATTATTTTTTTTTTTATTTCTGGCCAGGGGAGTTGCCATTTATTGGTCCGAGCTTTGCCAGCCCAAAATCTAAAAGCTTTGCCAGTCCATAGAGTTATGTTTTAATTAATAAGATACCTACATGATGGATGGATGGCTAATTATTAATAGAGTTATGTTTTAATTCTATTAATAATGACAGTTGAAAAATTAGGTCACGTTTACTAACATGGAATGAGAGAGAAAATGAATCAGAGTGAGAAGGAATGGGGGAAAGAAAGGAATTTGAGTGAGGAGGACTAATTCCCATTAGGTTGTTTACTAACCATCCAGAATGAGAATGAAAATGAAGTTGATTCCCACTTTTGTGTTTACTAATGATCATGAATCAGAATAAAAACTAGTTTAATTACTTAAAAGTTATAAGGTTGTTAAAAAAACTTTATTTTTTTAATGGGTATTTTGGGGTTTTTCAAAAAGTTTGAGGGTCATTTTGGTATAAACCTTTGACTCCAGGTGGAATGAAAATCAATACTAAGTCCTACCTAAGAAGTGAGATTGCTTAAAAAAGGGGAGTGATTCTTAATTTTGGAGTGGGCCCTACTTACTTTTTGATTCTCCAATATAAGTAAACACATGATTGGAATGAAATGAGAGTGACTCCTATATATTCATTCCACTCTCATTCCTAGTAAGTAAACATAACCTTAGCTTAATTGGATTGAAGCCCGAGGATGCTCCTTTGACATATGAAAGCTTAAATTTGCCCATAAGTTAGAAAGAAATTTATAAAAGGAAAATATAAACTTTGGGATTTTCACATTGGAGGATATATAGTAGGGGTAGGCATCGGTCAGGGTGGGTCGGTTTGGGACCCAAACCGCCAACCACCCAAGAAGCTCGGTTTGCTGTGGTACTGGCCCGCCACCAACCCACTTCTTTTCGATTTGCTCAGTTCTTGATGTTGTCGGGTTGCGGCCAGTGTTGGTCGAGTTCGGTTGAGGCCGAAAATGATGACAAGAAAAGACTCCAGTGGTTGCAGTCGTAGTTATATTTTTGTGGTTTGAAAAATGTTCTAGATTATCTACTTTGAGGCCAATTATCTAGAGTTTTACCCGTCCATTTTGTATGATTTTTATATGGTTGTAAAGAGAAGAAACATAGCTTTAGTTTGATGAAGGTCTGATAGATTAAAAGTCGAGCCAAAGTTGAGATAAAAACTGAAAAAATGGGTTGAATCTTGTTTCATATGGCCTATTTTGAGGCCAATTATCTAGAGTTTTACCCATACATTTTTTATGATCTTTATATGCTTGTAAATAGGAGAAACATAGTTGTAAACCAACTATAAAATTGCTTAATTGGATGAAGGTTTGATAGGTTAAAAGTCGAGTCAAAGTTGAGATAAAAACTGAAAAATAGGCTGAATCTTATTAAATATTGATTGAGTGTGAGCTTTAAAAGCTTACGAGGTTAACATATATGCGCACTTGAACCAAGAAGTTGGCTATAAATAGAGGAGACATGTTTTTCGGTTTGAAATCGAAAGAAAATAAAAAACAAAGAAACTTGAAAGATTTGAAAAATGTTCCAAAAAATTCGCAATTTCATATGGCCTACTTTTGCAAGTAAAACTCTAGATAGTTGTGCCACGTCAGCAGCAGAGGAACGTAGTGCTATGTAGGTTCTATTTCTATTTGGATTTCTGCAAGTTCAAAGGTTGTGCCACGTCATTAGCAGCTAAATGTAGCGCTACATCGCTACGTCACTATTTTTGTCTTTGAATTTTTCCTTTTGAATTTTTGCATATCCAAAGGTTGTGTCACGTCTGCTGCAGACAAAGATAGTGATGTAGGTTTTATTTCTGTTTAAATTTCTATTTAAATTTCTGCAAGTTCAAAGGTTGTGCCACGTCATTAGCAGCTAACCGTAGCGCTAGGTCGCTATTTTTGCCTTTGAATTTCTGCAAATCCAAAGTTGTGCCACGTCAGCAGCAGACAAACTTAACGCTACGTCGCTTTTATTTCTGTTTGAATTTTTGCAAGTTCAAAGGTTGTGCTACGTCATTAGCAGCTAAACGTAGCGCTACGTCCCTATTTTTCTCTTTGAATTTCTCCTTTTAAATTTCTTCAAATCCAAAGGTTGTGCCACGTCAGCAGTAAACAAACGTAGCGCTACATGGCTATTTTTCTCTTTGAATTTTTCCTTTTGAATTTCTGCATATCCAAAGGTTGTGCCACGTTAGCAGCAGACAAACGTTGCGCTACGTCTCTATTTTTCTTTTTGAATTTCTGCAAATCCAAAGGTTGTGCCACATCAACAGCAGAGGAACGTAGGTTCTATTTCTATTTGAATTTCTGCAAGTTCAAAAGTTGTGCCACGTCATTAGCAGCTAAACGTAGCACTACATCTCTATTTTTCTCTTTGAATTTCTCTTTTTGAATTTCTGCAAATCCAAAGATTGTGCCACATCAGGAGCAAACAAACGTAGCGCTACGTTCACTATTTTTGTCTTTTTTCTCCTTTTGAATTTCTGCAAATCCAAAAGTTGTGCCACGTCAGGAGCAGAGGAACGTAGCACTACGTCAGTTCTATTTCTGTTTGAATTTCTGCAAATCCAAATGTTGTGCCACTTCAGCAGTAGAGAAACGTAGCGCTACGTCGCTACTTTTGTCTTTGAATTTCTCTTCAGATGGATGAAACTTTCATAGTAGAGCAAAATCAAATTCCCAAGCAGAGGACAATAATGAATCAGATTATCATATACACATTGGGCCTTCATAACAAAAGTATTGACAAGGCTCTTTAAAGTTCTAGGGATCAAACAGTCTTTCTTGTTCTCCGATCTTGGCACCGAAGAAACACTGGTACCTTTGTTTGAATAAGCCAGCCAACTCACTTTCCTAGGTGATTCCAAATTTTTTTAGAAGAAATGAGCAAGACAGTTGTGATTTTATTGAAAGCGAAGAAATCGAACAAGTAATATTATAATAAATAGAGTATCGTACCCACAAAGACTAATTAATTTTACTAAATACCAATTATGATTAACCCTAGAATTTCTTTGAATGATCGAATTATAAGAAATTTAATTAAGTAAACTAAAATAACAAATAATAAATGCAAGCAAAATAAATGATTAAGTAACAAATTAATAAAACACTAGAGCATCCAATTTCACCATAACCAATCTCACTTAATTCCTATAGCAAATTAACCCTAATTAATACCCATTTTGACAGTTGATTTTCCCTAATTTAATTAATGTTCCCTCTCGGGCAATACCAAATGTATTCTCAATTAACAACCCATTCTCTCTCAAGCAATAGATTTAGAAAACTAAGAATCCATTAAGTTCAGTGGAAAACCTACAAAGAAACTGCATGAATCATGTTAGCACATCTCTGTCACTCATTCAAGACATGACATTTTTTACAAGAAGCTAATAACCAAACATCACATCTCTGTCTCAATTTGGTCTTCAGATCAATTAAATGTTGGCCAAACAATTAAAGCATTAAGAACAGTAACAAATACTCAACATGGAATAATAATTAAGAATTAATATAAACTAAAGAAATTAAGTATTGTTAGGCTACATCGTAGCCCTAGCAAAGAAAATTAGTTCATGACTATTCTAATGATAAACAAAATATTCACGGCCATTAAACCAATTCGGATGATGACTTGATCTCAGGAATCTCCATAGCACTTTCGAAAGCTCCAAGGGTAATGACAAAGACAATTCGCAGCAACCCTCAATTCTCTCTTGTCTTCTTGGTGGTAGGTGGTATCTTCTTTATATAGCAAGGCTTGGTATTAATATGCCAAAAACACAACCCACGGAAACAAGGAAAGGCCATGTTGACTTTGAAAATAGATGGAGGCTTAGAGGAAAAATAGGAGAGCTTAAAGAAAACCTTCACAAGATAGGAAAAGAGTTGCGGCAAGGAATTGGGAGATAAAATCCAAGGTTTAGATAGGTAATTTAGGAAATTGGGTCATGGGTTAATATAATCATGATGCTATTAAGCAAAGCCCAGCCATCATTAGCCCATTATCAGCCCACCAAATGTGCAGAATCACATCCCAGCAAGTGACCACTCTTCTGCAGCTTCACAGCCAACTGCCCAGCTGCTAACTCGATATGAGGCAATCAGACCACATCCGAACTTCAGGTATGATCTCTAAAACCTCCTCTGATTGGCACTGATCATCTGAGATCAGTTTGGATTGAATTCATTATAGTTTCATGAGAATTGTTGAACACTTGTACAGATGCACACCACATGTTTGATGAAATGACTGAATAAACTGCTGTGAACTTCTTGATTTTCTTCCTTCACTAATTTTGATCCTTTAAGCCTTAAAATCGTCTATTTTTATCCAAAACCTTTCTAAGGACGAATGCCTACAAAACCTAAACAAAACACATTAAAACAACCAATTTGACATGAAAACTAAACAATAAAGATAGATTAAATATAAAAAATATGAATATATCAAAATACCCCAAACCTATCTTTTGCTAGTCCTCGAGCAAAATTGGAAACAAGACAAAAGTAAAAAAGAAAGCTAACTAAACCACTTTCGCAGGTAACTCGATGGCACTTAGCTGTTAAACCTCTAATTGTCTCTAGTGGGAGGAGTTGTCTCTTGAGGGTTTACCAGATACGATACCCACAAACGCTTTACTGCAAAACAAAGCTGTTACAAGCGCTACTTTGAACAAACTAATAAAGATCGATGCATGCCAATAACATTTGCAAAACTAAAGCTATGCCACTACTAATACATTGCATCATAGTGTAAAGTGCTGTACTAATACTCATAACATCAAAGCTTAAAAGTAACCACACTCAAACACCATGGAAATATTTCGCCTCGACTCTAATCCTCACTAGATAACACTAAATTTTTTTTTTTTTTTTTTGAATCCTAGGCTTGCACTCATATCCCACATATGTGTCTGAAGTTATATAATAGGCAGCAAAAATTAACACATATGCTTAACATGAAAAAAAAAATGGCAATTTCAGAAAATAATATATCATGAAAAGAATTGAATACTAACAACAAGAGCATGTACCTCACCTCCAAGCAAGATTGACCAAAAGACCAGTTAGGTCTTTACTATGGTTGTAACGAAAGGTTAGGCTAAGGCTAAGAAAGAAAAGGAAGGAAAACTAGAACTTAGGACATACAAAAACGTCATTTGACTTCTTTGTACATGGACAGCTCCTTTGAAGATTTTGTAATACTCGACGCCTAGGAATTGTGCTTCTTTCTTACTCCACTTGGAGTGATTTCAAATTTTACTCTTAATGAATTGCAAAAAAACAAAAAAAAAAAAAAAAAATTATCTTTTATGTGGCCCAATTTTTCGGCTCTTTTGATATTTTTCACTATTTTTTCTTTCTTGCAAGTTATCACAAAATACCTCGGTCCAAGCCAATTCTTTGGTGTAGAGCTCAACCATTGTTTTTCATCACTTTGGCTACAAAGGGGTTAATGATGCACATAAATAGATAGGGTGAAAGGCCTTTTAATGGGTGAAACATGCATAGCCTAATGTCATTTCTTTAGTATTCAAGATAAACCTAATGAGATAAAAGTAATTAGGTACAAAATTGATGAGTGTTTAAAAGTAGAAAACCCCTCTTGCAAAAAAAAAAATTGGCATAGACTAATAGCTCCCCAAAAGGTAGTCTTCATTAATATTCCATAGTCACTCAAGCATAGCACCCTTGTCAACCAAGACATTACAAGCATGGTACTGTGAAGTGCAAAGATTATAATGCAATAACCTTCATGGCAATATGTTAGTAATGCAATAGTGATCAAAACACATCATATACATCTCCATTAGTAAGTAAAAGTAATGACTTTTAACAAATATTCATGTTTTAGAAAAACTGCAATTTTTTTTTTCAAAACTTTTAACATCATATACATCTCCATTAGACAAAATCCCGAAAAACAGTTCAAAACTACTTGAAAATCGACGTTGAAAACAGGCAACAGTGCAGAATCATAGAAAAATTTCAGTTCCAGACCCCTGTTCAGAAAGACAGCTCTAACTTTCTAACGAAAATTCAGAAAATTACGAGGCTAATATGGCTGGATTCAACACGAAAAACTGATGAAGGCAAAGCCAATTCTTCAAACTCTGTATGGGTAAAAGCAGTTTAATCGAAACATAAACACCAATTAAAGTTTTGCATGACTCGATAAACAAACTCTAAAAAAAAAAAAAAAAGAACAAATTAAGCACACCCACCCCAAACCTAAACCAAACATTGTCCTCAATGGTTTAAAAGAAGGGAAAAACAAGGGCAATGTACAGCGAAAGCAAGGAATGCATGACACAAAAATACAAAAAATACAAACAAAAATAAAAGGAACGAAAGTACCTGATTGGGTTGCCTCCCAACAAGCGCTTAGTTTATAGTCCTTAGCCCGACTATCAGATGCAGCTACTTAGGATAGTTTAGGTGGACGGTGGTTGCATCCGCAAGAAGAATAGTTGCCACATACAGTTTCAATCTGTGGCCATTAACTTTGAAGGTTGTGCCATCGTTATTATTGCGGATTTCAACTGTGACATATGTGAACACTTTCACAATTGTGAATGGGCCTGACCAACGAGATCGGAGCTTCCTTGGAAAAAGTTTCAACCGTGAATTGTAGAGGAGAACTTTTTGACCGACATGGAAATCCTGCTTGAGAATATGCCTATCATGCCATTGCTTCGTGCGTTCCTTATAAATCGTGACATTTTTATAAGCTTTATTCCGCCAGTCCTCCAATTCACTCAATTGTAGGGATTTTTTCTCACCGGCTGCAACCATATTAAAATTCAATGCTTTAACAGCCCAAAGTGCCTTATGCTTGAGTTTCACAGGAAAGTGACATGCCTTCCCAAAAACTAACCGATATGGTGACTTGCCAATTGGTGTTTTGAAAGCTGTACGATAAGCCCACAACGCATCATCCAATTTCAATGACCAATCTTTCCTCAAGGCGTTTACTGTTTTCTCCAAAATTCTTTTTAATTATTTATTCGAAACTTCAACTTGTCCACTAGTTTGCGGATGATACGAAGTGGAAACTTTGTGGGTAATTCCATCTGGGTGAAACGACTCACACCCACAACCAAAAACAGACTGTGACTACAAGTCACACACAAACAGGCATCTCCAAGTGTTCCTATACTCAACGAAGTACCAAAACTTACCACCAGCTCAGCTAGAGTACGAACTAAGCCGATAACAAGCATCTCCAAAAATCACGCTTACTAAAGCGTTCATGTGCTTAACAAACCACTAACCAACTCTGATTGTAAACCTGGCCACTTGCTACATATACTTTATGCACATTTGTACGATCTGGCAACAACCACGTACAATGGCCCACAGTAATGTCTGAGCTACCTGCCATATTATACAATCACACTGGTATCTCAACCTACTCAATTCACTTGTTACTCTCAGGTCGTGTCAAACCACAATATCTTGACCAACCGGTACATTAATATCAAATCTGATTAACCTGATCATCACAGATATCCTCAAATTACAATTAGGCTATCTAGCCCAACAATCTATCCTCGAATCACAGGATAATCCATTAACATCAATAAATCCATCTGGAAAATTAAATGCCTAATCACAACTAGTAACCTCAATAATTCGTAATATAAAAATCAATTAATCATATAGGTTCAAAATCATCATCGAATCACAAATAGGATTCCAATCCTAGAATTAAACCAAATTCTAGCATACAAGCAATTAACTGGAAAAATACAGTTAAATGACACAAAACAAATACACTGTTCGCCCACAAAATAAATACACAAAGTCCACCCACCTTGATTCCGTGCATCCTAAACCACCATGTGCACCACACCACCTCACCACCTCCACGGGCTAAGAGAAACTCAAAGACAATCTCTCAGCTAAGAGAGAGAACAAAGAGAAACAGAGAGGGAGAGCTGCGAAAGAAAAATGACACAGAAGAGAAAACTGGGCAGTTATATATAGCAACCATGCTGAGCCCTCGTTTGACTGCTGAGCGCTCGGCAAGGCATGCCGATCGCTCGGTGGCTTCACCGAGCCCTCGGTGGTGCTTTCCACAAAGTTCCACCGAATTCTCCTGTCTTCGCGTGGTTTCCTCCCTTGCCACCAGCTGCTGCCACTTGTCACCATCCTGGCCATTTAGATCAACGGCCAAGATCTTCCCACTCAACAAACTTTAATTTTCGAAATTCCTTAACTTCTAAAATTAACCAAAAACACTTCGGGACTCATAAAAATACTTAGAAAAATACTACGTACTTGTAAAAACGAATACAGAGTTCCTATTGGTTCACAACCAACCTTTGATCTCCAAAACCTTTGAAATCAAACACCAAAATTTTTCAGGACCTCACATTCGTGGCAAATAAATATTTTGCGTGATCCGTATACACAATCACTTTCGCACCCAACAAATATGAACGAAATTTATCCATTGCGAATACCACTGCTAATAACTCCTCCGTAGTAGCATAGTTCAACTGGGCATCATTCAATGTTCGGCTCGCATGATATATTACATGGAGTAATTTATTTTCTCTTTGACCCAAAATCGCTCCCACAGCATGATCACTGGCATCACACATAATTTCGAATGACAGTTCCCAATTTGGAGCAACAATGACCAGTGCAGTAGTTAGCTTCTTCTTCAATAAATTAAATGCTACCAAGCACTCAGAGGTAAAAACAAAGTCAGCATCCTTCAATAATAGATTGCAGAGGGGCTTAGTAATTTTTGAGAAGTCCTTGATAAATTGATGATAAAACCCAGCATGTCCCAGAAAGCTGCGAACACCTCTTATGAACGTAGGCGGTGACAATCTCTCAATTGTTTCAATCTTCGCTCGATCTACCTCAATGCCTCGGGCCAAAATTTTTTGTCCCAGAACAATTCCCTCTTGCACCATAAAATAACATTTTTCCCAATTTAAGACGACGAACCCAGCATGTCCCAGAAAGCTACGAACACCTCTTACGAACGTAGGCGGTGACAATCTCTCAATTGTTTCAATCTTCGCTCGATCTACCTCAATGCCTCGGGCCAAAATTTTTTGTCCCAAAACAATTCCCTCTTGTATCATAAAATGACATTTTTCTCAATTTAAGACTAAATTGATTTATGCGCATCTTTCCAGTACCAATGCCAAATTATCTAGACAAGTATTGAATGATGACCCAAATACTAAAAAATCGTCCATGAATACTTCGATGAAATGCTCCACCTTGTCAGAAAAAATACTCATCATGCAACGCTGAAAAGTAGCAGGTGCATTGCATAATCCAAACGACATATGGTGAAAGGCAAAAGTGCCAAACGAACATGTGAAAGTCTCTTTTTCTTGGTCTTCAAGTGCAATTGGGATTTGGTTATACCCTAAATACCCATCCAGTAAACAATAATAAGTGTGGCCTGCAAGTCTTTCCAGCATCTGATCAATAAAGGGCAAGGGAAAATGGTCTTTCTTGGTTGCAGAATTTAATTTTCTATGATCGATGCAGACTCTCCATACTGTGACAGTTCTTGTAGGGACCAACTCATTATTTTCATTTTTTACCACTGTCATCCCTCCTTTCTTCGGCATAACCTGTGTAGGACTTACCCAACTGCTATCAAAAATAAATAATACCTGCATCAAGCAATTTTAATACCTCTACGCAAACCACTTCTTTCATGTTTGGATTCAATCTGCGTTGATGCTCTACCGATGGTTTGTACTCATCTTCCATTAAAATTCTGTGCATACACATGGAACGGCTAATTCCCTTAATATCTGCTATTGTCCATCCAATTGCATTGTTATATTTTCTCAAAACCTGCAGCATTTTTTCCTCTTCAGTTTCACTCAAATTTGCAGCAATAATGACTGGCAAAGTCTCAGATGCACCCAAATAAGCGTACTTTAAATGTGCAGGCAATGGCTTTAAAGTAAAAGAAGAGGCAGGAAACACTGAAGGTGCGGCCTTAGGGGGTGTTGACCCTAGTACTTCAAATTCCTGTCGACTTTCATGTTTGAATGGTTTTGATGCTTCCAAATAGAGAGCACATTCAGCCAAATTCGGATCATCATGATCAGTAGGTGCAGCACAGACTACAGTGGCTTCTAGTGTATCACTTGGATTTTCCTCTTCGAATTTTTAAGAAGTAATTTGATCCACTATATCAAAGCGAAAACAATCTTCAGCTTCCCTTGGGAATTTTAGAGCCTCGAAAACCTTGAATGTCATACCTTCCTCTCCAACCCTCAAATTCAATAACCCGGCTTCCACATCAACCAAAGTTTAAGAAGTAATCAGGAATGGGCGGCCCAAAATCAATTTTGTCTCGGCGTCTTCTTCCATATCCAAAACCAAAAAGTCTACTGGAAAAATTTATTTATCAACCTTTACCAGCACATCTTCACTTATTCTATCAGGATATGTAATAGACCTAACTGCCATCTGCAAAGAAACAATAGTGGGCTTAATTTCACCTATTGCAATTTTTTTCATAGCAGATAAAGGTAATAAATTAATGCTAGAACTTAAATCACATAAAGATTTTTCAAATAATTGAGTTCCAATGGTGCATGGAATTTTAAAACTCCCTTTATCCTTTTGCTTGGGTGGAAGCTTCCATTGCAGGATTGCACTGCACTCTTTAGTCAATTGTATCTTCTCATGCTCGACAAATTTTCGTTTCTTGGAGAGGATGTCCTTCCTGAATTTCGCATAGCTCAACATTTGTTCTAAAGCATCGGCGAATGGAATATTAATTTGTATTTTTCGGAACATCTCCAAAAATTTTGAAAATTGAGCATCCATTTTATTTTTCTTCAATCTCTGTGGGAAAGGGATGGGTGGCACATATGGTTTCAAAGGAGAGGCATCGGACATTGAACGTGTTTCAAATTTTTTGAACTTTTGGCCTGAATCCTGCCTGTTTCGCGACCTGATCTGCATTGTTCTGCTGGTTTGAATCCTCTTGTTCCAAGTCCATAGCCATTTTTACTTGTTTACCTTTTCAAAGATTATTGCCTTCACTTGTTCTGGATTTTTAGGATTAATTTCAGGTTGGCTCGAAAATATTCCTTGATCTTTTCCGCTAATTGCATTGGCTAATTGACCAACTTGAACCTCTAAATTCCGAATAAATGCAGCCTGATTCTGGAAAGATGTCTTTGTTTCTGTCATAAACTAAGATGTGTTCATGGTTAGCTAGGCAAGAGCATCCTCTAGAGAAACCTTCCTCTCTTGTGGAGGGAAACCTGGTTGTGGTATCTGAACATTGTGATTGTTACTCCAAGAGAAATTTGGGTAGTTTCTCCAAGCAGGGTTGTATGTGTTATTCCTTTGTCGGTTAAAATCTACAACCTGATTCACTTGTTCAGTAGATGTGAATGGGTTCCCTGTGGTGCATTCAAAACTTAGGTGAGCACCTGCACAAAATTCACAAATGATTATATTATTTGTTTGACCAGGATTAACACTCAAAGAATCGACTTTTTAAAAAATGTTAGAAATTTGTGCGGTTAACATAGCCATAGCATCAACTTCCATAACCTCAGCCGGTTTAGGTACCACAGGCTCACTAAGCCATTAATAGCTATTGGAAGCCATCGTCTCAAATAATTTAAACGCTTCTGTAGCCGTTTTTCCCATGAGAGCTCCTCCAACTGCTGCATCGATCAATGTTCTGCTTGTATTGCTCAACCCATTGTAAAAAGTTTGAACTTGCATCCAGGTTGGTAACTCATGTTGCGGACACTTTCGCAACAAATCCTTGAGTATTTCCCAAGCTTTGTAAAGAGGCTCCTTGTCATATTGAGTAAAGGACATGATATATTGCTGAAATTTAGTAGTTTTTACAGGAGGGAAGAATTTAGCCAAAATTTTTTTGGATAAATCGTCCCAAGTAGTGATCGAATTTTGCGGCTGTGACAATAACCAAAGCTTGGCTTTATCCTTCAATGAGAAGGGAAAAAGCTTAAATGAATTGCATCATCTGAAACCTAATAAAATTTGAAAGTATCGCTTATCTCCATAAATACTGCCAGATGCACATTCGGATCTTTACTCGGCAAACCACATAACACAAACGAATTCTGTAACATAGTGATTATGGATGGTTTAATCTCAAAATTGTTGGCCGCAATGGAGGGATGTCGAATTGCTGAAGAGGTTGCGTAGGTGTGGCAAAATTCCTCAGCGCCATTTCAGCTTCTTCGTGAGCCATAAGAGTAGGCGGCGGCAATTCTAAAGATTGTTGCTTCTTCTTCTTGTTCTCCTTGTTTAGTCTATGAAATGCGCGCTCGATTTCTTGGTCGAGTGGTATAAGTTCAAAGCTACGTGAACGTTTCTCAAAGCTTATGCCCAAATCAAAAGTACCTGAAGAACCAAAAAAAAAAATTCAAATTAAAGTCAGAATTAAAATATCTTGATATTAATAAAAATTAAAACAATCTCTGACAACGGCGTCAAAAACTTGTTGTGATTTTATTGCAAGCGAACAAATCGAACAAGTAATATAATGATAAATAGAGTATCGTACCCACAAAAATTGATTAATTTTACTAAATACCAATTATGATTAACCCTAGAATTTATTTGAATGATCGAATATTTATAAGAAAGTTTGATTAAGTAAATTAAAATAACAAATAATAAATGCAAGCAAAATAAAAGATTAACAAATTAATAAAGCACTAGAGCATCCGATTTCACCATAACCAATCCTACTTAATTCAAATAGCAAATTAACCCTAATTAATACCCATGTTGACAGTTAATTTTCCCTAATTTAATTAATATTCTCTCTCGGGCAATACTAAAAGTATTCTCAATTAACAACTCATTCTCTCTCAAGTAATAGATTTAGAAAACTAAGAATTCATTAAGTTCTATGGAAAACCTACAAAGAAACTGCATGAATCATGTTAACACATCTCTGTCACTCATTCAAGACATGGCATTTGTTACAAGAAGCTAATAACCGGAGATCACATCTCTGTCTCAATTTGGTCTTCAAATCAATTAAATGTTGGCCGAACAATTAAAGCATTAAGAACAGTAACAAACACTCAACATGGAATAATAATTAAGAATTAATATAAACTAAAGAAATTAAGTATTCATGGTTAGGCTCAAGGAATGAAATTTCGAAAATTTCACCGAAATTTTCATTTTTTTTGGAATCCCGAAATTTTATCACATATCCATTAATTTTCGTAATAATTTTGAACTTGGAGCATGTGTGTTTTGTAAAATTTCTCCAAATTTCGTCGAAATTTGACGAAATTTGGATGAATTTTTGCTAACACTCATACTCAGATCTCAGATTTCTCTCTCTCCTCTCTATTTTCTCCCCCTGCGCGCACCAGCTCAGGTCGGGGCCACCGGCCACCCAACCTACCTCCGACATGACCCCCAGTCACCGGCCATCCTCCCCCTAGCCTACCTCCTCCCCTGCCTCCTCCCCCTCCGCGCACCCAGCAAGCTTTGGATTTCTAGCCTTCTAGCCTTCTAGTTGTGTCTATTGGTTGCAGTAAAATCCAGTTTACAAAGTGGTGTTGGAGAGTTGGAGTGTTGTCTGATTTTCATAAAATATTGAATTTTGATATTAAAAAATGTGTTTTCATTTTTCCAAGAAGAGAAATGGTTGAGAAGTCAGAAGTTCTAGACTTCTAGATTTAGCCTAAATGAGTTAATAAACAATGTGTGTGAATTCACTCACACTGTCATACATACATAAAAGTGAATGCACTCATACTATCATATAGACATAAAAAAGAAAGGGTCAATTTTGGACCAACCAAACTCCAAAAGACACATTGGGATAATCTCATTTCCTTGTAGTAAAAAAATCTCATCTTCCTGGAAATGTGGGTTTGAAAAATGGTGTAAGTTCAATATTTTGAGATATGATTTAATTAATGTTTTCATTAACTAAAACCCCATCCATTAAATCATCTCTTTGGTTCTAGACTCTAGTTGTGGTCCCTCTCCACTGAATAAAAAAAAAAAAAATCCTTATTACATGGACTTAGTTCGAGAAGGTTGGATCCAAATATTAATTTTGTGTATTTATTCATGTAATATCATATTATATATAATTTTGCCAGGTCTAATTTATATAAATAATTTAATATAATTATTGTAATATAAATAAATTTGAGGTGTTATTTATATAATTATTAATTAGTGACCCATTTTTTTAATAGTATTTGCCTTCAGCGCGCATTATATTCACCTTATTATATCATATGAAACTTACTATATAATTTTGTTTCTTTTTTTATCAATGTAGTAAATAATATGTTAAATAAGCATATGGTCAAGTTTTATTCAAAATTTCCGTCGTTTTTGTCTAATTTTGTCGAAATCGAAATTGAAACCAAAATTTTACTCATTGGTTAAGCTACATCGTAGCCCTAACAAAAAAAATTAGTTCATGACAATTCTAATGATAAACAAAATATTCACTGCCATTAAACCAATTTGGATGATGACTTGATCTCAGGAATCTCCACAGCACCTTCGAAAGCTCCAAGAGTAATGACAAAGACAATTCGCAGCAACCCTCAATTCTCTCTTGTCGATCTTCTCGGTGGCAGGTGGTCTCTTCTTTATATAGCAAGGCTTGGTATTAATATGCCAAAAACAAAACCCACCGCAACAAAGAAAGACCATGTTGACTTTGAAAGTAGATGGAGGCTTAGAGGAAAAATAGGAAAGCTTAAAGAAAACCTTCACAAGATAGGAAAGGGGTTGCGGCAAGGAATTGGGAGATAAAATCCAAGGTTTAGATAGGTAATTTAGGAAATTGGGTCCTGGGTTAATATAATCATGATGCTATTAAGCAAAGCCTAGCCATCATTAGCCCATTATCAGCCCACCAAATGCACAAAATCACATCCCAACAAGAGACCACTCTTCTGTAGCTTCACAGTCAACTGCCCAACTGCTAACTCGATATGTAGGCAATCAGACCACATCCGAACTTCAGGTATGATCTCTAAAACCTCCGCTGATTGGCACTGATCATCTGAGATCAGTTTGGATTGAATTCATGATAGTTTCATGAGAATTGTTGAACACTTGCACAAATGCACACCACATGTTTGATGAAATGATTGAATAAACTACTGTGAACTTCTTGATTTGCTTCCTTCACCAATTTCGATCCTTTAAGCCTTTAAATCATCTATTTTTATCCAAAACCTTGCTAAGGACGAATGCCTACAAAATCTAAACAAAACACATAAAAACAACTAATTTTATATGAAAACTAAACAATAAAGATAGATTAAATATATAAAATATGACACTACTACAAAATTGTCGATATATATCAGTCGTGGACTGATATCTAATTGGGTAGCCATCCGATATAGCGAGTCGTGATATCTAATGTTCATATTTTATATATCAGTTTTAAACTGATATGTAAACATTGTTTATATATCCTTTTTTTTTTTTCAACCTGATGTCCTAAATAAAAAATGGATATCCTATTTGATATTATTTCTGATATCTATAAAATCCGAGTATCAATGGTTCTAGTCAATAGATATCGTATTTAATATTAATACTGACATATAACCCAGTATCAATATCAGGTTTGAGGTAGAGTATAATATAAAATCATGATATCAATATCAGATCTATGGTAGAATCTGATATATATATATATATATAATCTTGATATCAATATCAGGTATGGAATAGATCCTGATATCTAAACATTGTTTTTATATCAGATCTGAGAAAGAATCTGATATCAAAGCGTTATAAAATATCAATTATTAATCCAAAATTTATATCGTTTAGTATGTCGGTTTCACAAAAGAAAATTGGAATACAACTTGCTATATCAGTTTTTTTTTCACCTAAAAAATGATATTAATACATAAATTTAAGCCTGTACATAAATTTAGCCATAAATTTGTGCAGCCATAAAATCTTCCATTTTCATTCCATATATTTCAATAATTAATCACCAATAACAATATTCAAAGCTGCCTACAAATATCCAACAAGATAACCATATATATTTTTTGTTTTGTAGAGGTCTAAACATACCACCAGCCTAATAACTAGGCAATATTGCCTAAACCCTACTTGTTAAGACCTTTACAAAACCAAAACAAGTTGTAATTAATGTACCAAATGCTACCCACATGTACAAAATAGCATGGCAGCACCTAGCCTAATTAATCTGCAAATCAGCACTATGTCTAGCAAGCTAGCTAGTTCTATCTTCAATTCTGCCATCTTTTACAAAATATTCATGGCAGCATGTATGATCTAATTAAAAGCACCAAATCTTCAATCTTCTTTTATGCTTTAAAAAAAATGAGCATGCACGACAGCTTTCTTCTATCCATAAAAAAGACAAAACGCACACCACCTACCAATTAACTTGTCGATCTAAAGATAATTGTTCAGAATCTCCCCATTCCACATGCACCTCATCTATTTGATCTTGTGTGTATCCGCTTCGCTTGGTCTTCATATTGGACCACTGAAACATCAAAGGAACATATATTCTTAAATTTAATCACAAATTCATTGATCTCATAAGTTCCATATACTGAATACATGCATTCCTTATTAATCTCAATTTTCAAATAAACATGCATATGCATAAAGAATAAAAGCAAGTCAGAGTAGTTGAATGGAACTACACAGCACTACAAAATGAGTTGTTGCCTAACAACCCTCCCATTTTCCTGCTTCATGCATATGTGTGCTTTTAAGAAAATTGCTTATCCTTGAAAAGAGACCTTACTATAAGAAAAACACCAAATCTTTGTCCCTGTAGCTGCAACCCTGTTTAATTCAAATTAATAATATATAGTAATAATATGACACAAAGCACCAGAGGTTCTCATAGGTTCTCCACTCTAACTCTCACATTTCAAATCTCTTTCTCTGAAACATCAAAGATAGTTTCTCCAAGTTGAACTTAGTCAAAAATTTGGGCATGCATGCATACGTATACATTGTTTATTGAACCACTTAAAGGACAAAAAGCAGATCAGATTATTCAATTGCATATATTACAAACCATACTTTAAGTATTTAATCCAAATGCATGAATAATACAAACGCAATACAATCTTGGGCCATATATGTTTTTTATTAATTGGAAATCTGACTTTGGTCGCATAACCAAGGTTGGCATCCTCAATAATTTCCTTCATGTACTGCATCACATAGTAACCACACTCAATACCACTAGGTTGCTTTGGACACTATGCATGATCCGAAAAAATGGCACACACGGTTAATATTCAAGCCATATGCATACGTGGACTTGTCAGACAAATAAAATTAAGGTTAATGACATTAAAGATCGAGGACTTACGAATAGATGCCTCCACTGGGGCGTTTTCTTATTTGTCCTACCCCGTGAGTCCATTAAAGTAACTAATAGCACTTAATCAACAAAAATTGAAACTTTTAAAGTGCCTTCAAATTGAACAACTTGACTGCAGATAACTTGCTGTAATTATGACAATGTGGGTATAAGGGTCTCTCTCCTTCCTCAACAAACTTCATAAACTCATCCGAATTCTCATTGAAATTATCAAATGCACATTTGTACATGTTGATTGTTTCAGACCCAAATACATCATGTTCTGACTCCACAAATGTAGGGGCAGCACACTCACCATGCCATATTCAATTATTATATCGCTTGTCTATACCATTAAAGTAAAGATGCTCCCTTACTATCTTAATAATAAACTTACTCAAGTTCCCACATTTCACACAAGGACAATGAATGTACTTATGATTGGTAGCATTCCCTAATGCAAATGTCAAAAAATCCTCAACTCCCACCTCATACTCCTTAGTCATCCTATCAGCATGCATCCAGGTTTTATCCATTGCCCTTACTTGTCGATATTAACTTCACATAGACAATAGCCAATTCAATATTAATGTGCAGTCAAATTAAAATGCAAATTTCTCACCTAGCCTCTTATGAAACAAATACTCATTAATACATTTTAATTTTACCCTAAGAGACAAACATTCATGTACTGCAATTTACATATAAGATTCAAAACATATATGTTATATATGGAAAACAAAAAGCTCATAAGAGACCCTAGAGGGACAACCTATTATTCCTAAAACTCAGCAAGTGTACCATACATAAATCTACACTAGCCACTTTATTGTTCCCCCAATTTTTTTCAAATAAAAAACTTATATGCATACTAGGACAGCTCTTATGTCATATTTACAAGCACAAGCTTAAAATGAAAAGACCAAAATTGAACAACAGCATGAATGTGATCGAAGTACATAATTAAGAAATATACCTAGGTTAGCAATTCCTTATGTGTAAAAAGGGCTGCTGGTTATGTCTTCTAATACGAACAAAGTAAACCTGAAAAATCAAATGCACAAACTTCTCCTTGAAAGGTATCAACCAAGTGTCCTTCAAATAGTCAATAACTCCAGGAACCCAACCGAACTTAGATTCAATCTGCTGTAAGTCTCTTAAATACACATCTTCTGACGTTGAATTTACCAAGGAATACCATGAACTATAAAACTTATCCCAATCATCCTTGGTTCCAAACTTTTTCTTGCAATTTGCCATCACATTTTTGCTAATGTGCCACCTACACAATAAATGTCTAGCAGTAGGAAAAACTGCAGAGATTGCATTCATGAGTGCTAGATCTCGGTCTGTGACAATCACACCAGGAAGACAATCATCGCTGAGTAACGACCTCAATCTAGTCAAAGCCCAAATGTAATTGTCTTCCTTCTCATAACTAATGTAAGCAAATGCAACTGAGAAAGTCATGTCTGTGGATGTGACCCCAACAATCTCAAAGAGTGGCAGACGGTACCTATTAGTCTTATACGTGCAATCCATGATCAATACATGTGGAAATGCACGTAAGAGATCAACACAACCTGGGTGGCTCCAAAACAAATCAGTCACAATATCATCACCACCAGAACATCTATGCCACTCAAAGTATTTGTGTTCAGATAACTTACTTAGCAAACACTGCATTTCAGTTTTTCCAGCCTTCTCTTTCACCCTATTGCGGTGTCTTACATTGTATATTGTTTTGATTGTTGTTGTATTCGAATAATCCATTTCCTTCAAGATGGTCAGAATCTGCTTCGGTTTCACTAAACTCTTAGACATATCCACCAATAAAGAACTCTCTGTTTCAGATAATCTCCCCACAAATGAGTGTCCTTCACCAGTAACTAAAACTCTATGGTTATGCACTCCACATACCACACTTAGCATCCATTCATCCTCATTACCAGTTTGCACACCCTTTAATGAGAAGGGGCATCCACATCTTTTTGTAGTAGAGTCCCTACCATCCTTAGGACGTTTTACTATACAACTATCAGCATCATACTTGGATGGCCTATGGTGACCACTTCGTTCGCAACCAAGGAACACTCTAGCTTTCTTCTTCCCCACCCCTGCTGTATTAGACCTCATTATGACAATGACTATGTTGTTCGTCCTTCCTTGTGCACGTGCCCAGCTAACCAATGCATCCCTCGAATGAAATATCTACACATATGAAATTTACATTATTCACATTTCAACTACATTTGCAACATATATTTCCCAAATAACAAATTCATACATCGTTTGTTGTGAATTCATTACTATAGTCACGTGAGTATTCGGTCAAAACCTTGGCCTCGACCTCGGCCCCAATGTAGTCCTCAACCTTGCTGTTTCGAGTAGAAGCACCACCATATTGCTCAGTCGGTTCATCATCCTACACATAAAACATGAAAATAATGTCAAAACAGTACGTTCGGTAGAAGGTTACCGAACTTAATGAATCTGTTCGGTAGAAGCTTACCGAACGAAATCATATTGTTCGGTAGTAATCTACCGAACCAATAATCTTAGTTCGACAGTTGACTACCGAACAATATCGATTTTTGTAAACAAAATACTTCATTCGACAGATGTCTTCCGAATATATGTACAATGTTCGGCATGTGTCTGTCGAAATTTATAAGTTCATTCGGCAAACAGTCACCGAATGGATTTTTTAAAATTTTTTTGTAATTTTCATTCGGCAGCTAACCACCGAATATGTTAGTTATGTTCGGTAGTCATATGTCGAACAATGCAGAAACGTTCGGTACTGGTTCGCCGAATGAACCGCGAACAGGAAATGAAAAAGACGAAAAAAAACTCAAAAAATTACGATCATACCTCGTCGGAAGGCGAATACGGGACGAGTGAAGGCTCCATTCATGAAAATGAAGACTTATTTGGCAAAATGGGTAAACACTTTCAATGAGGAAAAATGAAAACTTAGGGTTTAATGGAGGAAAAATGAAGAGAAGAGGTTATGAGAGGAGGGGGTGTGCAATGAGAGTATTTTGGCTGAGGTTTAAGAGTGTTGGGTGGGGTGTGTAAGAGTGTTGGGATGAGTGTGTAAGGAGAGTTTTTTTTTTTTCAAATAATAAAGGTTGTCCTTTTTGGTCTTTTCTCTTTGTGTCAATTAAGTAATTTCACAAATTAGGATGTTAGGGGTGTGCAAAGAGAAAAATAGGAGTGTGCAAATAGCAGCTCCCATTCTTTATTCGCTAAGGATATCTCAAGTGGACCTTGAAGTTGGGCCTTGGACCTGGGCTAGTATTTCCTTTAGGGTCAACTTAAGCCTTCTAAAATTCATGGTATAAACAGTGTCAAACTCTTGTTTTATGTTTATGTGAGTTGTAAATATTAGTTCTATTGTAATTAATTAGGTTCCCTGTGTACGTAAATAAGGCTGAGTTGTACTTTCTTTATTCTTATTGATTATGTACTTACTCATATAAATTATTTCCTATAAATACCCCCATATAAAGAAGAATACATATCAGAATATTACCCTAAAACACCTTTATTTTGACATGGTATAACAGCAAAGTTTTAGTTGAGTGCTTATGGCTCTTGCTATTGACGGCTAATTATTAGTTGTTTTTCGCTATTTGTTGGCTACCCATATCATCATTTGTGGCGATTTTTGATGTGTGATTCTTTGCTAATGGATTATGCACCTATTTCTTTGGTAAAGTCTGGTACGTTTAATTATGCTAGCTCTAAGTGTTTGTGCTTCTACTTTTGATAGTGCATGATAATAGAAACATGCGCTATAAATCATAAGACTTGTGACCCTAAACAATTTGACAGGTACTCTGTCTCACCGGCCACTCTCCCAAGATATGTATTACTAATGCTAATTAATGGTATTCTTCTCCATTCAATTGAAGAAGTTCTATATCTCTCACTCCATCTTTATTTTTGTAATAATTAAATTTACGTTTGTTTAGTTAATAACATTTATATAATTAAATAATCTCCAATTTGATTAATTTTTTGCATAAATAATCTTTAAATAATAATTAAAAAAATTAGAATTTAATCCTTCTAACATTTCTTATTTAGAAAAAAACCTTATGACTTTTTTTTTTGCCAAATAAAGTCCTTATTTTACTATTAAAAGTCCTTTGACCATTGTCTTATTAAAAAAATATGTCATTATTTTTATTTTTTAAAGTTATAAGGTATGAGTTCACCTCATACCTTCCTAGGGTATAAAATGAGATTTGTGGAGGTTGTATGTTAGGTTTTAACTCTGAGATTTTCGACAGAGTTAAAACCTAATATAAAACCGACAAATCAGGACTTTAGAAGAAATAAAAATGCACTGCCGAATACTCGAAAATAACTACCAAAGACTCAACACCTGGTATGAGTGAAAAAATGGAAACTAATATATTAATATTATGCAATATGAAATAATTACAATATTATTAAATTTTAGTTAAAATTTTAAAAGTTATAATGCTTTATTCTAAATTGTTAAATTAAAGTAACTAAATAAAAATTTTCTTTAAAAAAAAAAAAATTAGATAGCATTCCTCTATTAATATTGTTTTCGTGAAATTAGCGTGTGGAATTTGCAGTTTTGCATCATCATCGAGGCGTGCCGCCGAGAGTGATGATAGCGTCCAATGAGTGGAAATGATGACTCTGAATGGATTCACTTCTTCTCTATCCTTTTTGCTCTTTTGTTTTGAAGCTGGCGAAAAGAGACTGAAAAGCCCAAAAGGCCCCTCCGCGAGTCCGTTGCTATATCATCACTACTGCTATGCTCACTGACTGACACTGCGTTGGTCCCTACTACATGAAGAATCTGGTCATCACTCACCATCATTGCTCCCACTACCTTACCATTTCGCCAACTGTTAATTGCCCCACTACTTTTCTTAATCAACATGCACCTCCTTTTTCCTTCGTTTCACACCCCAAAGCCTATATAAGCACACAATCATCTTGGCCAAAAAAAAAAAAGCACACAATCATCGATCAGTTTATGCAAATTTACTGCTTTGTATTTAATCTTGTATTTAATCTAATCAAAATTCATGTAGTTTGTTTAACTTGTACCAAGATTCATTTAGTTTGGTCCAAGTTGTATCAAGATTTGTTTATTTTTTATTGTACCAATTTTATTCATGTAATTGCATAACACGTATGATTTGATGTCGCATTTAACATTTTTAATTATGTTAATTTATCCAATGGAAATAGCACATTACGCTTAGACAAAAAAAAAAAATAGCACACAACGTTGATTAATTAGTAGTGGTATTTTATCTATGAGTTCTTGTTCAAGTAACATTAAAACATGTGGGCAAGTGAAACCAGTAGCAAATCCTGAATTCAAATCTTATTATTTGTTTAAAAAAAAAAAAACGGACTATGTATAGATAAAAGAACTTATCTTAGTTAAAGTTACTTCTGAATTAAGGAGGTGGGTCTGTTTAATTAATGGGAAAAAAAGGTTTTTAGTCTCAGTGTTTTACCTTGAAAAATAAATTTTGTTCATATGGTTTCAAAAGTCCACATTTGGTTTTTGTATTTTATATTATTTGCAATATAAGGACAATTTTAACAAATTCAAATTTTCAATTTTTGTTTGAAAATTAAATTGAAGGTTAATTACATACATGATTTTTTATCATTTTTTTTGTAAAACTTGCAAATTTATACAAGTCATTAGTTTTAATTTTTTCAAAAAAATCATCTTTGTTATAAAATGTCCTAAAATTACAAACAATACAAAACACATGGACCAAATACGAAATTTTAAAACCACATAAACCAAATATGTTTTTAACTTTTTAGAGTAAAACACATAGCTAGACTAAAAATGTTTTTTTTTTTTTTTTTCTGGAGGGATTGTATTTGGTAAGCAAGCATTTTCATACAATCCGGACGGTTCTGCAAAATAAGATAAAAGACATGCAAATGCAATGATGCCCATGACCATGCATGTTCAACTTTAAGCCTTCAACCACAACTTGATCTAGCAATTATCTCCCGAATCACCTCTTTATCATGTTTAGCCTTAAGAAGGAGCTAGGCCTTGCTTTAAGTAAAAGATATTGACCTCTACTATTATTATTGTAGAATGAAAAAGTCAAAACCAAATTCCGTGCACAAAGTAATTGGCTCACACCATCTTTGATATTTTCACATATATACCGTTGAGTGCCCAGACATTTATATAGTTTATATTTTAGTAGATCAATGAGTTGCACTCTAAAAAAGTAGATATCATGTAGCCTGCAAATGAACCATGATGAGGAATTCAGTTCTAGTACTGAAATATTTATTATACATATATCATAATCTTTACTTTGTCCACATCTGACATGGCGTCACATATCCTCAAGTCATGAAAGGTTTTCCTATTTTTCTCAGGCTAGGAATTGTGGACCATATAAATATAATGGCATTCCCGGCCTTAAACCATCGATCGGCACCCACTTTGCATCATCTCCAATTTCTAAGCTTAGCAACAAAATCAGATTCATGCTTCTAGTTCATTATTATATGTCGTAGGACCTTGTTCATTTGTTTTAGATGACATTCTTTTTTTATGTAAAGGAATATCGTGAGAATGTGGAGTGTTGTTTCACAGTTAAAAAGTATAATTTTGCCTAGTAGTTTATAAGGATTTGAGCAATATATTCTCTCATTGCCAATTAGTTTTGGATTGGATGCTTAAATTATTCATGGTATCAGAGCAGGTTCACCCACATGTGTTAGGCAAAGCAGTCACACGTGCTCCACGTCATCCAATATAAGTTATCTACGCGTTTGGCTTAAAGTGACGCCACACATGCGGGGTGTGTGAGAATGTAGAGTGTTGTCCCACACTGAAAAAATATAACCTTGTCTAGTACCTTATAAAGGTTTAAACTATTCCTCTCATTACCAATTAATTTTAGGTTAGATGCTCAAATTCTTCATATATACAGTTACATATTTTATTGAATTATTAGTACTACACTATATATAAATAATTAACAAGTACATTATAAATCATGCATGTAGCGTGTATGCTAGCTAGGAATGTAAGCAAAGCATGTAACATGGGAACCACCAAAACTGTGACCCGGCCTGAATTAAAAAACTAGCTTTTTATTCAGGGGGTGTATTAGTATAATAAGGAGTTAGTTTGTGTATCTTAAAAAATATGTGTGGACAAAAAACATAATAAATTCATGACACCTTTTAAGTATGTGGGATAGAAATGTGGGTGGAATGAAATTCAGTAACCCTTTTATTTTTTTATTTTTTCATTTTTTCTGAGAAAAGTAACCCTTTTATTTAAGGCTGAGTAGTTATCGATCGAGATCCTGCAAATCCCTTGTATTACAAGGTTGGTACGTTGTAGGATATATCCTATATGAATGGTACAAGAAATAAGAGGAAGTTAGAGCTTATATATATTGTTTATTGCGTGAGGTTGATGACTTGCTTATACATGCAAATCTTGAATAATATGACTCATGCACTTGTACTCGGTCCAAAAGAAAAAGCCAAAGAAAAAAAGAATCATGCACTTGTACCACTTCAAGATGTCAAATCTTATAAATCAAAACTCATTTTAAATGAAGATATATATGTATATAATTGACTGTTAGTTTAGGAAATTCCAGCAAATTTGAGCTTTTTTGGCCGATCATAGCCATCCACGCATATACCTTGGAGGTAGGCTTCTAGATTGTGCTAGCAAATTCCATTGCAACTGAGTAGTTCAGTGGGTTGTTGGGGATTTTAATGCGGCGTTGGCTTTGCTACTGTTAGTGAATAGTTAAGCAACTAACGCCCTTGTGAGGTGTGCATATATATAGTATACCACACAGCCATATGCATCTCCAATTGTTGAGATGTTGAGAGTGAAATTTGAAAATGGTATATATTCATATATCGAAAAATTTACATATAATGAATGTATATATTTATTTGCATGTAACGAATGTATATACTTTTTAAGTTTTATTATATTTTACTTACTCAAAATTTGAGTTTGATCTCATTTCACCACAAAAAAAAAAAAAATATTGTGTTAATTTATCACCTGAATTAAAAATTTGTTGTAATGTACCACCTTAGACTCATTATATCTAAACTCTTGTTGAAAATAAAAGTATTTTGGTATTTTTAAGTTAGTTTTTATTGTGTCAAAGCGGGTAAAGTGTAAAAAATCATTTTTTCTAACAATATGAATTTGAAAAAGACCAAAATATTCTTATTTTTCACAAAAGTTTAGACAAAATGAGCCAGAGATGGTACATTGTAACAAATTTTTAATTCAGATGTTAATTGGCACAATATTTTTTTTAAGTGGTGAAGTGAGATCGAATCCAAAGTTCAGGTGGATAAAATGTAAAAAAACCTACTTTTTATTTCACAATAAATGATTATATGACTAGCATGTGAGGAGATGTTATGAGAGTATAAATGTATATACTGTTACATATAAGTTTTTCTTATTCATATATGGTATGAGTTTTGGCATGAATATATAGTATAATATGAGAGAATCAAATGTGAGATCTAAATTTTTGTAACAAATTAGAATATATATGTTTTATTTTTAATAAGTGTTTGGTAAATTAAACTTTATAACTTTTATGTTTATAAAAATAATACCAGTATATTAATGAGATTTTAAAATAATAGTATTAAATATACTTTTAAATTACTATGAATTTTGGGTATTTGGAGCTAGTTTTTCCATTGTTTGCCATTTTTGGTCTTTTTTACAATTCTTTATTTATCTTTTTCAAAAAGAACCATTGGATAATTGGATATGGCTCGATTTCCAACTTTCGTTGAAGTTAGACCTAAATCTCCCTTTCACTGGGCCTCAGGAGATAGCCTAATTTTAGTTCAAGTATACTTTTTTCTCTTGTAGGTAATAGGTTCCATTTGATTAATTCATACAATATATGAGTACTTTGAAAATTGGGAAAATTCGAGAAAAATAACGTGATATTATCACCCATTCGTAGTTGAGATGCTACATTCAAAATGTTCCAATTAAAGACTCCACTTTTACTTACGGTTCAATTAAGGATTTACCTTTGTTAAAACATCCGTTAAAAATTGATCATGTGCTTGATTTTTAGGGTTAAATGTGTGAAAGTGAATTTTCTTCTATAAAATAATTTAAAAAATAAAACTAAACTAATTAAACAAATAAAACTAAAACAATTACACAAAAAAAATTAAACTAAAACTAAACCCACCACCTAGCCCTTCCCCTTCCCTTCCCCCCCCCCCCACCACCACCACCACCACCACCACCACCACCACCAATTTGAACTTAAAGATTTGTTTGTAGTTGCTGATATTTCTAACTGCTTATCATGCCCCCGCAAGCTCATGGGTCGTGGACGGACTAGAAGCTTGGACACCAGATTGAAATGTGCAGCAGACAACCCTTTAGTAAAAATATCTGCTACTTGGTCCTGGTTGCAAATATAGTTAACAACAAGTTCTTTTCTAACCATCTTGTCTCGAACATAGTGATAGTCCATTTTAAGATGCTTGGTCCGAGCAGGAAGAATAAGATTGGAGGCCAAAGAGATAGAACTCACATTATCACACCAAATTAGAGGACTTGGGATATGTAGATGTAAATCACAACATAAAGATCGAAATCATAACAATTCAGTGGCAGTATAGGTCAGCTACCTATTCTCCGCTTCGGTATTTGAGCGAGATACTGTTTGCTGAGTCTTAGAGCTCTAAGAAACCAGGTTTGAACCAAGATTGTTGCAGTTCCCACCATTGGAATATCTATGGTCCAGGTCATCGGCATAATTGGCGTCGGAAAAAGCAATAAGTCACGTGGAACCGGCTTTGTAGAAAAACACCATAGTGATGAGTGTTTTTTAGATACCGAAGAATGCGTTTCACAACTTGCCATTGAACATTTGTTGGTTGATCCATGAACTTGTAGATCACTTGGTTCATAGAGAATGCTATGTCGGGCCGGGTGATTGTTAAGTATTGGAGGGCACCCACCACACTTCAATATTGAGACGGATCAGGGAGAGGATCTAGCCCTCCATCATGCAAATTCATCTTTCGTCCGTAAACAGCTGGAGTAGAGATTGATTTAGCATCTTGAAACTTGGTTCTGTGCAACAAGTCTAGAACATATTTTGATTATGTGAGATGTAAGCCACTAGAAGCAAACTCGACTTCAATGCCCAAAAAAAATGCACAAGACTCAAGTCCTCCATAGAGAATAATTTTCCCAATTGAATAATAAGATTAGAAACCTGGAAAAAACTATTTCTTGTAATAAGGATGTCATCAACATAGATAAGTAAAATGATAAACACACCATTTTGTGAAAAAGTAATTAAATAATGAATAATCAGCTTTGGATTCTTCAAATCTTAAATCTTTAAGGTAATTTGAGATTGGAACCAGGCCCTCGGAGCCTGCTTAAGACCATGGAGAGACCATTTCACATTACTGATGCAATGAGGGAACTGCTTGTCAATGAAACCTGCCGGTTGTCACATATACACATTCTCCGTGAGAAAGCCATGGAGGAATGCCTTTTGGACATCGAGTTGGCCGATAGTCCAACGTTTACGGACTTTAAGGCAAGAACAAAATCGAATGTTGGAGTGTTTCATGATTGGACTGAAAGTTTCAGAGTAATCCACCCCTTCTTGCTGGTGAAATCTGTTGGCTACAAGTCGGGCCTTGTAGCGTTCAATCGAGCCGTCGGTAAAATGTCATTAACGTCAGACTTCCTTTTGATTTCACTTGTTTGGGAGGATATTCATAGAGGTCGTGGGTGGAACAAGAACCAAAGTGCCACTCTTTTGGTGTGCATTAAATTATACTCCCATAATATCGCACTACTTGACAAGTTTAATTGCTTGGCTGAAACAAGAAGGCTCAACAAATTGATTAGAAATAATAGCAGTTATATCATACTTAGAATTGGGTTTGTAGAGACCCTGTTTACCACGAGTTAATATGGGATGAGAATTGAGTGGTGGAGTACGATTAAGAGCAACCTGAGAAGGCACTGATTACTAAGGATGTAGTGGTGGACTGTTAGAACTAGGCGCTAGACTCGAAGTGAAGGATTGAAAAATAGATCGAGAGATAGAGGGAGATGTGGGCGTTGTAGGAGAAGAATATTGGGGCTGCTGTGTGATTGCCGTGTTTGGCGTACAAGGAGAGTGAAGACTGGAAACAAAAAGTGTATGGGACAGGCTTTAAGGCATGGACTAGTTTTAGCTCATGGGAGATGGGGACCTCAGAGAATGGCAAAGAACCATTAGGCGGTGAAGCGCAAAGGGAGGAGTGAGGGTGCAAGTCCCTGAACGGAAAAGAAGTCTTATCAAACACCACATGTCTGGATAAATAAACTCAACCTGATGAAATATCAAGACAAGGATACCTAAGGTGATTTAGAAAATATCCCAAAAACACACATTTTTTGGAACACAACTAGAGTTTATTGGTATTATATGGTCTGAGCTACGGGAAAGACTAGCAAAAATTCATATTGAGGAAAACGATGAAAAAGTTTTTCATATGGAGAGAAATTATTTAGTAAGCGAGTAGGAGTGCGATTGATTAAATAAATGGTAGTGTTGAAGGCATCAATCCAATAGCGTGAAGGCATACCAACATTGAAAATATGTCGATGCTTGCGCTCAGCCATCCTGTTTTGCTCGGGTGTTTAGTACATGAAAAACATTGTTGAATGCCATTAGTTGCCAAATATTCTTGAAAAACAAATTTTGTAAATTCTCCCCTTCATCAGTTTGAAGGGATTTGATTTTACAAAAAAATAAATTTTCTACATGAGTGTGAAATTGAATAAATATAGAGTATACTTCATGTTTATATTGCATGGGAACTAAGAGTAGCGCGAGTAATCATAAACAAACAAAAAATAATATGTAAACCCTTTTATTGAATTTATGGAAGAACACCATACATCAGAATGTATAAGTTCTAAAGGACTATAAGACACTGAACTAGATAAATGAATTGGTAATTTCGTGCTAAAGGACACGAATGGCAAAATGGAAGAATATGAGAACCTTTAACAAGTAAGGTTTTATTAACTAATAAGGATGCAAAACACCAGTAAAAGAGTGTCCTAAATGAGCATGCCAAATAGAAGAGGCAACACGACAACCAACAAAAGCAAAATGATGGGCAATAGGAACCAAAGATGACGCAGCAGCTGGGGACTGTTGATGATCAAAGACGCAATAGGTACATGCCTTGCTCACTCCTCCCTTGGAAAAGCGCCTTCCCTATTTGCAAATCCTTCCCATAAAAAGAGTCAGGAAAAAAGATAAACTAACATTGATTATCATTAGTAAAATGAGGGACAGATAACAAATTAATAGAAGCCTTTGGAGAGTAAAGAATATTGTTGAGGGAAAATGAAGAATAATAGGAGAGAGTAGAAGACCAAATATGAGAGACAGACAAACCTAGGCCATAACATAGAATCGCGGTATTCCTTCAGTTGTGCTAGGTTGCCTAGATCAGTGGTGATGTGCACATTCGCACCGTTGTTTGTTAACCATGTGGAGGAGGTAGGACGAGACCCTTGAGTAGTGGCTATAGCAGCCATAGTTGAAAACTTCTTGGTGAGAATTTTGCCTTTATATGAAAAGTTGAGACGATTATACCAATCAAGTGCTATGTGGCTTGAGCGATTACAGATTTGACACATGGGGCGATTGGACCAAAAAACAGAAGAGGACCCATTGGACGGGTGTGGTCCAAGGAGAGAGTCACAACCAGTAGAAGCACCAAAAAACTGCCCACGACCACCACGAGTAGACCTGAAGCCTCCACGTCCATTACTACGTTGTCGATGAGCAAGAAGAGTAGTAACCATAAGATCAATAGCAGGAAGAATGTGGTTTTTCATTTTTCGTTCAACAAAGAGTAGAAGCGCTTCGAGACTATCATAAGTGATAGGCGTGTCACGAGCTTGGGCAGAGCTTATTGTGGTTTCGTACATGAAGTCAGAGATGGATATGTTGTCACGAACAGTGTGTAGAGGCTCTCCTTGTAACTGGATGATACGGTTCTGATTCTGAGAGGAGAACCATTTCTCTAAGGAAACCTAGGTAGCATGAGAGGATGTGGAGCGTGCCATTGTAGAAAGGACGGATGGAGTGAGGGAAGCATTAATCCAATTGAGGACCAATTGATCTTCTTGTATCCAAGACTCATAGGCCGGAGATACTTCGTCAGTGATTACACCGGCTTCATCGGTGATAATGGCTGGAGGACATGATCTTGACCCATCCACATAACCAAGTAAGTTGCGGCTACGGAGGGAGGGCATGGACAATTTGGGTGAGTCACATAGTGTAATTGGAATGGTCCAGTTTGTAGGTAGTGAGGAAATTGGAAACATGAGGAGCTCCAACTTGAGGGGGAGTATTAGCATTGCTAGGGAAATGTTTAGGAAGATATTGGAGAGGAAAGAAGTCGTTGGACTGTGTGGTGCTCTGATACCATAAAATACAACACAAACAATTGAAAGATATAGTTGAAGGCCTTGAAACACAGAGACCATATTCACTTTTATTTATAGAGATTACATACAGTACTTTCCCTTTCAAAGGATAAGCCATAACAGAATTACAAAGGAATTCAAAATATACAACTATTTGAAACTCTAAGCTATAACAAGATCAAGGATCAGATAGGTTGTGATGAGTTGTTTGAATTTGAGCTTGAAGATTCGTTTGTAATTGCTGATATTTCTAACTGATTATCAGGTTATACATGTCCTCTGGGGCTGCACCGTTGCCAAGAGTGTGTATAGGCTATTTGTACTGAGCGAGATGCTGGGATTGGAGATGGACGGTACATTTGCTAGTTTTTTCCAGTTTTCCTAAGCGGTTATTTCAAAAGCGGAGTTAACTACTTTTGCTTATTTGTGTTGGGGCTTGTGGAATATGAGGAACAACTATATTATCAATAATGTTGAGGAGAGGGCTGAGGTGGTTTATGAGAGGCTCATATAGTTTGCGGAAGATTTTTTGCAAGCAAATGCCCAGCCATGCACATAGTGCACAATGCTGGCATCATCTATGAGGTGTGGAGCTCCCCCATCTAACCGCTATAAAATAAATATTGAAGGTGCTATTGAAGGTTGAAATCGAAGAAAAAGGTTGGGAGTTATCATTCAAGATAACATGGGAGGTATGGTGCTCGCTACAACAAAGCAAGTCTTGGGTCCCTTTACACCCCCTACGAGACTAAACTGATGGCTAGCGTGTTTGGACTACAACTTGCAGCAAATATTGGTCTCAATGATGTTATTCTGGAGACGGCTGCTGCTGAAGTGGCCAAGATGGTAAGCTATCCTTTTTTGTGTTTGACAACATATGGCGTTCTTGTGGAGGACATCAAGATGTTACTGGCGTCCCTTCAAAAAGCTTGCTGTCAATTATGCTGAAAAGACAGGAACAAGGTCACACACTCTCTTGTGAAGTACGCTTTATTGGTTTTCATTGTTGGCTCGACAATAACGATGGACCTCATTGGCTTGGTGTGATTTGAGTTGAATAAAAGTTGAGTTTTTTTCTGAAAAAAATGCTCTTATTATTGTTAGTTAATTACAATCATGTTATTGCTGGAAATTACAATTATATTTTTTTATTTGGGGGGTGTCCTTAACTCAGATTTTAATGGATTTTAAAATCTATAGAATCCATCAAAATCTAAAGGAATTTGGTTAGAATTCTCATAGAATTTGTTATGTGTAAAAAATGCATCTAAATCCATTAGAATCCTTCACTGAATAAAATTATGATTTTTTTAGAACACCTGAATTTTATTAAAATCCATTAAAATCTGATTTAGGATACTTAAATTTTATTGGACTTTTAAAATCTAGTAAAATTCAAGTTGGAGATACCCCCTAAAACTTTTTTTTTTTTTAAACCTGTGTATATTACTTTTGTAATGGTGGTGTATCAACATTTAAAAGTGACATGTAAAAAGAAAATATAAATGAGTATTTTTTTTAATGTAATTATGGATTATAATTGACTAACCATTACAAGCCCAGCAATGATAGATGCAAATACTTAAAAATGGACTATTTGTATTAAGTGTGTGAGATGTTTTGTCCCTCTGTATTGTCCCAGTAAAATACACATGACAAATTCAGGTCCGCAATGCCATGCGTCTTTATCACTTAACAACCGCACTCAATGCCAAGCCGGACACCTGTTTAAAATTTGTGCATTTTCACTCCCTCTCCCTCACACACTTCAAAAATCCAAACAACCACTTTGTGCACAGTGCACCACCCACTGAAATATATATGTTTATTATAATGTTTTCTTGCTTGAGCTAATATTATTATTATAAGCATAACATTCCTTGTGAGTTGTGACTTTCCAAAACGGACTTAATTCCAAACCTTTTGCATTAGTTTTCAACTCACTAACAGCCAGCCCGAACCAAAAATTACCAGAAAACCCTTGAACTTTATCCAAGTTTACGAAAACGCCCTCGCCGCTTCCCCAACGTTAACAAGTCTCTAAAATCATTAAAAAGTAGAATGCTCCGACAGGGCAACCGAAAGCAAGGGCAAAATAGTAAATAGGGGGAAAATGGTTGTGGGGTCCATCCAGGGTCCTCCTGCATCGGTTTGGATGCCCCTTGAAGATGGTGAATGAAAAAGAAGGGACTCTTCTGCGTTCTCACTTCTCTCAGTAGTAACTATAAATACGCTCTTTGACTACTCACTCACTCGCTCGCTCGCTCGCTCACTCTCTCTCTCTCTCTAATAGACACACATTCACACATTAAACGCACGCAGAGGTCGTCGTCTTCCTCATTCGCTGTGGAGCTAGCTCTCTCACGCAACGCAGAGGATAACGATGATGAGCCTCCTCCTTCTCCTCCTCCTCCGTTCTCGTCGTTTAGGGCTTGTCGTATCCGTTACTCTGTTACAGGCATGACCTTCATTGCTACTCTCTCTTTTTTCGTTACTTTATCAAAATGTCCAAACATTTTGAGCCAATTTTGTTGCTTCGTTTCCGACTTTTTCTTTCTTTCCAAACAAGGAAAAAGAAATGCTTACTTTTTTTTTTTGGTTGAAGGAACGAAAAAGAGTTCAAGCTTTTTCCTCTTTTTCTTTCTTTCCTTGCTTTTTATTCTGTATTTTTCCTGGAAATAATTTTAAACATTTCTTTCTTTTGAGTTTTGATTTGATATGATTTTTTTTTTTGAAATTGAATTAATTTTTTGTGTAATTGAAGATTTTCCAGTATGACAGGCGTTTCTTGTAATCTCACAGTTGGGTTTAGGCATTTTCAATTATGTTTACTTTCAAGTACAGGACTTTGATTACTTCTTCTCATATTTTTGTAATCTTTTTGATTCATGTGTAAACTCTAAACAGGTATTATTGATTCTATCTCTAGCATATGCTCAGAGGCCCGCAACATCGAATGCTACAACAGGGTGAGGCTTCCTTGATAATTTTACGTGCAAACAAATTAGATAATTTCTGAAACTTAATTATTTTTTCTCATTTAGTACTGCTGATTATTTTTTGCACTTTATGAGCTCATTGATGCATATTGCGTTGTCAGTTGAATTTTATTCAAATTTTAATTAGCAGTTTTTGAATTTGCTCAGATTGCTAATGTTAGTTGATTTTTATTAAAATGACATGCCCTGGTTCTGAATTATGTGCTGCTGATGTGGTGTCTCTATGATGGTTCAATTAATTTTTTAAAAATAATTTTTAATACCTGCTGATGTGGTGTACCAGTATTTTTCTCTATGATGTGCTCATATATTTTAAGCATCAAAATATACTTTGTCCATATTTCTGTTTGATATTTTTTTTTTCTACTGCATATTCTACATTTGACAAAAGAAGTTGAATTTTCTTCATCTTATATTCTTTTGTTTATATTGGGAATTTCTTACTTTTCTTTTTCTGTTGTCCCTGGAAAGGCATTCTGAAGGATATTGTGCCATGTATGGCATTTGTGGAAAACGTAGTGATGGAAAAGTATTGAACTGTCCTTATGGTTCCCCATCTGTGAAGGTACATGATAGAAGCAGTTATTGCTCTTTTATCATTAACAGAGTAGCTTCAAGTTTGAAGTCTGTCTTGCATCTTATTCTATCAGAATGAAGATCTGTTAAGGTTTTCAATCACCCAATGATTACTTATTTTTTGTCTTCCAGCCAGATGATTTGCTTTCATCCAAGGTCCAAAGTTTGTGTCCAACAATTACTGGAAATGTTTGTTGTACAGAAGCTCAATTTAATACACTACGGACACAGGTCCAGCAAGTAAGTATTTTTGTTTTTAGAGTTGACTGTAACCCACTCGGCTAAGAAACTAGAGTTATTCATCTTCCTCTCCAAAATCTTTTCTACCTCACCCAAAATTATATCATTTATATATACACTTTTTAATTTGTGTACTACTTTTGCAGGCAATTCCCTTTCTTGTAGGTTGTCCAGCATGCTTAAGAAACTTTTTGAATTTGTTCTGTGAGCTTACCTGTTCTCCGAATCAGAGTTTATTTATCAATGTGACTTCTGTAGCCAAGGTCAGGAAACCCGCACTGTTCATATTTTATGGTTACATATTAAGAAGATTTACTGTGTTCCCACCGTCATGCTGCTCGGCCTACTCCAATCTTGTTATTAATTAATTTTTAAATGTGAATGATATAAATTAACTCAAGTGCCACAAGAAACATTGATTCTTTCATTTAAAAATTTTCCTGCCCATAGATTTATATTAATCAGCTTGTATATTTCTTGGATTGTTCAAGGAACCTATTGCAAGCCATTGTTGCTTATGATATCTGCTGTTTTTAATGGTCATTTTCTCTAACACGCACAGGATCATGTGGTATCAATTGTGTCCCCATATCTTTCTTTCACGATTTTATTTGGTTAAGAATTTAAGTCTTAAACTATTGCATCAAAGACAAATGGAAATGAAAGCTTACCATCATTTGGTAAAAGATTTTAATCTTGAAAGTAATTTGAAATTTATTCTTTATGGTTGGTTTACTTGATATTACAAGCTTTTGAGTTTCATTAGGTTGATGAAAAATGAAAAAAAAAAAAAATTCTTGAATTATTTGAGGATGTTGTTACCCTCTTAATTGGTTGGATTAAAGTTTGAAATTGCTGCAATGAGTGGCATACTCTTTTATTTAGAAATATGTTTTTTTTTAAAATTGTTTATTGAATAGTGATTATGTTTACATGTCTTCTTGGAGAGAGACAATATTCTGCATGTAGAAGAGTATAGAGTTACTTTTTTTGATAAGAAGAGTATAGAGTTACTTAAGGAAGTTTATTCCCTTTTCAGGTTAATAACAATTTGACCGTCAACGGGATTGATTATTATATAACTGATGCTTTTGGTGAAGGGTTATATGACTCCTGCAAGGAGGTCAAGTTCGGTACCATGAATTCTCGAGCTATAGAATTTATTGGTGCTGGTGCTCAAAATTTCAAAGGTAAATTTATCCTTCTGAAATTGCAAATTAGGACTCTCTCTCTCTCTCTCTCTCTCTCTCTCTCTCTCTCTCATGCATGTACACTAATATGGAAACACAAGCATATAAAAAAAAGGTATTAATCGAGCCACGTGTCAATTTTTGAAATTGCCGATAAGATATCAATGCGGCAACATGAAAGTGCTGTACCAATTCTCTTATTTTATCCTCTTGGTTTGCTGGTATTAGAAGGTGGATGCTTGGTGTTTCATGTTCTTTAGAAATTCAAGAATATCTCTCTATTTACATTCTGCAGTGAAAATCTATCTTTATACTCTTAGGTCCAGTGCTTGTATGTCATTGCCTTAGTTTATTCTGTTTAATAACTTGTAGTGCTTTTACTGTGATTCATGGCAGAGTGGTTTACTTTTATTGGTAGACAAGCACCTCCCGATGTGCCAGGTTCGCCATATGCCATTAGATTCCGACCAAGTGTTACTGAGTCATCTGCGATGAAACCTATGAATGTATCTACTTATTCATGCGGTGATAATTCACTGGGCTGTTCCTGTGGTGATTGCCCTTCATCTACAGTTTGTTCTAACACAGTTTCTCCAGTTTCCCCAAAAGGAGGTTCATGTTCAGTGAGAATTGGGTCCATTAAGGTGAGAGAGCATATTGTTGAATACTTTTAACTTCTGGCTCTTGCATCAATTAGTTCATATTGGATGCAGATTTCTCATAGGCACAGTGTGAAATTAGGTATCATAGATGCACACTATAATTATGTGCTATAGATGCCTTGTTTACATGCTTTCCTCAAATGAAAACTGCAGGCCAAATGTATTGACCTTGCTGTAGCTGTTCTATATGTCATACTGGTTTCTGCATTTTTTGGGTGGGGTTTGTTTCATCGGACTAGAAAAAGAAACCCAGCTTCTAAAACAAAACCGTGGTGGAATGTAATGGATGATGCCGAAGTTCATTCAGTTAACAGGGAGAAGAATGAGAATCCCCCGATGCAGGTGGAAACCATTTTGCCACCCTTTTCCAATGTTTCTGTTTTTAAATATATTTTTATTCATTAATCTTTTATAATGTCTCATTTACATCTGTATGTGTGTTCAGAATTTATATAATCTATGTTTATGGTTAATGGTTTACGGGTTTAAATTTACTTTTTCCTCTCATCATTTGACACTTACATACCTTTGATATGGTGTATTCCATCATGTGCCATTTATCTTTGCTGCTTTTATCTGTCTGCATATCATCCCGCTGTTAAGATTTATTGATCATTTATGTCATTCTGAACTCACCAGCCACACTCCTGGAATTATATTTTATTTTTTCCGTTCTTTTGTTATTGTGTCCATTGATACTCTTTGTTGGCTAATTATGAAGAATTTCTTATACACTGTCAGATTATTGAATAACATTGTTGAGCTATGCATATAACTGGGATAAGCTTTGGAATTTTTCTTTGCTTTGATTTCTGCATAATTCTTTTCCAAAAAAAAAAAAAAAAAGAACAAGTCTCTAAAATTTATGCTGTATTCTACTAGTATTATCTTCTTCTTTAGCGTTCTGTAGTCTAATCACTTCATGAATTTCTCTTCTCTATTTGTGCTCAATTATTTTACTGTCATTAATCTTTAGATTTCTGTAGGCTGCTCTCCTCATAAAATTTGCTTGGACTGAATTTGTTGATTATTAGGTGCTTGAAGGTGCCCCTCACATTAAAAATGGTGTCCAACTTTCATTTGTTCAAGGTTACATGTCAAAATTTTACAGGTGACTGCTCGTGCCATTGTTCCATGTAGAATGATTGATATGTGTCAAATTTTTATGTCAGTTACGGCATAATGGTTTTTTACTTAAAAGCTTGCATTCTGATGTTCAGGAGATATGGAACGTGGGTTGCTAGGAATCCAATCATAGTATTGTGTTCATCATTGGCTATAGTTCTTCTGCTTTGTTTGGGTCTTATCCGTTTCAAGGTGGAAACAAGGCCTGAGAAGGTTCGATTTAATACTTGACTAGTTTTTTCTTAAGTTGTGTTAATCCCCTTTTATGAGTATTTAATAATGTGAAATGTGCTTGAATGCGCCACTGCAAACAAAATTAATTTTAGTTCTCTGTGATAGTTTATAATTGTTTTCATTGGACCTTCTGGGACCATGACTCAATGTGTCATTGTGTAATGGAACACATGTCTGCATAACTTATGAGGATGAGCAGTTTCAAATCATGTTGATAGTTTGCAACTCATATGTAGTTGATTCAAAATTATGATCTTGTGCATACTCCGACATGGTTTCTCTTTTTGACATTTAGCTTTCAAAAGAATCAAAAACCTTGTGTGCATGTCACGGTTTTTGAAACCATTAGAAACCGTGACATTTAGTTTACATTTTATTTTAATTTGTTATGGTCAAGAAGCATTCTATGTTATCATCAGACTTCAACAATTTTCTGCTCAACTTAAGTTTATGCACTGTTTCAGCTATGGGTAGGGCCTGGAAGTAAAGCAGCAGAAGAGAAGCAATATTTTGATAGTCACCTAGCCCCTTTTTACAGAATTGAGCAGGTTCGAAATTGTTACACTCTTTTTGGGTAAATTATTATTCTTTTAATGAGCTCTTATGCTTTAACATATGGGTATGCAAGGAGGCTATCTTTTAAAGCTAGTATAATTGGAAGGTAAAAGCAGCATGTAGAGCCAGCCAACAGACATCACAAGGGAATGAGCTGCATCTTGTTTTTTTCTTCCATTACTTACCATTATTAGTTTATTGTTGGTATGAGAAGCCTGCTGTAGACTAGGTGAAGTGGGTAGTGTTTTGTGACAGAAGTCCATTTAGTTTTTAAATTTTGGAGAAACTTCTGTCACCTTGTGTTTTTTGCAGCTTATTGTAGCAACAATTCCAGATGCTAAGCTTGGCAACTCACCTAGTATTGTGACAGAGGACAACATTAAGTTACTTTTTGAAATACAGAAGAAGGTATTTGGTCTTTCTAGAATTTAGTGTTACTTTTGAGAAGTGTTTATCTAATAAGATTGGACAGGTTATATGAAACTAGGACTGCCCTTTGATTTGAATTAACTCAGTTCTTTTCTTTGTCTTTTCTGAATTTGATGTGTGGCCAAAAAAATACTTCTAATATTATATTACTCATCTTTGACAGGTTAGTGGAATTCAAGCAAATTATTCAGGCTCAGTCATATCTCTGGCTGATATTTGCATGAAGCCACTAGACAAAGATTGTGCCACCCAAAGTGTCCTACAGGTAGAACTTTGCTTGATGGTCTGCATTTAGGTGACAAATTTTAGGTGCCTATATAAAATGCAAAAACCAAGCGTTCAATTTTTAACATCTAATGCAATCATTCTATTCAAATGTCAATTTTTAGGTACTTGTAACAAAGTATGATATGAGTATCTTAAAGTCTGTAGTCTGTACTCAAACCTGTATATCGAGGAACAACACGTCTTTAGCTGTTCCCGTTCCCCCTCAAACTCTTCTTCTTTTTTCTTTTCCCATGGTTGATGCACATGGAAAAAAGGATAAGAATTGATGTGAACATTCATATCCTGTTGCTAAGAAATTTCTTCTGCAATAGCCCTGTTGCTTTTCGCTTACCTTGTGTCTTTGATGGCATGTATCTTGCATTGATAGAGCGTCTGATTTCTTTTATAAGGTGTTATACCAACAATTTCTTCGTTTTATAGAAAATTATTGTAAAACTACCTACTGTTTTACAATTTATGTTGAAGTGCCTTATGGTGTTACCTTCTTACTATAGCTGGAGAACCTAGATAAATTTAACATTGTTATTAACATGTTGCCTTTTTATCTTCATGGTACCAGTATTTCAAAATGGCTCCTGCAAATTATGACGATTATGGTGGGATTGAACACCTAAAGTATTGTTTTGAGGTATTTTCTTATAATTTCCATCTACACATTGTCTAAAGAGTGAATCTGTTTTCTTGTTTAATTAGATACTGGCGTTTGGACAAACTGTTCTAGGTATTTGTTGTTTTTATCGATGCCACCATTTCCAGTATAAGCTACTAGAAGCAATCCAGTTTCCATCAAATTAAACACTAATATAATGTATGTTTGTATTGAACATGAATGGTGAAAAATAAAATTTGAGTGTCAGGTTGGTAAGACAAAATTAGGCCTGCAATATGGTTGTTTAAAATAACTGATGGGTAAAGGAATTGGATATCAGTGTATCAGTTTCTGGTCCTACTGCTTGATCTATAATATGTGCATCTCTTATCTGTAGTATTCTTAAACATTAAAAACCCTTAATAGTATCTGTGTGTTACACTATTTTTGGTTGATATCTGTGTGTTACTTTGGAATGGGCATTAATGGTGACAATTTAAATCCTAAAATGTCAGGGTTGATAAGACAAAATTGGGTTGCAAATATTGGTGCATCTGTTACTGATCCACTGTTTGATCTATAATATGTGCATGTTTGCTTCTAGTTTCTGCTACATTTTTCAGATAATAAGAAAGTAGATCTCTGTCCATATATGCCTTTTTCTAGATGAGCCATAATCAAGGCTGATCGTAATATTTATAGGGCATTATGTGAAAGTTGAAAACATGGGTCCTTTGTACATACTCACTTGGAGAAATACAAGAGAAATTTTTTTCGCATGTCAATACATACATTAATAACTGAGACTTTCTATTTTTTATTTTCACCAAAAACCGAAACTGATACTTAATGCATCACAAAACACAAATCATAGTGAAATGAAAGAAGTTAGAACAACAACCTGATTTGAAGCATTTAAGAGAGCCACAAGATAATTTATAAATTTAGAACATGATAGAACAAGTAACAAGATAATTCGTCTGGTCAGATGACCAGCCTCACATCTTAACATGCACTATTCAAGCCCACCATTTTAGAGTTGCTTTTTTTTTTTTTTTTTTTTTTTTTTTTCCAAATTCCTCAAATTACATGGCCATGAGCCCATGATTTCTTGAAAGTTGACCTGTTGACATTTCTGTTTTGTGCTTTTCAAGCACTATTCCTCTGCTGACAAATGTATGAGTGCATTTAAAGCTCCTCTTGATCCTAGCACTGCATTAGGAGGTTTCTCTGGGAAAAATTTTTCTGAGGTAATAACTTATCCATTTCTCCTGAACTAATTTCTTTTTTCATCCTTTTTGAAGATAAGATTGGAGTCTTTAATAACCATTATGATTTTTCCAACGCAGTCAACGGCATTTATAGTAACTTATCCTGTAAACAATGCTATTAATAAAGAAGGAAATGAAACTGAAAGAGCAGTGGTGTGGGAGAAGGCCTTTATCGAGTTAGCAAAGGTTAGCTCTTTGTTTTGTGTCATTCCCGTAATTGTTTAATTTTTGCATGATTGGTTATCCTGCCTGTTCTGCATGAAGGTAGACAGTTATCTTTTTTAATCTCTAAGTTTTATACCTTGTTTGTGATAGGCTGAGTTATTTCAAATGGTGCAATCTAAAAATTTAACACTTTCTTTTTCATCGGAAAGTTCTATTGAAGAAGAACTTAAAAGAGAAAGTACTGCAGATGCCATTACCATATTGGTGAGTGTTTTCTCTCTTTCTTTTTAAGTTGCATTTGTCCTTTCAGAGTCAAATATCAGAATATACTGTAATTCATAACACTTTTCTTACTTCTTGATGTAGTCATTTGGAATAGATATTTCTCACTCTTCTTATCCAAAAAAAAAAAAAAAGAAATAAAAAAGAAAAAAGATTAGATTTCTCTCACTCATTAAGTGTAACTGCAACAAATTCCTTTATGTGAGCCTTTTTAAATGCCTCATCCATTTTTGGTTTTCCACTTCATTGCAGATAAGCTATCTTGTAATGTTTGCTTATATATCTCTTACTTTGGGTGACTCACCTCGATTATCTTCATTTTACATCTCATCTAAGGTATGGTCTCAAATATTTTCATTTTTTTTTAATGGACTGAAGAATTGCATTATTTTTTAATGGTAGTTTCTCTAGGTTGAAAATGTAGACATTATTTATATCATTGTAATTGTATATGGCTGAATTCCAGGTTTTGCTTGGTCTCTCTGGAGTTGTGCTTGTCATGCTGTCCGTTCTTGGGTCAGTAGGGTTTTTCAGTGCCATTGGAGTAAAATCTACCCTAATCATTATGGAAGTTATCCCATTTCTTGTTCTAGCCGTAAGTTTCCCCTACAATATATGTCCCTCCTACGGATTCTAAATTTTGTACGAATGCTCTGTGATTCCCATATTCAGACTACAGCATGTACATTTTTGTTTGCCAAAATTGTTTGTTAATGTATATCTCTTACTGATTTTGTTGTAGCTTATAATACTCTGAAGTCTCTTGTCTTATCAGGTTGGGGTCGATAATATGTGTATACTGGTGAATGCTGTCAAACGACAACCACTGGAGTTGCCTATAGAAGGGAGAATAAGCAATGCACTTGTAGAAGTTGGACCATCCATCACACTAGCTAGTCTATCAGAGGTTTTAGCATTTGCAGTTGGCAGTTTTATTCCTATGCCAGCATGCCGTGTGTTCTCCATGTTTGCAGGTCTAACATTTTAATCTATTAAACCTATACCTGTGAAATAGTTTTTGTATTTTGTTGTTCCCTTGCTGTCTTATCTCAGGCCTATTCTTCAAACTTACTTTTGCACATCCTTCTGCAGCACTAGCTGTTCTTTTGGACTTCCTCCTTCAGGTTACCGCTTTTGTAGCTTTGATTGTTTTTGATTTCCTGCGAACCGAGGATAAGAGGGTTGATTGTTTCCCGTGTATGAAAATTTCATCATATACCAACTCTGATAAAGGTATAGCAAGAGTTCTGTAACGTCTGTCTGATTGATGTATTATTGCTCACACCAATTTTCAGTATATGATATATCATAATTTTTCCTTTTTCCTTGTTTATTTATTTATTTTTTAAATCTGTTTGCATTAAAATTTGTATAATCTCTATCTGAATGCTGTCTTATTTAGGCATTGATCAGAGGAAACCCGGTTTGCTGGAACGCTATATGAAGGTGATTCTTTCTTGTGATTCAGTCATTTTTTTTATTGATACTACCTTGACCCAGTAAACTATCTTGATATATAGTCTGGATAAGGATGAATTACAGACAATGTGGAACTACCAGTGTTGTCACAGTTTCCTGTTCTAATGTTTAAAAGTCAAGAACACACGTTACTAAAAATTCTACTGTAATGCATAGACCAAATCAACCTCTAAAACTTAGTATGTTGCCTTAGCATTTAAATATTTTTATCCTATTTTTTGTTCTTAATTCTGTGTGATACCATTTGCTTTATGATTCACATGTTCTTTTGCCGTGATAATAGTTTTTGCTTTCTGCTTACCTTAATTTCTAATCATGTTGGGCTTTGTTTTATGTTTCACATATTCTTTCACCGCGATAATAGTTTTTGCTTTCTACTTTCCTTAATTTCTAATTTTGTTGGGCTTTGTTTTGCATTTTTCAGGATATCCATGCTCCCATTCTCAGTATTTGGGGAGTTAAAATCGTTGTCATATCCATCTTCGTTGCATTTTCATTGGCAAGCATTGTGAGTTCTGGTTCTTTTACCTGCTTTATCATATTCATGCTGATATCCATTTTGTTGTTTGTGCTCATACATTTCCTGAATAGACTTCTGATTCTTTCAAACCCTGTAGGCATTGTGCACCAGGATTCAGCCTGGTCTGGAACAAAAAATTGTTCTTCCTCGAGATTCCTATCTTCAGGTCTAGAATTCAGTTACCTATTTATAGCAATGCATTTATGTTATCAAGTATTCTGATTTATGCGATGCGACATTCCATTCTATATATTGCAGGGGTATTTCAATAATGTTTCAGAGTACCTCCGAATTGGACCGCCACTATACTTTGTTGTGAAGAACTACAATTACAGGTATCACATTGTCATTTATATTCACTATTTCCTGACGTTGCCCACTATCACATTATCAATAGCTAAGACGTGGTGCTTTCTTCAAGCATGTTACCGTACTACACATGAACATCTAGTTCTGGAGTCAGTATATAATTCCATCTCATATAACAGAATCATGGGTACTCGAGATTTCTGTTAAGGACATGCAATCACATATAAGCATCCTGATGAAAATTTTACCTTTCAATATATATGATATTCTTCAGAATTCCACTGCATTTTCCATGTACAAGCCCCACGATGCCTATCTGAAATGAAAATCATTTTTTTCCTTTAGTTGGCATCACATGGACGATTGGCATGGATAACATCTGCTCGTGAAAGCAATTATAATAAACTATCTATAGTCAAAGGGAATTATCTCCATCTATCTTTTCACAATGCATAGTTCTCTTTAGAATAATGTGAAGTTTCATTTGGTATTTTGGAAGGTAAAATGCCTTTATGTAAATACTCATCATACTTAATGCTTCCATCATTGGAAATCTTCTTGATGCTGATGTTACTCTGCTCCTCAGTTCAGAATCAAGACATACAAACCAATTATGCTCAATTAGCCAATGTGATTCAGATTCTCTTTTGAATGAGGTAAAACCTTCTTCCATCTATTGTGATAAAAGGGTAAAGTCTTAGTTTTTGGGCACTGCTTAAAAGAATTAGATGCCTCCCCCCTGCATTCTCTTTGTTCACATGTCAGACCTGCAAGTGTACAATAGTGCATGTTGCTGTTGTTTTGAAGTATCTTTCTTGTTTGAGCTGGTTGCTTCCATTCATACTGCTAATTTCATTTTTTCAATTTGTTAAACTGACTTCTATATGGGTTATAGAGGCTTACAGCCTATAGGTAGGAAAACATTCGGGTTTTATTAATCTGTAATTGGATAGAGGGTTCAGTATATTTAATATAATATGTAATGCTGGTAAAACTATAGTTTTAATAGAAAATCAGTTTAGGTCCCTTGTTAACATTTTTTTTTTGACAAGTCCGCGTTAAGTTTTTTTCCCTTTTGGGTTAGGTGTGCGCTGACTGTCCTTTTTTGTCTTTTTTGACAAAAGTCCCCAATACTTTGTTTTCTTAAAAATGTTCAGTCTCAACCCAATAAATAGGTAGGAAAATTATTAAATGAGGGACCTAATCTAGGAAAAAGGTCATCGAACTTATTGTATTAAATATTATATGTTCATTTGTTTGTATGGAACATGGCATTGGAATTTTACCTCTGTTGAGTCTTTATTTTACAAGTTTCAGCCCACTATTGAATTTTCATTACGAAAAAGGCTGAGATTGTTGACAGTTTGGTTTAGCAGTTCAGACATTTTCATCCATGACCTTCACTCTTCTCTTTGTTTGTGGTTCCTTCTTTTGTCAATCAATCTATTTGTGGCTTTGGTATCCTTTATGTCTGGTACCCTCTTAGTTTAATCTAGATTGATAATTTGGCAATATAACATGTCACTATGTTACACTGTCTGGCAAGAGACCTATATGTGCGTATGTATGTATGTGAATTATCCTTTCGCTTCTGCAGATTTCAAGAGCATCCTTAATTCCAGAATCAAGTTACATTGCTAAGCCTGCTGCTTCATGGCTTGATGATTTTCTTGTGTGGATATCCCCAGAAGCATTTGGGTGCTGTCGGAAGTTTACAAATGAGAATTATTGTCCTCCTGATGATCAGGTGAAGATCCACTGATTCTTGATTATAACTTTTGGTATAGATATGGAATCATGGTCTCTGATGTTTGAAATTTCTTTTAGATCCAAAATTGTGGGGTTCTTCTAAAGTTTGGAATCATGAAATCACTTTATTCAGTTTAGCATGTCAGAGTCTCTCCACCATCTGGGAATTTGTAACTAATTGATGTTTTCAATACTGATACTATTCGTAACTATGCACCAGTTACTTTCAACAGTATAAAAAATAAGAACAGAATTCTAATCATGCTTCCTGTTAGCTTAGACATCTTTTATACCAAAATTCACATGTTTTGTTTTGGTATCTGCAATCCATTAGTACTAAAATTTAGTTTCTTCCAGCCTCCTTGCTGTTCGTCCAGTGATGGTTCCTGTAGCCTTGGTGGAGTATGCAAAGATTGTACTACGGTAATATATGCACTGCATATTTGAGAAATGTTTCAAGTGAATCTGCCATCTGATTTCTTTGTCAGATGTATGCATCAATTCTCATTTTCTGCTTTGGAGTTTTCAGTGTTTTCGTCACTCAGATCTGCGTAATGATCGTCCATCTACCACACAATTTAAAGAAAAACTTCCATGGTTCCTCAATGCTTTACCCTCTTCCGATTGTGCTAAAGGTGGCCATGGAGCTTACACTAGCAGTGTGGAATTGAAAGGTTTGTGGAAAGGGTATTGTGCTTTCATAATAACCTGCAAGCTGATAACATGCTTTAAGAAAAAAAAAAAAAAAAACTCTCATATTATTGTGGCTTGTTATTTGAATTTACGTTTTAATTAGTTAATCATATTTTTGTTCGTCAGGCTATGAAAGTGGCATTATTCAAGCATCATCATTTCGTACATATCACACACCTCTCAACAACCAGGTATGAGAGTCTGTGATCACTAGAAACAAAATTTCAATTTTTGGTTTTTTCCATCTTGGATTAAAGTGAGCCTCACAATTAATTATCTATGATTTATTTTAGGTTGACTATGTAAATTCAATGAGGGCTGCTCGAGATCTCAGTTCAAGAATTTCTGATTCTTTGAAGGTGAGATTGAAGGCTACTTTCTGAGTTAATTGGTTTATTTACATTACATCGTTACTTTTATAAAGCCAAGAGTCATATGTTTCACCAAACTCTGTATTACTATAAATGTAGTTTAAATATTTTAGTTAAACTCATATTATTACACATGTTTATTGTTGTAAATAAATTGACAGGAAGTGTCGGAATGGCTTTTATTGTAAATAAATTGAAAAAAAGTTTCGAAAGAAGAGAGGAGAGAGAATGTGGAAAAAAGTTGGGAGAGTGGCAGAAATGGTGATGTGGGCATGTAAACTGTTGTTTTTTCTTTTTAATTGAAAAACCAAAGTTCTTCCAGTTAGATTGAGTACAACAACTGTCTTGCCCCTTTCAAGCTTTCCATAAGCTTCTGGTGCTTAATTCTCATTATATTATTTTCTATGAAACATTTTAGGCTGTTTAGCCACAATAAATTAGCATTTATTAAATTTTTTATTCACCTCTGTGCTACTCGTGGTATGTCTATTGGACTGATGTTTCTTTTCTGGTGCAGATTGAGATATTCCCTTATTCAGTTTTTTATATGTTCTTTGAGCAATACCTTGATATTTGGAGAACAGCGCTGATCAACCTTTCTATAGCTATTGGTTAGTTGTTATTATTTTTTATAAAACAATGATAAAAGTTAGATTATTTCTACATATGTGTTAATTCTTATATCCAAAATTATTGATGTAAAACTCAAATGTTACTTGTCTGAAACTCAGATTTTACTATGAAGTTTGTATCTTTCTCTACTTATGTGCATATATGATAAATTATGGTTTTTTCAGTTAATCAAAAAGAATAAATCAGGATCTGTTTTATGTTTTTCCAGGTGCTGTATTTATTGTTTGTCTGGTTATCACCTGCAGGTCAGTAATGATATTCTTAGCCCTTAGTTAATTGTAGGCAAGAAAATTTGTGAGGAGGAGGTGTTTATATTTAATGAATTGAGTATAAGAAATGATATATTGATCTTCCCTTGAAATTTGGTTTGTAGTTTATGGAGTTCAGCAATAATTCTACTGGTGTTGGCAATGATTGTAGTGGATCTCTTGGTGATCTTTCTTCCACAAAATTCTCTTTCAAAAAAAAAAAAAAAATTCTATTAGTTGTCATGTTTGCTCACAAGATAACATTCTACAGGGTGTGATGGCAATTCTTAACATCCAATTGAATGCAATCTCTGTTGTTAACCTTGTGATGTCAGTGGGCATTGCTGTTGAGTTCTGTGTGCATATGACGCATGCTTTCTCGGTCAGTATCAATTTAAATATTTGTATCTTAATTATTTATTTTTGCCTTCTTCTTGGAGAAGGATTTAACATCGAAATGCACTACGTTGTGATCCATCACTTTTCCATTTCAATTTAAAAGGTAATTTGTGTGCTCATACTCTCTCTCTCTCTCTCTCTCTCTCTCACACACACACACACCTATACACTCACACACAACAGAGTTATGAAGTTCTGGAATAAAAAAAAGAAAAAGAAAAGAAAGAAAAGAAGATACAGTAATGGAAACTTTAAATGTATTTCTTTAATATTTTTTAAATGGTTTAAATTTTTTTTAGAGTTATCGATACTTAGTTCTGCTTAGTTCTTCTTTCCCTTCTAATATTGGGTCATTTTTGCATACAACTTGACAGTTTGCAGTTGGTGTATATTTCATGTACAGGTTAGCACTGGAGATAAAGATCAACGCACTAAGGAGGCTTTGGCTACAATGGGTGCCTCTGTCTTCAGGTATATATATATATATATATATATATATCTCTCTCTCTCTCTCTCTGTTTTTCTGGGAAAGGGATGTGGGGGGGGGGGGGGGGGGGGTGTGGGTGGTTCTTAGCGCCAGAGAACTGGTATTCAGATCCCTGAGACGTTTGCATTACTTGGACATTTCTAAGATACTTGTGAATTTGTTAAATGTCCCGACAGTAACTCAGTATATAATAGTTTCAGTTTCTAGTTGTGTGACTAGGAGCAGTATCTAATTAGTTCTGCTCAGAGATGCTGACTAGCTGCTATCTATTGATTGGCTGTACAGTTTCCCTGGTTGGAAACAGTTGATACTGGGTGCACAAAATGGACCAACCTTACCCCTATGACCGATCCAGACCGACCTTCCTGAAAGAAATAAACTCCTTTCACTATGTCTGTCACATACTGGAGCACCTTCCACAATAGATCATGCTTTCATTAAACAGCTGACATGTTAAGTCCAATGTCAAAGGATCCTGTATAATCCAGTCTTCCAGATGTAAAATTTTTCTCCCATCCAGTCTTCCAGATGTAAAATTTTTCTCCCATCTTACATCACCATTTTAGTATAATATTTTCTTTGCTGACATGGTTTTGCAGTGGAATCACACTAACAAAGTTAGTTGGGGTTATTGTGCTTTGTTTCTCGAGGACGGAAGTCTTTGTGGTACTGATCCCTTACTCTCATGATTGTCCAATTTCACTGGCCATTACTGTCAGCACCCTAGAATATTTATCTTTCACTCACTTATATATATGTTTTGCAGGTGTATTACTTCCAAATGTACCTTGCTTTGGTTCTTCTTGGTTTCTTACATGGGCTTGTATTCTTACCAGTAAGTCAGTACACTTTTACTTAGTTAATGTCCTTGCCATGTACACAAGTCAGTACATGGGCTTGATGCAATTACATGATTTCATTTTCGAGTCTGCATCCTTTACTGATCTTTTTGGTGTTGATCTTGTGTTTATGTCTAGAACTACATAGTTGTAGACTTCTATATAATTATATAAATCCTAAATACTAAGCCCTAAACCTGGAATGTTTAATTTTTAAACTCCAAAACACATTTTCGTTCTGGATTTAGGCACAAGATCATCAGTAGATCCTCTCTTTGGAATCGGAAAATAAAGAAGTCATGTGAATCTTGAAAATTCATGATCACAATAACTTGAGAAAAGGAAATATGTTTAAATGAAGAAGGAAACCATGACTTGTTGGGTTTTTCTTGTTTGCAGGTGGTGTTGAGCATGTTTGGTCCACCTTCAAGATGTGTGGTGGTTGAGCAGCCAGAAGATCGGCCATCTGTTGCATCACAACTATGAGAAGCTGATATGATTTGGTGACCACAACAGCAGCTCTTTTTGTAGAGTCAATTCCTATTTCTTATACAGCCGAAATTTCATGTATGATCAGAGTAGAGAAATGTCTAAATAGCTCAACGTGTAAATTATATTACTTCTGCTGACAAGAAAAGAAAAAAGTGAAAGAAAAAAAAAATTATTTCTATGCATTTCACACTACCATGCGACTACATCAATTTCCTTTGGCAATTGGCATTGACCTTGGCAATAAAAAGAACACTGAGTTCATACACCAACTGACCAACCTGGACCATACCTCATTGTGGAGTTATGTTGTGATCTTCAATTGGTGTAAAGAAGTAAACTTACAAGAGTGTTCACATATTGTACAAAAATAAGGAACATCTGCAGAAATAGAGTTAAAAAATTATTAATTATTTGTTTTATGAATTATTTCAATAAATTCAAAGGAATCTGGCACACTGGATCTGTCAAATTCTTCCAAATTCTATGACTTAAATCAATGAAAGTCAGTAAGAGTTTGCCAATGAGGCAATAACGAATATCGAAGAGACACTACTCAGTATTACTTGGACAATGCTTTACAACCACTGGATTCCTCGATTCTTAGATGGTTTGGTCCCACTAATTCATATAAATTGTTCGACTTACAATGTATGATTGGGATCCTTTTGATTTAATGACCCTTATTCTGCATTTAGGAATTCCTATTAAAATGATCCAGATATATAATTACAAGGGAATTTTTTAAAATATTTGTATGGCAGAGGCTATTTCGACCACTCTCCATTGCTGAGTTAACCACCTTAACATATTTTGGACAAATTTTTTCTAGTTTACCTTTTCTTGCAAAAAGTTATGGAATGACCCAGATTCATTCAACAACATGTCACTGAAATATACTAAGAAGTTCGGCAATTTACGGCCAAATATAATGACAACGGTGGAGTTAAGCCGGTAAGGACTAAAGCCAATGGGGGAGTCAAGCCGTTGAGGCTATCGAGACAGTCTGTCTTTAACAAATGACCTGTTTTGAGGCAAAAAGAGTGCCAAAAAAAAAAAAGAGCCATCAAGTCAATTCATTATAAATAATAGAATTAATTAATGTACAATATATGACAAACCTTTTATTTAACAATAAGGAGATCTTTGTAAGTATTAGTCACATAGCAGATGGTCATACCGTTCATGTCCAATCCTTTCACGTGTCATTTTGCCTTGTTGTCTCTGGGTGAAAAATTTATTAGCTGCCTTTGACTTCAACCATACAATATTTAATAATTTAATAATAAAATACTGAATTAATGGATTGAAGCATTATTATTAGCTTGCCGAGTACCTTTTGAGTTGAGCTTCAGTTTACACATTGAGAGATCGAGAGTCGGTGGAGAGAAAAAAAAAAAAAACAGCATAAGCAAGAAGAAGAAAGACCAAAGTAGCAACCAAGTCCCATTCTCTCTCTCTCTCTCTCTCTCTCTCTCTCTCTCTCTCTCTATCTCTCTCTCTCTGTGTTGTGAAATAATGCTTTGCCTGTAGTTTACAGTTTCAGTTCGCAATTTCAGTTTCAGATCTATAGTTGATTGCATTGGAATCGATTTTTCAGTTCGCAGTTTCAATGTTAGTTTGTAGTTATAGTTTGCAGTTTCAGTTCACAGTTTCAGTTCGCAGTTTCAATTTCAGTTTCAGTTGAAATCTCAATTGCAGTTTCAGTTTCAATTATAATTTAATTTATGAAAATTCTCAAATTTGATATACCAGTTTGAATTTGGAGTCTTATAATTCTTAAATTTTTCATTATTGTAATAGTTTCATAAAAACTTTCTTATTCTATGTGTTTTTTTTTTTTTTTTTGGTTTGCATATCTAATAATTTTATGAAATATGGAGTCCTCCTTTTTATGTTTTTAGATTTCGGCGTACACTCTAAAGAATTTGTTTGTATGTGTAGTTAGCTTGCAGGTAATGTTCATCATTTTCTGCTTTCATGGTTGACTAGATTACCTGAAAGTTAATTTTTTGTGAAAGTTTGGGTTAATATATATTACCTAGAAGTTGTTTTCTGTTGGGCTTTATAGGGGGTGGGCTGCAAGTAAGTAGTAGGTGGGGTTTGAGTAATTATTTTTATTTAAGTGCTTTTAGTTAATTTAAAATATTGTCAATACCTTGTAATTAATGGACTCTAAATAATATCAGCATAAACACTATTTATCAATAGGAAAACTCCCTATAATTTGAGAATAATCAATTCCAGTTAATTTCAACTAGAAATCTACCAATATCTACAATTTAGTTGGTTACATAAATCAATTCACATTACAAAAGGAAAACAAGAACAAGAACAAGAACAAAAGCAAAAAGCCTACAGTTTTTATGGTGAATAAGGGGGCCAAAGGCCTAAAAAAACAAGAAAAAGACTACAAAAATAGCCCAAGGCCTAGCAACACCTGCCAGGTCCTCAACTAATCTTCCCTGCACAAGTAGGAGGGGATGAGATGCCCAACTCAGCAAGACTGTCAGCAACACTTTACAAGTCCACTCCAACCCCAACAAACGCTTGCACCCGAGAATGAGAGTAGATAGAGGATGACAATCCTCAAGAGGCTTCCAAACAACCCGAGTCCCAAGCAGACTTAAGCCCAATTATATCCCCCATAACTCAGCATTTAGAATCTGCCTTTTGCCACTCTCCATGGTGATCCAGAAACAGGAAACTGCCAAGCTAGAGTAGCTTGAGTCCTTAAGGGTTTTGACAACTTGGTCCTAGTAGCACAAAACCATTCCTAAGCTGCATCCAGAACAGTCTTGTGAGGCCATATGTTGGGAGAAGATCTAGGACAGAACACCCTCTGCTTCCTCCGCTTCCAAAGATACCAGAAACTCAGACACAGTGGCCCAAGGAAGACCGCTGCAATCATGACCATTGTTCTTAAGATGATTAAGAATCCAACCAACCCTATCTCCTCTCTGACCATCAACAAGAGAAGCAGGCATGCCAGAACCAGCCCAAACCTCTCTAGCCTTAGGGCAGGCAGTCTCTCACAATAAGCACAGCATCTTCACAATTATGGCCAAAAAGCTTACACTTCATTGTTGAACAAAAAAATTATGTTCATTCACTAAAATATACTGGCAACTATCAACTATATATAATATAATGGACCAACAAAGCAAAAAAGCTTGACCAATGCCTTGAACTCAATATCCCCAGATAATTTCTGTTTAAGATGGATTACCAAGACTTCATGCTCCAATCCATGCAGTGAGACTTCAACACCAGTACTGAAACTAGTGCAAGTGGTACGTGCATTTTATAGACTGCAAAATTCTGCAACATCAGTGTTGCAACTCGAGAAGCATCTTACACTCATGAATGGCCACTACTACCTAACAACAGTTTTAAATGACGACGAGAAAGCTGGAGAGAGAGCTTAATTGTGTGGCCCGGCGAAGATTGGCATACATCAATACACTCCTCTAAATCAGCATCACATGTTAATAGCACCCACTCTGAGTCATCATCCAAGTATTTGATATCAAATTTACTCATGTCTTCTATACTAAATCGCCTTGCAATTTCTTGCACCAAATCTTCATATCCCCAATCACTTTGAATGCGGAACCGGGTTTTCTCGTCTCCATATGTGACTTTTACTCTTTGAGCATCCCCTTCTTGAATTAGCCGGCCATTATTTTTCACTGCAGGTGGAATAGACTGCAGTTTTTGTTGCTCTCTGAGATTTTTACCACTTTGGGATCTTGGCAGTAGCTCCCTTCCATCTTGACCCAAGGCATGCAACTCTGCCTCACTTCTGACCCTCTTTAGCATGCCATCACTAGAGTTACCTCCAACAATTGAATCATCGTTACCAGCGACGTTCCATGTGGGAGGTTGTTGCTGTGTCCTGCTGGAACAGCAATGGCTTGAACTGGAACTCTGACTGCATGAAGATGAGGAAGATTTTGATGCAGTAGCTTGGGAGCTGAAAACACCACCTTCCGCAGGCATGTTTGTTGGCTTTGGCTGATCACTCAGCTTTGAAGTTGAAAATGGGTTGGTCCCCGATAAATTTGGAGAGGTTAGCTCTTGGAAGTTTGTATAGAAAGAGTCAATTTGGAAAGCACCAGAAGCGCCTTGGACTGAGTCGATAACAAGTTGCAGTTTCTGTAGAGAGTGGCCAACCTTCTTGATTTTTCGAGATGGCCAACGTTTAATCCCATGTTGTCGGCATATCCTCTTCAAGGTTGTGGAGCAAACTAAACATGGTAAATTTGAAAAAACAAAAGAAAAAAAAAAAACAATATTAAACATGAAATTTTGAAAAAGGAAAGTAATCTTCCTAGTAGAAATTTTAACATAATCCACATAAATACAAAGAGTTGCAAATATTATAGTGTGCTAGTCTTGTAGACATTTTGTTTAATTCAGTTGGTAATAGCTGCTGAAACTGAAAACACTAACATGGCAACTTTACTTTGGAACATTGCAGTGCGTATATGTATACTATACAAAGTATACACATAAAACGATAATGAATTACATAAAGTATACACACAGCACCATTACTCTGAAGGCCACCAAAATGCCACACAGACATTCACAAGAGCTAAAACATCAAAAAGGAAGCAGGTTTATCAGAAGAAGTGCATACCTCCAATACTCTTTGCAGCATCTTTTAGGCTACCAGAAAAATATTTTCGAAGAACTTGCAAGGTGATAGCTTTCTCTGCCTTGGTACGTCTTTTCTCTCTTGTCTTATTCACACCAACGCTTGAGAAGCTACCCTCACCGAAAGTAGAACACTCTCCACCAAACTCAGTACCGACTTTTTGGTTTGAATCTTGTTGATGCTGCTTTAACTTTGAGGATTTCACACCCAGAATCTCCCTTTGTTTTTCCTTTGGGTATATTGAGACATCATTACCACTCTGTTGGACCTCTGTTAAACAGGCAAAACTACTAGGGCTGGGGTCTGAAGGGACAACCACTTCACTGACTGGAAAATCAGTTTCCTCCTCTAGTTCCTTGTCTGTGACAACCCGTAAGCTCCGGCAAGTCTGTTGTATGATTAAGGATAGTGCAGTCAGCATCTTCTTCTGTTCTTCAGGATCCCTGCACTCCACAGGCAAGAAGAACTCCAGAACAAAATCAGTTGAACCAGTGAGGATGCTCCGTAGACGTATTGCAACAGCTGCATGCAACCCAAACATCCTGGCGTGGTGAGATAGAGGATACTCTGTCTTGACAGAGGAAGTTATGTCATTTGAGAAGCATGGTTGATTAGTCATAAAAGCACTCCCAACAATGCCTTGGCCTTTTAACAAGTGATGTTCAGAACAAGCTTCATGAAAGCCCTGGATATGACGATCAGTCACATGGCAAGCATGATCCACAGTTGAAACACAGTGAACGTAGTTGTCATCAGAATGTCGGCACCCATCTTTACCTTGTTGAGTGCACAGAGCCCAAGTTTGTGCTAAAGGCAATTTGTGTGTCTCACATGCAGATCTCAAGACCTCCTGGATCTCGGGTAATGCAGCTTGGTAGGGCTTGTCACACTCCTGCTAAGATAATACACCAAATGACCTTAAAAGTGATATTGGAATATTTATCTAATAAATCACTTTGCCTTCATGGAAATTATCTGCTTACCTTTACATTATGAGTACTCAAATTTTTAGAACTTTGAAGATCAACAGCCTGCAGATTTAAAAGGCTTGTGCAGATCAGAAAACAAGATTCATGAGAACAGGCTGATTTGGAGAAGAGTAGTAAAGAAGAATCTCAAAAGTCCTTATCTAAGGAGCATGGATCAAAGAAGAATTTCATATCACAAGTCTTTAATGACTTGTAATCGACACTGCATTTGGAATTTTTGTATCTCTGAAAGCTATAATCACAGACATTACTGATATTCAGTGTTGGGTGGTTGGGGGAGGACAGGAAAGACATACAGACCAGACCGCAAGTTCAAAAACAGTAAAGGGAAGTTTGTCTGCATAAAACAATAAAAGCCAATAAAGCAAGAAGTTTTACAATGTTAAGATTGGATGGCCACCTATACACTTTAATTTTGAATGAGGACTCTCTTGAAAATAAACAAAAAATGTCGGTTACCACAAATTAAATACAGATAATATGTTTACATCTTGATTATCAGTTATATTACATTCACAGGGACTAATGGGACTTTGATTGATGTCAACTCCTGTAATATAATTTGTCAATGGTCATTAAAAAAAAAAAAAACAATAAACTCCCCGGGTCTCTTGCAGTCTTTTACACAACACTCACTGTCCTAATTGATACGAAGAAAAAAAAATTGAAGAATGAAATGCTGATTCAGGAAAGAGCACAGACCTCAAGTGCCTTGCAGACACTTTCAAGCTCAGTTTGATACTTTATCTTCTGGGTGGTTGTAACAACCTCAAGGACGCCCAAGCAAGTCCTACTACCTTGTTCAAAGATGGGAAGTGCTAGAGTTCCACGTACATCATACAGTTGAGCATGGTCAACCCGAGGGTACTCATCACTTCTAAAGAATCGAACATCAGGAGTCCACTCAGGAACCTTACCAGAGAAAACCCGGCCAGGCAACCCCTTAACCAACTCCTCAGAATCCTCTCCAGTCGAGAACTGATAATTCACAGAGATGCCTCGATATTTGGCAAGCCTGGGACAGCCCGAATCAAGTGAGAAAAGTAGATCATTAGTTGTTAAAACACGTCTACCCCCTCTATCTACTGGCACCCATATTTGTACAAGGACATCTTTGTTTCTCATGACATCACCAATGTACACAAGTGCCCTCATTAATCTCTCCATCACTGGATTTTCTGTGGGTCCAATCCACCACCTTCTGCTCAATTCATGACCTTCAATTGTAGGATCTGCTAGTTGACCAGAGCAACCTTCAGCATCTATCATATTCTGGCCAGGAGACTGAACATTGACAGCATCTATCATATTCAACAATGGTCTTTGCATCTCTTGTTGATTGCTGTTTTGAGATGGGTTCATGCTCAAATTGCCATTGGTCTCCAACGCAGGCCAAAAAATTGAGTGGTCCAAGAGGGCATCTGAACCGGAGGAGATCTGATTAGGAAATTCGGGTCCATCTGTGGTTTCCAACCAGCATCCCTCTAAGAAGACTTCATCCATGAAGTCTAAATCCATAGCGAAATCAAGTTGAGCTCCCAGCATCGTAGCTGATGATAAAAGACCATCTTCCATGATGACCCCTTTGCAGAAACCCCACTTTCTAGATTCTATTCCACTGAATTTATTTGAGAACCTTTAGGTCCCTAAACTGATCGAATGCGAGCTAAAATATCAAAATAGAAGATGTCTTAAGAACAAGTCCAGTCTCCACTGTCCTTCCTTGAAATTCTAGTCTGTCCAAATTCCCCAAAATTTTAAACAAGATTCTATGAGTATACAAAATAAAAGAAGAAATTGCAAACTACTTTTCGAGAAGTAAGAAAAGTGAACCAATCAAAATCTTAACCATGAAAGAATATGAAGATTATATTCTCTGTTTTTTTACCATACAAATCGTATACGAGTCAAAAGTATCAAAAACTAATCAAATTACCAAGAACTAATAACAGTAATAGTCTAATAGAATAAAATTTCATCAGAGAACTTGGGCCTCCCACTCCCACTCCACATCCATCAAAGTTGCAAATATCTACGATGCAAATCAAAAGGGATGATAGAAAGAAAAATAAAATATAAAAAACCCACTTTCCAACTTATCAACTTACAATCAAGAATCTAATTTTAGCCATAGAAAGTGACAGAAACAGTTTCATCAATGAAATAAAAAAGAAATCAACAAGTTTCATCAACTCCAGTTTCTGACCCAAGACAAAAGAAACCAGAAAAAGTAAATAAGAGAGAAAAGAACAACTTACTGTGTGAAGAGTCTTGTAGATACCCAGGATGATGTGGGTATTTTTGTTGTATTTAGTTATTCATACACTTCTCCTGAAATACCAATAAAAGTGTCTGCAAGAGGAGGAATATGGAGCAACAAACAATCTCATAAAGGGGGCAATTCCTAGTCCACCTAGTTCCTTGTGTTCCTTGTGATGTCCCCTCGACAAACACAATTCCAAAGTTCCAAGCTGGGACTCTCTCTCTCTCTCTCTCTCTCTCTCTAATACTGTTTATGATTCCATGCTAATTGGCAATTGTATTTGTGTGAGAAAGATTCTCCCTTTCTGCTTGTACCTATGGACCCCACACACACGTACGCAAAAAATCCATCAATGGGCCTTGCACTTCTCGCTGTGAAAGTCAACCAACAGCGTAGCAAGAGTAGAGAGAGAAAGATTGAGAGAATCAGAGCGCTGATTCAGTTTGGGTGATGATACAATATATATATAATTTGAAGCGGTGGGTGGGAAATGGGAATCCTTTGGGAATCAGAATTTGTTCAACACTGAATAAACAAATGGAGGGGTAGTGCCTTTGGGCTTTGCCACTCACTCGCTCACTCTCCCACCTTAGATGCTCTACGACGCCTCTTTGAGTCACTCTCTTTATTTTATTTAGGCCAAACGATACTTTTAAACCTATATTTTTATAAATTTTTTACTTTGATCATGATCTTTTGATTTTGTCAATTTCAATCATGTATTTGTAACACAATAGCAATTTCGGTCAATTTAAATTATTGAAGGAAAATCCGACATTGTGAGTGGTATTTTGGATATCTTATTCACTTATATGTTTATGTAAACTCATACCTGTCATTAAACACAATCAATCTAAAAAGATAAGAAGTTTTATCGGTAAATTGAATATGTTCTATAACGGGTAAAAATTTAAATAGACATTTAGGGCCTGTTTAGTATTTTATTTAAAAACTATTTTTTGTTTTCAAAAACAAAAAAACAAGTTTTAGTCAAAAAAACGTGTTTGGTAGACGATTTTTAAAAATAATTTTTAGAAAAAAAATTCAAAAACATGCCTTTTTTAAAAAATGATAAAACATCGTTTTTCTCTTTTTTTTTTTTACACTTCCTTTTTTCTTAGATGTCATCATTTTTTAAATTTAAAAATTATTTTCAAATTTAAAAAATTGATTTTGAAAACTCATATTTAAAAAAAAAATCTTAATTTTTGGAAAAAAAATTTTAGTTGGATACCAAACGGGGCCTTAGGTAAACTAAAATGTTTGAAATGTCAATCATGTGTAAAGTAATTGCTTCCATATAAAATTTTTTATCAAAAATTTAAATGAAATTAACTATTTAGACTTAATTGCTATTATATTAAAAGTACAAAACTTCTGCATTCCAAATATCAAATTTGTATCTTATATAGTTATATTGAAGTCTTTCTGATCCCTTTGTTTTCAAGTACTCAATAATGTTGTATAAAGAAGACGAAAAGGACACTAGACTAATTGTAACAGAGTCAGAGTGCCACGTGCAGAGACGGACCTCTTCAAGTACAGCCCACCCCATTTTTTGGCAAAAAAAAAAAAAAAAGGCTTGTAGTAATATTAGCCTAATAACTCAATACTCAATTGTTGTCACTCAACTATAATAATAGTCTAATAACTCCTTTTGAATCTCTAAATTTAAAATTAGCTTTTTGATTTATGGTTTTAATATAGGGCTTTCAATTTCAATTAAAAGTTCTAAAATTTTAAGTTAGGGGATGTTTGAGTTTGTTATAATATGTTATAGAACTATTAATTTTTTTAATTGTTTATATGTTGTTAATTTGTTAATTTATTTTACTAAATAGCCATTAGTTTTTAATTGATCACATATAATAGACAATTCTAATATTTCGCACATTATTTACAATTTCATAATGTGTTGTCCTCCGTTTATGAATTATGTCATGAACTTGTTAGAACAAGAAAATTATAATGGTTGATCGAGAAATTTATTCGTCTTGTGTTGACTCTTCATGTTTCGACAGCAACAATTGAGCGAACATTTTCATCCATAAAATTTATTAAAAATTGACTTTGAAACAAGATATGTGATGAGTTTATTGCTTATTGTATGGTTATTCACATTGAAATTAAAAGATCTTGTTGATACTATCAGTTATGATTCTGTTATTGATGATTTTAATATTGTAAAGAATCATAGGGCACAACTTAAGTAAGTGTATTTTTTGTTGTTTATTAATAAAATTCACTTCGAGTTTTCTTTGAATAAATTACATTTTAGATCAATGAAGTGTTTTAACAAGTTATTTGAATTTGAAAAGTGTTATAAAAACAAATGTTATACTGCCAAAGTTTAGCCCACCCCATTTTAAATTCCTGGGTCCGTCCCTGGCCACCTGCAACAATTCTTGTAGATGATAGAAAGGGAAGTGGGCGAATTGTACGTCTCTGATCTTGAGTTAAACTGTCAATTTTCAGAAGCTTCACTCTCTCTCTCTCTCTCTCTCTCTCTCTCTCTCAGCTCTGCCATTGTTGGAAAGTATAAAACCCTTTAATGTTTAATATTTTATGTTTTATTTATCAAAAGTAAGGAGAGAAAATGTACTGAATGGAAAAGAGAAAAAAGAAGTATACAATTTTTAATCTTTAACTTTGGTTTTGGATGGATTAAAAAAAGGAAATGGTATAAAGATAGTAAATTAAATATTGATGGTTAACCATTAAATTTGTGATGAGCATTTGAGCAAAAAAAAAAAAAATGTGATGGGGATTGATGTATCGATCTTGTTAAAGTTATTTGTGAACAGACGAAAAACAAGACAAAAAAAAAAAAAACAAAAACAAAGGAGAGAGATCACCAAAGTTAGAGAAACACTAATCGTGCATTTGTGCTGACGTCCAAATAAGCTCCCATGCAAAACTCAGTCAAGGCAGATAAAAGTTTATGGTAGTTTTTAGCTTAGTAAAAAAGTCTAAAAATAGACTCCTTCGCTTGTAAGCTTGAAAAAATAAAATAATAAAAAAATAATTCTCCATCACCAATTGTATACACTTTATGAGTTTTGTTTCTCTCGTTTGTGACGTAGCTGAGAGAGACTAATACAATTTTTGGTTCAAGTTCATTTTTGCCCATGAGCTATATAAACTAAACGAAAGTATACAAAATAGCTCATCTGTCAAATATTAGAGGGATAATTTTGTCATTTTATCAATTAACAATATTTAATTATTATTTAAATAACCAAAATTAATATAACCAAAATAATTATATAAAAAAACCCACCCCAGCCCGTTCACTCACCCGGCCACCTTGCCCCTCCCTCCCCCGCCACCTTGCCCCTCCACCCCCGCCACCCAGCCTCTCTCTCTCTCTCTCTCTCTCTCTCTCTCTCTCTCTCTCTCTCTCTCTCTCTCTCTCTCTCTCTCCGCGACAACCCCAGCCACTTTCCCCACCCCCACGTCGACAACCTTTACCACCACTTCCAATCCTACTACGACGCGCTTGACCTCGCCGCCTCAAACGACGTCGTCGTCGTCGCCGTCGCTTAGCTCCTCCACCCTGACTGGCGCACTCCTCTCAAGAAGCCTTTCCTCTGGCTCGGCGACCTCCACCCCTACGTCTTCACCAACCTCCTCCGCTCCTTCCTCGACCAAAACGACACGCCGGACTCCGAAATCAACGACGACAGCGTTGGCATGGAATGTGTGGGAATGGTGGGGTTCTGTCGGCAGTAGGAGGGTGGGTGGGGGGATGGTGGGGTTGGGGTGAGGGGGGTGGCACAGGGTGGGTGGGGGGAGTGGCGGGGATGGGGGGAGGTGGAGTGGTGGGGGGGGGGGGGCGGGGGAAGGAGGGGCTGGGTACGTTGGCAGGGTGGTGGGGTAAATAGAGTATGAAATGTACGATGGCTGACTGGCTGAGGAAAGCGGGTCGAACCTTGGCGTGGGCTCGACTTCACGGAGGATTTGGGTTCGTGGGTTGGGGTTTCTGGAGGGGCTGGGTGGCAGGGGAGGGAGGGGCAAGGTGGCGGGGGTGGGGGAACGGGCCGGGTGGGTTTTTTTTATAATTATTTTAGTTATATTAATTTTGATTATTTAAATAATAATTAAATATTGTTAATTGATGAAATGACAAAATTACCCCTCTAATATTTGACAGATGGGCTATTTTGTATAATTTCGTTTAATTTATGGATTTATTTGAAATATTTGATAGTACATGAAGCTATTTGAAATAGACCCTATAGTTCATGGGCAAAAATGAACTTAGAACCTAAATTTTTTATTCACCTCTGTGCTACTCAGAGTGTTAAATTTCGAAGTTTTCGCCGAAAATTTCGATTTTTGGGGGTGTCGAAATCGAAACCCATATTTGCTAAAATTTCGGGATGATTTCGTCGAAATTGTCGAAATTATCGAAATTTCGCCGAAATCGTCGAAATTTCGGCGAAATTTTCGACGGTGGTTTTCAATCTGGTTTTAGAGCTGGGTTTTTGCAGAAAAATGGAGAGGTTGCAGGGGGGAGATCGAGGGAGAAAGAGGGGTGGCGGCAGGGCGGCGGCAAGGGGAGATCGAGGGGGAGAGAGAGGCGACGGCAGAGGGAAGATCGAGGGAGAGAGGCGACGGCAGAGGGCGACGGGGCGAGGGCAGGGGGCGATGGGACGACGGCAGAGGGGCGAAGGGCCGAGGGCAGGGGCGACGGCGGGGGAGATGCAGGGGCGATGGGCCGAAGAAGAAATGCAGAAAAATGGGTTGCTGCCTGCTGGATAGTGGAGCCTCGAGGGAAAAGAAAGGAAAGGGAAAGGAAGGAAAAAAAAGAAGAAAAAAAAAAAAGAAAAGAAAAAAAAGAAAAGGAAGGAAAGAAAAAGAAGAAAAAAAAAATAGAGAAAAAAATTAAAAAGGTTTAGGGTTGATTGGGGTTTGGGGCCTTTGGGTTAATTGTGAAGAAAAAAAATAGTTTGGGGTTTCGTTTGCCCGTTTTGGAGTTTCGTTTAGTTATTTTTAAACCCTAAACTAGTAAACTATAATATATTTTTATATAAAAAATAATTTAAAGTACCCTAAAGGGCTTAAACCATAGTATCATATACCATATCCTAAATAATATAGAATATAGATTATAAAATATATAGGGTTTAGTGTATATATTATAGAGTATAGATAATATACTAATTTCATTTTATACTAATTTTATTTAACAGTATTTGTCTCCAGCGTGCATTATATTTATCTTATATAACATGAAACCTACTATATAATTTGGTTTCTTCAATATTTTTTATCAATTTAGTAGATAATATGATAAATAAACATATGGTAAAGTTTCATTCAAAATTTCCGTATTTTGATAACAATTTCCATCATTTTCATCAAATTTTTGTCGAAATTTAAAAATCTTCGAAATTTCCGTCGAAATTTTCATCGAAATTTCCTCGAAACCCGAAATTTTATTCCTTGGTGCTACTCTGGTATGTCTATTGGACTGATGTTTCTTTTCTGGTGCAGATTGAGATATTCCCTTATTCAGTTTTTTATATGTTCTTTGAGCAATACCTTGATATTTGGAGAACAGCACTGATCAACCTTTCTATAGCTATTGGTTAGTTGTTATTATTTGTTATAAAACAATGATAAAGTTAGATTATTTCTACATATGTATTAATTCTTATATCCAAAATTATTGATGTAAAACTCAAATGTTACTTGTCTGAAACTCAGACTTTACTATGAAGTTTGTATCTTTCTCTACTTATGTGCATATGATAAATTATGGTTTTTTCAGTTTATCAAAAAGAATAAATCAGGATCTGTTTTATGTTTTTCCAGGTGCTGTATTTATTGTTTGTCTGGTTATCACCTGCAGGTCAGTAATGATATTCTTAGCCCTTAGTTAATTGTAGGCAAGAAAATTTGTGAGGAGGAGGTGTTTATATTTAATGAATTGAGTATAAGAAATGATATATTGATCTTCCCTTGAAATTTGGTTTGTAGTTTATGGAGTTCAGCAATAATTCTACTGGTGTTGGCAATGATTGTAGTGGATCTCTTGGTGATCTTTCTTCCACAAAATTCTCTTTCAAAAAAAAAAAAAATTCTATTAGTTGTCATGTTTGCTCACAAGATAACATTCTACAGGGTGTGATGGCAATTCTTAACATCCAATTGAATGCAATCTCTGTTGTTAACCTTGTGATGTCAGTGGGCATTGCTGTTGAGTTCTGTGTGCATATGACGCATGCTTTCTCGGTCAGTATCAATTTAAATATTTGTATCTTAATTATTTATTTTTGCCTTCTTCTTGGAGAAGGATTTAACATCGAAATGCACTACGTTGTGATCACTACTGGAAAAATGGACAGTAGGCACGAATAATGACTCACAGTTATGAGGCGAATGAGATTACAGCATTTCCAAACATGGTTTTGAGCAATCAGTGACTCAAACTTAGTGTTCACGGTGTAAGCGTGAGTAATTTAATAATAGGCACTGGTAACTGTGAGGATTTTTAAAATGCAGCGGCTTCGGCTGCGTGGAGCCGCTGCAACGGAGCCGATAAATGAATGAGTACAACATTCGCATTTACTAAGTCACGGATTACCAAACTGTGACATGTAGTAATTCACAGATTTCCAAACCGTGCCATGTACTAAGTATTGTTCGGATTGTGTACAAGTTTACTGGTTATCTAAAGTCTCACGGTTTTGAATAAATTGTGTATATTTAAACTATTAGTCACTGTTTTCATGCAGTGCCTATTCCAAAAGTAATATTTTATCTTTCAGTCACGGTTTACATACTGTGCCATGATCAAAATTACTATTGCCACTGTCACGGTTTACCCTAAACCCTGAAATTATAAGCAACAGAGGACCGGACCTCTCTTGAGAAGACCGGTCCTCCAGAGGCGATCCATCATTTCTGCTTGAATTAAGAATCGGTCCTGTCTTGAGAAGACCGGTCCTCCAGAGGCGATCCATCATTTCTGTTTGAATTAAGAACCGGACCTCTCTTGAGATGACCGGTCATCCAGAGGCGATCCATCATTACTGTCAGATTTTATCTATTAGTCACGGTTTACATACTGTGCCATGACCAAAATAATATGGCATATGCGATATGAAGGATTAACCCTCCTCCTTCCCTCTCCAATTTATCACGCGAAATAAATGATATTAGCAGTACCCACCGCGCGCAGGAGCAAAACCCCCTTCTCTTCCCCCCTTTGATTGAGAAATTTTTCTGCGCTCAGGGATCAAATAAGGCCAGGTATGGGTTTATTTAGTATACTCATATCCCAAATTTGCCTAATTAAGTATGTAATGGTAGTCTTCTTATACTTCATCCCCATTATGAGTTGTTGGCTATGAAGTTCAACAACGACCACGAGACCGGATTAGATTAATGAGATGAGAAATTGACAAGGAGAACCTGGCAATCTAAACTTGAATTATTACATGTTAGACTTACCTATTATTTGCTCTACATCTGATTGATTTAGAACAATAGAAATATTGGGTTTGATTGCAATTTAGGAATTCCCATTTTTTGAGGTTCATGACTTTATAATATATGTTATGAATATATCATATGAGTATGCATTTGGTTTGTCACTTGCGTGATGAATAATCCCCATACGTATGTATTTTGTTTGACATTTTAATTTAGCAAGCATTTAATTTTTAGTATTGCATTTTTAATATTACAATACCTACTTGTATATTTGAGCTGACCTATATTCCTGCAGTTTTTTTTTTAAGATTCTAAATACAGAACAAAGAAGAACACTTGAAGCTTGGTCTGTGCGCTTTCACAATTGAAATCAAGTTTGTTGTTGTCTCAATTTCTATTTACATGTAGATATAATTGTTATCAACAAAGGTAGTGAAAAAATGACTCAATTTTCTGATCCCATTTAGTTATCCTTCTTCCTCCCAACCCATGTTTTTATTATTCTCTCTCTGTATTGGCCTTGGCAGTTTTGGGTATAAGCAAATGAACAACGAGCAGGTGGTTACAGTAGAAATTAAAATTAATTGTTGAATATATCCATCAATTGTCATAAGTATGTATTGGGAAACTGCATCCAAGCATATTTCCTATTGTTCATACATCCACTTTTTTGTTGAACATCTTTATGGGCTTCGTCTGCTATTATTTGAAGGATTTTTTCTGCAAATTGACTTAGTTTTCTTCTAATTACTAGGCAGATAGTGACTTCTCAATGGATAAAGATTGGGTATTTTTGGATCGTATGAGTGACGAATATTTGACAAGGCTACGTGCATTCATCGCCCATGCATTAAGAGTATCCGCATTTGATGGGCACATTAAGTGCCCGTGTAGTCAATGTTGTAATCGGTATTGGAAGTCACCTATAGAAGTTGAAGAACACATTTTTGTTGATGGTATGGACGAAGATTATGTTAATGCACCATGGACATCGCATGGGGAGCAGTTGCCTAGGCCTAACACCGAAGCAACCCATGTTCAGAATGAAGATATGACTGGTATGTTGCATGATGCCTTTGGAATGCATGGGTTTGAATATACTGCTGGAACTAATGATGATACCTCCCCGCCGTCTGGGCCCACTTCTGCTGCTGAAAGCTTTTTCCATGCGATGGAGGATGCTAAAGTAGAGTTGTACCCAGGCTGTGGCAGAACTAAGCTTTCCTTCTTGGTGAGATTATATCAGATCAAGTGCTTGCATTCTTGGACCAACACATCTTTTACAGAATTGCTGACTTTGCTAAAGGATTGGTTTCCGAAAGGGGTGAATTTGCCACCCAGTTTTTATAAGACCAAGAAGTTCATTACTGACTTGGGTTTGAGTTATGAAAAAATTGATGCATGCCCAAAAGATTGCATGTTATATTGGAAGGAGCATGCCAACAATACATCATGCCATGTGTGTGGCAAACCACGTTACAAGGAAAACATAGAGGCCGGACATGTCACTCGTACTAAAGTTGCTAATAAGGTGTTACGTTACTTTCCTTTGGGACCACGACTCCAACGTCTTTATATGTCACATCATACCGCTGATTCTATGGTATGGCATGCCGAACGCAGACAGGTGGATGGTGTGCTTAGGCATCCTGCAGACTCCCCAGCGTGGGAAAAATTAGATAGTTTGGATCCATCCTTTGGTTCAGAGCCACGTAATGTGCGCTTAGGGTTGGCTAGTGATGGATTTAATCCTTTCGGAATGATGAGCTTATCCCACAGTACTTGGCCGGTGATAATTTCAGTTTATAATCTTCCACCGTGGCTATGCATGAAACAACCGTGCTTAATGCTTTCTTTGCTTATTCCCGGTCCTAAGAGTCCTGGAAATGATATAGATATTTATCTTCAACCTTTAGTGGAGGAGTTGAAGACTCTTTGGGAACATGGGTTACCAACATTTGATGCAGTGAAAAAAGAGACTTTCATCATGCGTGCTGCCGTTTTATGGACAATTAATGATTTTCCAGCATATGCGATGCTTTCAGGTTGGAGCACTAAAGGGAAGAAGGCATGTCCACAATGTGCATATGGGACATATTCTCTAAGGTTGAATGTAAGTCAAAAAGAATGTTATCTTGGTCATCGTCGATGGTTGCCTATCAATCATCGGTTTCGAAGATTGACTCATTCATTTAACGGATCCCAAGAGCATGGTTTACCACCAATTCCTATGACAGGTGGAGAGTGTCTGGCTTCATTAAGTGGGTTAACCTTTCAATTCGGTAAGGGTAAAAAGAAATCTTTAACTCGCAAGCGCAAACATGATGCTGCCAAGTACGATGGTCCATGGAAGAAAAAAAGCATTTTTTTTGATCTACCATATTGGAAGGATCTTCTTATTCGACATAATCTGGATGTGATGCATATTGAAAAAAACGTCACAGATAGTGTTTTGGGGACGTTGTTATGTGTTGATGGGAAAAACAAAGACACATACAAGGCTCGCTTGGATTTGGTGGATCTAAAACTGAAAAAAAAACTACATCCCATACTTGAAGGGGGAAGAACAAAACTACCCCCGAGCCTTTCACCTTATCAAATGAAGAAAAAACGTCAATGTGCACAGTCCTTGCATCAGTCAAGGTTCCTGATGGGTTTGCCTCCAACATAGCCAGATGTGTTAAAGTTGAAGAGAAGAAATTAATAGGTCTAAAGAGCCATGATTGCCATATACTTATGCAGTACTTGATTCCTATTGCAATTCGTGGGATCTTACCAAGAAATGTGATTCGTGTGCTACTCGAGCTTAGTTCATTTTTTCGAAACCTCTGTTCTAAGGTTGGTACTACTGGTCACTTTCAAGTTTTGTCTCGAAGAATCGCAATTACATTATGTGAATTAGAAAAGTTATTGCCGCCGGCATTTTTTGACTCAATGGTTCACTTGCCTATTCACCTTGCTGATGAAGCAGCAATAGCTGGTCCTGTACAATACAGGTGGATGTACCCAATCGAGAGGTATTAAAAACGCAGTATGTAATGTATAAATATATTTTATTTATTATTTGCTTTATTCTCCTCTGTTACATGAATCAAACATGCACAAGTTATATATATATATATTTTTTACACTTTGATTTGGGTTAGTTTTCTTTTACTTATGCTCATCACCACGTTAATTATTTTATGCAGATACCTGCAAACACTCAAGAAATATGTTCGTAACAAATATCGTCCCGAGGGCAGCATCGCCGAAGGGTATATTGTTGAAGAGTGTTTAACTTTTTGCTCTATGTATCTTGGGGACGAAACTGTTACACGTCGAAATAGGCCTGGTCGAAATGTTGATGCGGTAGGGAGTGGTGCACGTGACGGACTAGTAATATTTTCAGCACCTGGAAGATCTCTTGGGAGAGTTGAATTATTCAACCTAGACCAATCAAAATGGGAAAGAGCACACTTGCATGTGTTGCTCAACTGCCCCGAAGTCCAACCTTATATAAGGTGCAATACATAAGATGTTGATGTGAATTTGATAATACTGGATGGTTTCATTTTTTTCAAATAATTGTCAAACCATCTTATCATTTATTTCATTTATTAGGGACCACGTTGCTCGTGAGAGGGCAAATCGAGGACCACGCATAAGTGAAGCAGCATCTATACAATTAGCGCACTTGTCATTTCCGGAGTGGTTTCGAATACATGTTAGTATCCTGCTAGTAATTGATATATTTAGAATGATGTTGATGTATTTCGGAATAGTGTATAATATTTGGTCATTTATGCAGATCGATGACCAAATAGATCGTGGGGTTTGCAACATTAGTGACGACTTGTGTGCATTGGCTAGTGGACCGAGTCGGCGAGCTGGTCGTTGGAAAAAATACATAATGAATGGTTATCGGTTCCATGTGAAATCTGTTGATGAGGCTGGCCAGTCACAAAATAGTGGAGTATTTGTACAAGGTGAGAATGAGAATTATGCTATAGTTGAAGATACTAATCCGAGCTCATCCATGGTTGACTATTATGGTGTACTGAATGACATTATTGATTTAGACTATCATAATGACCGACATGTGGTGTTATTTGATTGTGACTGGATAAATGGGCAAGGCCGCCAAAGTGGTATTAAAATAGATGAATATGGGTTTACATTAGTGAACTTCACTCGATTGATGCCCCCACAGGACACATTTATTTTAGGGTCACAAGCACATCAGGTGTTTTATGTGCAAGATCTAAATCAACCAGTTTGGCATGTTGCCGTGAAAACAAGGCCTAGAGATTATTTTGACATGGGCATAGTAACAACCCATGATATTTCTGCACCTCAAAACTTGGATGATGCCACTAATGTGGTCGACGAAGTAGAGGTCCGAACAGATGTGGAAGATGTGATGGTGACTTAAATGGACAGCCAGGTAAATCTTATTTTGAATATCACACTTTATGGCAAACATCATGAGGAGGTGATTTGGTTTTTCGCCCATGACTAATTATATCCCTCGAATGAACATGTGAACATATTTTACTTTGGTGTTTGCAATTTGTGTTCCTGCTGATCTGAACTTAGATAAGTCACTTGCAATATCCAGAAAACAAGTAGATTAGATTCACATGTTGTATTTTCAGGCATGCAATACGGAACATTATACTCATAGTTCTTACTGTGCTTACTTTCTTTTCATCACCATAAGATGGTTGTTTTGTAATGGAATTTGCTTCCATAGCATATGGATATTATATATTATGTGCAAATATGAATAACCCGATAATTTTGAAGATCTACATGGATTCATTTGGTAACCTTAAGATGATCAACAAAATAACAGGGCAATGGACAATATATGAAACAAGGCTAGTATTTAAAGTATTTGATGCAATTGTAGATCGGGTACGCTATTTTTGGATCCCTCACAGGGCTCTTTGATCCACTATTTTTTGGTTCTGTGTTGTGGTTATATACCTCTCTAACCTCCATGTAAGGTGTAGGAGGTTCCACCAATGGTGACCATTGAGGACCAATTGGCATACCTCTTGGGGAACTAGAAATGCTCCTAGAAGGACTAAGACTCGTAACATTCTGGCCCTCATCGAGTGGTGAGCATGGTGTTGGCGCCTCTATACCCTTCGGGAGCTCAAATGCAACTAGGTCTTCCTTAAAATTATTGAAATCCACTGTATGTCCAAGAATTTGATGAGAAGGATTCGCATCTGAATGCAGTGGATGAGGATGAGCACATGATGACTCTCCATTTTCTAAGGGACGATTGGATTTACTGGATGCGCTACTACCTTGCCTCATGATTGTTTATTTTAAAAGCAAATGCAGCAACCCATATGCTTTTCTATCACTCTATGTAGATATTACATATTTATAGAGTCGTAACTATTGAAACATTGTTGTCTAGAAAAATAATTGAAACACTGATGAGGCTAGACAAAATAGCTTGGTATGGAGTTCATTATTGTGAAATGGACAATTGGTTGACAGCTTTATGTCATAACACACAAGGCAAATAGTGGATTATACCCCTGATGTTTGATTGAGTACAGACCAATAATACATGTGTGCATAACGATGAAAACATTATTCAAATTACTAACTTGGTAAGAGAGTGGTGAGGAGCTACTGCACCAGAGATTCCCACTGCATGCACCTGAAAACTGCTAAGTGCAGGAACTTTATTCATTTCAATGACAAATAGTCAACATTCGTATGATAAGCAAGCCTGTGCATGGAGTGTAGTGTTGATTGTCATTTATTTCTACTATGTATGCACCATAAACCATTCAATGCTCTCACTCTGCCACACTTGACATATATAAAACATAATCATGCCTAAGAAAGTTAGAACCCCAATTAATCTTAATGTTTATCGGGAGTTATGGTTTGAAGACTCAAGTTATGATACACCACCCTCGGATGCGTGCTCGCAAACTGATTCAAGTGAGAATCCTCATGAAATGAGGGATTTCCAAAATTCTGTGTTGGCGAATTGGGTGCCAGCAACTCGACACGTTCTTCCTCACCGAAACGGCCGAGGTGACACCAACTTCTTTGGAGAACCAATTCCTGGCCAGCGATCTGCAAATGACAGGTTAGTTCATGATAAGAAAGGTAATCAAATTGCTGAAAAAAATGTCCAATTCGATTATGGATATACTAAGCGTAAGAACAAAACAGTACGTAATGCACCATGTTGAAAAAGAAATTGTAAGCATAGGTCCTTTTTCTCCTACACCCAAAGAGGCTTTTATTAGTAACTTATATTAGTAAAACCTAAGGTTCTGTAAGGATTAATTATTGCTTGTTCTAATATTTTGATTATGTTAATATCTTGCTTGTTAAATCATTGGTTTTATTGTCAAGCATGCACCAACATGTGCTTCCTTGAATTGGACTTCATGCATTTCATTATGCTTGTTCATTGTATAATAAATAAAAAAACGTTAAAGGGCATGTATTTATGTGGTTTTTAGGTGCGATTGCACAAACTTCATATGAAAAAAAAACCCCAAAAAAAAAAAAAATTTTTTTGAAGCAACAGAGAACCGAACTTCTCTTGAGAAGACCGGTCCTCCAGAGGCGATCCATCACATCTGCTTGAATTAAGAACCGGACCTCTCTTGAGAAGACCGGTCCTCCAGTGGCGATCCATCATTTCTGCTTGAATTGAGAACCGGACCTCTCTTGAGAAGACCGGTCCTCCAGAGGCGATCCATCACATCTGCTTGAATTAAGAACCGGACCTCTCTTGAGAAGACCGGTCCTCCAGTGGCGATCCATCATTTCTGCTTGAATTGAAAACCGGACCTCCTTAAGTCATTATATTTTTTCACCAAAATATGCCGTCATTTTTTTTCATTTTTTTTCCCTCTTTCTTTCCTGCGTGGCTCGTGTCCCGTGCCCCCCTCTTTCTACTCTGCGCGCGTTGCTCCTCTTCTCTTCACTCTCTCTTATTTTCTTCTCTCTTCCTCCTCCCAATCCCTCATCAAATCACATTACATCTCAAAATTTGTTCTGACCTCTCACTTTTCGGCCCCTTCTGAAGATTACCCACTGATTTGTGTTGGTATATTTTGTGTTCTTCACCAAGGTATTTCTCTAATTTTCGACCGGACCTTCCTTCTCCTTAAACAGTATGTTAATATATTTTTGATGTTTTCTAACTTGATTTGTCTTCTTTGTTGCTTGTTTCTTCATGGTTCCACTTATTTTCTGAAAATGTTCGAAATGGATGGTATGGCTTGTCCTCTCCGGTATGTGTCCTCTTTCTCGAAACATACAATTTATGTTTATCTAAACTTGATTGGGACCATGGGTTTGTTTGCTGGGTTGTGTTCCCTTGTGTAATTTGTTGGGATTATTTGTGGCTAATGAATACTGGAATTGTTGGGATTATATGTGTTTTTGCATTTTGTTAATTGTCCTTGGGTTGTTGGTCTTATTCATCATCTTCCCTTGATGGTATGGCATCTTGTAATTTTTAGGTGACTAGTTTAATGGCCCCTAAGAAAGCATCCTCTCAGCAGCCCATTGCCAAGAAACGGAAATCTCAAGCGAGTTCTTCCGAACCTCAGGAAGAGACTCCTATTCCTAGGGATGACTCAAGTCAGTATAGACGGTTTCGCAATGCGGACTGTGAAGCCCGTTGGGAGGTGATAGAAGATAGAGGTTTTATATCTGAGCGTCCAATTGTCATTCGAGAGATGAGTGCTGACTTCGTGAATATTTTAGCGGCACGTGGTCTGCGACCATATGTCGAATCCTTCCCTAAATACAATATCAATCTTGTTGGTGAGTTTTATGCCAACTTTCCTCCCGATTTCAAAGTAACCAAGGATTCACATGTGTTTCTTCGGGAGCACAAATGTATGATTACGCGTGATGACATTCGTAGTGTTTGTAAACTACCCTCCTCTGGCAAAACTGATTATAAAAAGTTTCTTAAGTTCACTTCTTCCTTATCACGGGAACACATTATCACCACTCTTTATGATGCACCAACATTCGTTCCCCCTGCCTCTCATCGCGTCATCTCTGGAAATTGCACACAACTATTCCGTATGCTATTTATGTTTGTTCGATGCAATGTTTATCCCACGAGTCAAAAATCCCGCATCTCTGATGAAGCGTGTAGGTTGATGATTGCCTTGAATACCCCTGATGTTCCTGTTCCTTTGGAGGACATCATTTTCACTCATCTTGTGGAATGTGGTCGCACGGTCAAAAATGTGAATTCTCAACTTTCATTTCCTTGTCTCATCACTCGCCTTGCCGAACGTTCTGACATTCCTGTGATGGATGATGATCCACTATGGGATCCGGATGGTCCGATTGACGGATGGGTTTTGCGCAAAAGTGATGCTAACTCCCGGTCTGTGGTGGCTCAAGTTCCCGAGGCAATTCCTCCAGCTCCGACTGCTCCCTCTGAGCCTTCTTCTTCTGGAGTTCCTGCTGCACCTAACTTTGTCTCCATCATGGAGCGGCTTGACCTTGGATTCTCAGCAGTTAACTCTCGCCTGAATGCTTTTGATAACCGCATGGATGCATTTCAGCAGCGGTATACTGGGGATCTGCACGACATCCACTCGACTCTAAGCGAACTAAAGGATCGCTTACCTGATTTTTATCCTTAGTGCTTCTTGTAATAGGCCTTTGGTTTTTCCTAGCCAAAAAGCGGGAGATGTAGTGTTTTCAGTTAACTTTGGGATCTTATTGAACTGATTCAATGGTTGTAATATTTTGTTGTGCTTCAATTCTTAATTCACATTGAATCCTTTCTATTTTGGTTTCCATTTATTTCCCTTGCTTCCCACAGGTTGTGTTTTTTTGTAATTTCTATTATTTGCAGGTGCAACACTTAGTACAGGTTTATGTGTTTAAATTGTGTCTTGTGTCTTGTATCTGTATCTATAAGCGGTGTTGTCTAGGAAACGTGGAAGGGGGAGATTTGTAAGTGTACTCGTGTTTGTGTTTAAGGCTTAAGGACTGGACCTCACCATGTGACGACCAGACCTCCAGTAAGTCGATTAGAAATTTCTGGGCTTGAGGACCGGTTCTCTCTATTGAGGATCGGTCTTCCAGTGTGCGTAGTGATGAATTGTTGGGCGAGAGGTCCGGTTCTAACATATTGAGAACCGGACCTTCAGTAAATGTTACTCTGAATTACTGGGCCTCAGGTCCGGACAATTCACAGTGAAGACCGGTCTTCCAGTCTGCCTGGCGATGAATTTATGGGCTAGAGGACCGGTACTCTCTATTCAGGACCGGATCTACAGTAAGTGTTGCTCTCATTTTCTGGGCTTCAGAACCGGACCATTCACATTGAGGACCGGTCTTCCAGTAAGCGTGGCGCAGAATTTATGAGCTAGAGGACAGGTCCTTTCTCATGAGGACCGGACCTCCAGTACGTGTTATTCTGGATTTCCGGCCTTGAGGACCGGATCTGTCCATTGAGAACCGGATCTCCAGTAAGCGTGGCTCTGATTTTATTGGCTAGAGGACCGGTCCTTTCCTTTGAAGACCGGTCCTCTAGTTAGAGTTGCTCTGAGGACCGATTCTCCCAATTTGAGACCGGACTTTCAGTGACGATTACACTTGATGGCAAACTTTTAAAAGGTTTTAAAAAGTGATCTTTAAGATCCTAGAATTGTTTTAAATGAGTTTGGTGTTTTATCACATGGGGATGTTTGTTTATTAATTGATCAAGTAAATGGAAACTTAATTAAAGATTTGCTTATGATTGTTTTGCTGTCTTCACTTGATGTCAAAATTTATTAACAGCTCACTCACAGCTTACATGAGATGTCGTTTCCCACTGCATATTAGGAAGCACAAGCAACATGAAGATGGAGCTGTTAATCCGAATCCGGAACCTCGCAAGGTTCGACTGAAGAAAAGAGCAAACAGGGCGAGGATCACTCAGCCAGAAACCAACTTATCTGATACTGACAGTGATTACGCTGAATATCTGAGGGAGACCTACGGATTGGAGTCAGGAAAATAGCTCACAAGCATGAAGTTTGCCACTGCCCAACAAAGTTTCTGACTTGACTGTGTTACCTATATCATGCATATATCCATGAATGTAATATATGTTTGCTACTTGTGACCATATTAGTAGCAATGACTGGTTTTATGTAGATGTATTATTAAGACTGCAGAAAAAGTGTATGTATTATGTTTTATTTTATGCTATATATTTTGCCTAGTAGTCTGATGTAGGACAAGCCATACATACATACCGCACAACAACCCATCCTCTTCTTTCATCCAACCCCAGACATTGGAATATAGTAAGCAAAGAACAAATCTAACCCCAGCCATTGCAATACATCAAGCAAAAATATTCATTACTGTTTGAGGGATGAAACGGAAGGAGGCAACTCAGAATGGTTGGAGGGAAACAATAGGAATGAATTGCTCTACTGTTTGGTTGGCGCCTAATTTTACACCCGTGTGAGTTTTTGAATGCATTATGACACATATTGGAAAACTGTGAAATATGGAACATAAAGTGCAAGGATTTAGTTTTTTAATAATAGCAGTGTGATAGATTTTAACTATTCCAGAATAAGGGTTTTTAAAATTGCCGCTATATATTTCAGAGCTGTACAAATCATTAGCCATCCATTAGGTAAATATACTTTCCCTCCAATTATTTCAGATATTTTGGAAAGTTTTATTATTAAATAATGGGTGCAAATATTTTATTGCAATTTTTAGGGGAATTAGGGTTTTTTTTTCCTATTATAAGCCAACTTTGCTTTTAGGACCCATTATAAACCCACCACCTTCGTTCAGACCACCCAGTCGCTACAGACCGGTCCTCCAATGGTCCCTGTTCAGTTCCACCTGATGAATCAGGGGATGCGTTCTTGTTGATCGGCGCCATAGTGTGCGAAAGTAGAGGTCCGTTGGAGCTTACACCGGTCCTGCAAAGTTGGTGTGCCTGATTGGTTGCCATTCTTGAAGGTAGATAATACTCTCTCACAATCTCTTTCGCTCTCTCTGAATGAATAACCCCATGTCGCTAGCTCTGTCTATCTCTGTAAATATATCATTCGCCCTGTATAGCTTCAGATATGGTGAATTTTCATGAGTTCTGTATGTTTGGGTCCTTGAAATATATTTGATTTGGCATATATGCTTGCTTATATTGAATATTCTCCATTGGTGTTGTTGTTTGAGCTAATATTCATGGTCACTCTGGCTTTGTTTTCTGCAATTATTTAACTCATTAATCAGCCACTTGTATAGTGAAAGAGAGAGAGAGAGAGAGAGAGAGAGAGAGAGAGAGAGATTAGAGAATACCAGCTAGCCTTGACAACACAGGAGGATGGTGAAGGGAGGCAGATTGAGAACAGAGTAAGGTAGCAAATTAGAGTCAATATAGAACAGAGACATGTCTATTTGAATATTTATCCACAGTCCCCACTATGCACTTCCTCATTGCTTTTTTTCTTTTCTGGGTGTCTCACCAACTTTAACCTTTTCAATTTGAGGATTAATGAACTTTCAGCCTTAGTTGACTACTTGTTTTCATTTTTATTAATTACTCTTGTTGTTCATCACACCAAAATGGTGAATTTAGTTATCACTCGCCCTTATATCTAGCTTCATCTATGGTGAATTTCCATGACTTATGTATGTTTGCATCTTTGCAATTTATTTGATTTTTAATGTTCTTTATTAGTACAGATGCGTAATCACTACGTACCCCATACTGGACCTTTGTTCACTAACCTAGCACAAGACCACGAGACCCAACCTCCACTGAATGGCTATGATTTAAGACAAAGCGATGACATTATGTACACATTGCTTAGAGGTGTGAATGATGATACCACACACAACGTTAATGAAACTGAGAATGAGATAGTTGTCCAAACTCAAAATCAAACCAATGGATCGAGCAATGCAATGGGTTTCTCAACTTGCCAACCAAATGAACTTTTGGGACAAAATGGTGAATCATCGAGGCCAACAAATGATGTGGGGAATGAAACGGGCACTGATTCGCAACTAGGTAAGCGCAAGAGATTAGGAAGAGGAAAAAATAAGAGAAAATTTGCTGTAACGAAACTAGAGAAGTTGGTATTCAATGAACATGGGCAGGCAGTTGAACCAGCTGACCTATGTGCAAAGTTTTCAAGATTTGTGGGGATAATAGCAACAGATGCCTCTTACTTTCCAATCAATGTGAAGTCGTTCAGATTGTTTAAAAAGGGAACCAGAGTGGAGAAAGCATGGAAGGATGTGAAGGTAAAGATCTCTTTCACCACGCCAATTGTTTCAGTATATCAAGCATTATTAATTTATTCATGTGCTAATGTATGATGCGTATGTACAAACACATTATGCAGGAAGCTCTTGACTGGTCAGATCCGGATACATTAGCTAAGGAGGCAGCAATTGAAAAGATAACAAAGGCAAAGTTGAATGACCGTTGGAAGAAATTTAAGCATGATCTTAAGGTGGAATGGTACTACCCAAATGTCGGTACAGCTGATAGGTGGATTTGCAATGATAATCGTGTTAACATTAACCAATGGCGCTTGTTGGTGGCTGATTGGGACATAGAGAAAGAGGTAAACTAAGCCATAATTCCTCGAATTCTTATTTTCGGCATTCTCATGTAGGTGGAAAAAATTGACAGTGTCATTTGGATTTTTGTACATAGAAATACTCAAGGATAAATAAGAGGAATCGAAGGCAATTGAAGCTGCATCACACCACTGGTACACAAACCTTTGCCCAAAAGCGACATGCATGGGTGAGTTTTTAATACATTACCTAATGTTGAGGGTTAGTGGGAAAGAATTTGTCAATTTATCTTTCAGTTAGATTGATCAGCCAATTATGTATGGGGATGATAGTTTTGAACAGTGTAAGATTAATTTATGCTAGTTTTGGCATTATCTAATTTTGTTCCACTTCATATAGGATATTTTACTTTAGTGATGCTTGCTTAATAAATATAGTACAAATGCATAGACCAAAGTAGTGGTGTATTTTTTCATGATCATGCTTATTTGATGCTTGAAATCCATAATAGTGTAGAAAGACAAAATTATATGGCCTCAAAAGAAGAATCACACACATTTACATATTAAGTAATTATCCTGAGATTGCTTATGCTTTGAGCTAGCCACTGGTCATGTTAGCCTTTATCTACATAATCATTACAATTATGATAAAGATGAGATAAATTTAGCCTTTTTGATTCACAAAGGAGGTAATGCTTGTATATTGAGAACCGGTTTCAGTATGAATTTTTGAGAACCGGACCTCCAGGGGCAATGCTTCAGCACTGTGCTTCTAATTTGTTGAAGAATCGGAACTGCTTTTGGAGGACACAAAATTCATTTACATGAATCAAAAAATTGGAGTACCGGACCTCTCTTAACAGGTCCGGTCCTCCAGAGGCAATACAATTTTTCAGCTGTATTTTGAGAACCGGACCTCTATTTTGAGAACCGGTCCTCCTTAGGTCATTTTATTTTTTCACCAAAATAGTCCGTCATTTTTTTTCATTTATTTTCCCTCTTTCTTTCCTGCGGGCCTCGTGTCCCGTGCCCTTTTCTTTCTCCTCTGCGCGCGTTGCTCCTCTTCTCCTCATTCTCTCTTATTTTCTTCTCTCTTCCTCCTCCCAATCCCTCATCAAATCACATTACATCTCAAAATTTGTTCTGACCTCTCACTTTTCGGCCCCTTCTGCATACCAGTAAATTCATAAATTTAGACTATTGATTCACCACTAAGAAATGCGAAAGAAGTACATTGATACCAGTAAATTGAGTATATTTCTTGTTTATTTTGTGGTGATGCTTTGTATAATTTTGCAATTCCTAATTACATTGGCAGATATTGGTAGAAAAATAATTTGCCTTTATCTATTAGGTGCATGTTTTCATTATTAATTAAGTACTTGGAACATGTGTGTTATGTCTGATTTTGTGCAGAAACGTGAGCACCCTGGTGAAGTGCTTGACCGTATAACATTCTTCAAACTCATCTACAGCCGCAAAGTGAAAAATCAACTCAAGCCGGTTAATGAAGAAGTCGCTAAACATTTTGTAAGTGCCTTAGTAATTAGATCATAGTATATACACATGTCAATACTACTAAACTGAGCATGTGGTGTTGTCTTTTTTGTTTTAATGCAGGATGAGTTGACTGCACTTGAGCAGAGGGAGCAGGAGAAGGGAAGGGAAATTACGCCTGATGTTCGTGATGAGTTGTATGCAGAGCAATTTGGGCCTGAAAAAACGCAATACTGTCCGCGGCTTCGGGGTTGGAGTTGAATGGAAAGATGTACCTGGAATTGTTACACAGAGAAGGGGATTGTCACGACAAGTCGAAGTGTTACAAGCTCAATGTGATCTCCAACGAATTGCTGCAGAAGAAGCACGTCAAGCAGCAGAAGAAGCGCGTGCAGAAGTTGAAAGAATCAAAGTTGATGCAGCTAGGAAGGAACAAGAAGCAAGAGAGAGAGATGAATATTTTAGAAACAAGATGGCTGAATTTGAAGCCCGTTTGAACAATCCTTTAGTTGCTGCTATTTCAGGTGCAGGGGTACAAGCACTCCAAGGGCTGGATGTGCAGGCTTTAATACAGATGTTGTCAAAAGCTTCAGCCACCAAAGAAGCTCAAGCAACCCCACCAGTTGGTGCCAATCCGAGGTTGATGATAGGTTCCGATGTCTCTGATATGGCCGTGGACAATGCGAACACAGCAAATGATGAGTTTCGCAGCCCATGATTGGATCCAAGTATGTACAAAAATTTTTGGATAAGTGTTGGTAGCATTTTGGTTTAGACAGGTGAATTCTAGCCCCTTTTGTGAAAATGATGGTGGGGACTTAAGTATAGATTATATTCCTAGAACATAGTGATATGATGGGTGTAGGAACTGACTGGCTAGAACATAGTGATATGATGGGTTTAGGAACTGACTGGCTTAGCTGTTGGGTAAAAATTTTATTTTGGCATTGATATGTGGCAGCTGATTCCTTGAGCATGCCAACCCTTTCATTTCAGTTAGATTGTGAAATGCTTGTAAGGAAGGGGTTGGAATCATATCAGTGAACTTAGATTGGGTATATTTTGGATGTAAATAGGCAAGTTCTTTTGTTGAACAAACTAATGTAATTATAGACTCATCAGTATTGTGAAGCAAATGTCTGAAAGTTGAATCCATGGCTTAAAGTGGCAATTTTTAATTTTTTAATGGCTAAAATTATGGTTTATTAATAACTAATTGTTCAATACATACTTATTATTATAAGTATATATATTATTTGATATTATTGTATATGAAACAATATATGAGCAATTGTATATATATTAGTTTTATATATTTAATGAAAGTATGGCACGGATACCCGAAGGTGAAAGGCAAAGGTCATTTAACTCAAAATACATGAATTCATCGTACATGTTTTTCATGTCACAGTATGGTATATTTTAATAGTATTTAGTCATTCACGGTTATACAACCATGAGACCATTAACTGGAGTGGTCTCATCGTCCACCAAGCCACTTTAAGCCGGCTCAAGCTTGGCTCAAGTATATAAGCTTGGCTGAAGTATGCTAATGCCGAATGGGGTGGGACCCGGTGTAAATGGACTCACGGTTAGGTAAACCGTGACAGTGTGACAATGGATACGCCTCCCAATCGCACCACTCCCCAAACCGTGACTAGATGATCAATAGGCACTGCAAACTGTGCCCTTTGAGACCAATTGGCATGGTTTGGTGGGTGTGCCTGATGAAGGATTTTGCAGTAGTGGATCCATCACTTTTCCATTTCAATTTAAACGGTAATTTGTGTGCTCATACTCTCTCTCTCTCTCTCTCTCTCTCTCTCACAGACACACACACACACGCACCTACACACTCACACACAATAGAGTTATGAAGTTCTAGATTAAAAAAAAAAAAAGAAAGAAAGGAAAGAAGATACAGTAATGGAAACTTTAAATGTATTTCTTTAATATTTTTTAAATGGTTTAAATTTTTTTTAGAGTAATGGAACCAAATGTACCTAGCTTTGGTTCTTCTTGGTTTCTTACATGGGCTTGTATTCTTACCGGTAAGTCAGTACACTTTTACTTAGTTAATGTCCTTGCCATGTACACAAGTCAGTACATGGGCTTGATGCAATTACATGATTTCATTTTCGAGTCTGCATCCTTTACTGATCTTTTTGGTGTTGATCTTGTGTTTATGTCTAAAACTACATAGTTGTAGACTTCTATATAATTATATAAATCCTAAATACTAAGCCCTAAACCTAGAATGTTTAATTTTTAAACTCCAAAACACATTTTCGTTCTAGATATAGGCACAAGATCATCAGTATCCTCGATCTCTTTGGAATTGGAAAATAAAGAAGTCATGTGAATCTTGAAAATTCATGATCACAATAACTTGAGAAAAGGAAATATGTTTAAATGAAGAAGGAAACCATGACTTGTTGGGCTTTTCTGTTTGCATGTGGTGTTGAGCATGTTTGGTCCTCCTTCAAGATGTGTGGTGGTTGAGCAGCCAGAAGATCGGCCATCTGTTGCATCACAACTATGAGAAGCTGATATGATTTGGTGACCACAACAGCAGCTCTTTTTGTAGAGTCAATTCCTATTTCTTATACAGCCGAAATTTCATGTATGATCAGAGTAGAGAAATGTCTAAATAGCTCAACGTGTAAATTATATTACTTCTGCTGACAAGAAAAGAAAAAAGTGAAAGAAAAAAAAAATTATTTCTATGCATTTCACGCTACTATGCGACTACATCAATTTCCTTTGGCAATTGGCATTGACCTTGGCAATAAAAAGAACACTGAGTTCATACTGTTAATGACCGAAGTCTTGTAGCACTAGGATCCTAGTCTTGTTATACTTTTCCTTTACTGTATTGTATTACTTGGGGACTAAGTCAAGCCTTCATCCTTATACTCTATATATACCTGCTGTAAACCACATATTTGTTAATGAGAATCAATTTATTCACATGGTATCAGACGCTTAGGTCTCTTTTCTAGGCTTTTTTCTTTTTCTCTCACCCGCCAACCCTTGTTCTTGCTGCCTCCTTGCCTACTTCTCTCATGTCAACCTCCGAACATTCCTCCCCCTCTGGTCCCAATGTCGCCACTTTCCTTAAACTTACAGACTCCAATTATCTTCTTTGGTCGACTCAAATCCGACCCTTTCTCATTGGTCATGATTTATGGAAGTACATCGATGGCTCCGAGCAGGACTCTTCCTCCTGTTCCTCCCTCTACTGAAGTTTTGGTTAATCCGACCTATCTCCCATGGTTTCAAAAAGACCAACTTGTTATGAGTTATCTCACCTCCACTCTCACTGAACCTATTCTTGCTATGGCTGTTGGTCAAGACTCTTCGAAGGCTATCTGGGATTGCCTTCAACGCCACTTTTCTCAGCGGTCCATCGCCAATGCTGCCACCACTCGGTTTCAACTTCTTGGAATCAAGAAAGGCACCAAGTCTATTACTGAGTACCTTCAGCAAGTTAAATCTCTTGCAGATTCTCTTGCCGCCATTGAGCAGCCCATCTCTGATCCTAATCTTGTTACTACTACTCTTCGTGGTCTTGACTCTGTCTATGATATGCTCGTCACTGCTATCCTCAACATTGATCCGCTTCCTAGTTTTTCGGACCTTCGCTCTCGGCTTCTTTCCTTTGAGTCCCATGCTGTTCGGCCTTCTTCTTTCCCTGTTGAGGCCTCCTCACATGCTCTTGTTGCGCAACAACAACCTTGTCCTCAACCTCCCCCTTCTTCCCACTCACAGCAGTTTTTCTCTTCTTCCCGTGGTGGTTATCGTGGCCGTGGTGGCTACCGTAGTGGTGGTCGTTGGGGTCACGACCGTGGGCGTGGTCGCGGTGGTGGTGGTCACTTTCCCTTCGCTGCTTCCTCTTATGGTCTGCCTCCCTTTGCATCGCCCTCCTGGCCAGCCTCGTCAGGCCGTGGTTCTTGGTCTCCTGCTCCTGGTGTTTTGGGTGTTGCTCCTTCTCCTTGGTGTCCCACTTGTTCCACACATCAACATGCTGCTCACATGTGCCCTCATCGCTACGTCGGGCCGGATTCTACCCCTCACTTTGCAGGTTATCAAGTAGCTTCTCCAACTCCTCTCTTCCCTGAGATGCCATGGATTCCTGACACTGGTTGTGAGATCCCGGATTTTTTTTTCAAGGAGTTATTTTAAATTTTTTGAGAATTTATTTTAAGGATTTTGGAATTTATTTGGAATTTAAAAAGGTTTTGGGTTAATTTTTAATTTTTGTTTTAAACTGGGCTTGACCCAAAAGTTGACTTTTAAGACTAATGGACTTTCGTCTTTGACTTTGGTCACGTTGGAAAGGTCTCGAGTCCACGAGTTCGTAGACACGAAGCACGCATAAATCCGAGTTACGGTTTGAGAGATACAGGCGTTTGAAAGGAGGGGCAAATTCGTAATTTTGCTTGAGTGGGTTTTAAATACCCAAAATCCAGAAATTTCTGGACACTCTCTCTCCTCTCTCCCCGCGTCTCCCTTCTCTCTCTTCTCTCTCTCTCTCCGCCTGCCCTCTCCCCTCGGCAGTTCGCCGTCCGGCCGACCCATCGACCAACGGCGGGCACCAGAGAGTTCCTCTCGCCGTCGCCGACCTCCAGCGGCCGTCCTCTTCGCCAGCCGACCACCGTAGACGGGGAATCGGCGCGAGACAGAAAACGCCCTCGTCGGCGATTTGCGTTTTTCGACGGAGTTGCGGCGCCGGACCACCTGGGTCCTCCTCCTCTCCTCACGGCGAGTCTTCCTGTACCTTTCCCTCACGCCGGTGACGCTCCACGACGGCGATTCAACGCCACCAAGGTTGCGGCTGCACCACCGCGATTTCACTGTTCCGGCAGAAATTGAATGGCCGGACCTACTGGGCTTTGTTCGCCTCGACATGGTGAGTCTAGCCATGGTCTCTGTTCGTCCATACGAGGCTCCACGACGGAGCAATGAGCTCGAGAAGCCAAGTCAGCCGTCGACTTCCACCGCAGATTCCGGCCATTTCCGGCGACTTTTGGTCGTCGGTCCAGTTGTCAAAAACGACCCTCGAGGTATGGGCTTTGTTTCCCCCTTGGTTTGATTGGTCAATTTTGTGAAATTGGAAATTGAATTTATGGGGTTTGACCCCATTTCGGGTTGACTTTGAATTGAGCCTATTTGAATGTTTTCTGAGTTGCTTTTCATCCAATTGAAGTACCTAGGTTGAATTTGGGTTGATTTTCAGTTGAAAAATTATTTTCTTAGATTGTGCCGCCGCTGCCACCGTCGGCTCCGCCACTTGTGGCGGCGGGTCGGGTGATTTTCATTGTCAGTCAGCCTCCCCAGGACATCCAGAGGCCAATTCTAGTATTTGTTTGCGTATTGGTGAGTGTTTGTATGTTGTTAGGGGCCGGGCAGCCACCGTGCGTGGTGGTTACCGCCCATTTCGGCTGTTGAACGGCCAAATTATGAACCCTGAATATTTAAATGTTGGTTGTCTGGTTTTAACAGGTACACGGGCTCGAGAAATCTCATTCCCGATGCCGTTATGCTGCAGGATTTGATATCCGAGCAATGGTGCCGTGAAGGGCATTTTGGTCATTTAATGTGGTGACACTGTGATTGGAATTAGATACTTTGATTGTTTGCCTTGTTTGTTTGTATGCATCAGTTTGACTAGGACTTGGTAAAATCTAGGCTTGAACCACTGAGAATGAAATGATGGTAATTAAATTGATAATGATACATTGAGTGAATTGAATTTGGATGAATTGACTAATTTAATCTGGTTGGTTTGATTAATTGAACTATTGAAGATCTGTGAGTGATTAAGTTGGATTTTTCTTAAATTGCATCCTGAGTTGGTTTGATGCAGTGAGGGAATTAGATTCAAGTATTTTATTTTTGTCCTGATTATATAAATTGTTTGTTGTGTCTGCTTATATGCTAGACAGGTTGAGTCTAGGTTTAATTTCTAAGACTGAATTGATGGATGTGGAAATCCTAAGTTTAATGGTTGATGATTGATATTTGTTTTACTTGTTGGATTGATTAGGACAAGGTAAGTCCTAGGGTTGGATCAGAGGATGATTTTGATATTAATGATGATTAATGGTTATGATGTGGGTGCTTCGAGATTATTTTGAAAGAATTGATTTGAAAAGAAGCAATGCACTGATATTAATTGCACTTGATAAGTGAAATGGAATATTGATGTGAAGTTTGAAAGAAATGTGTTTATATGAAAGGAAATTGAAAGTTGATGGTAAAATGGTAGACTGGTTGCCCAGATTAGAAAAGTAAGCAGGGACTGTATCTCCCTTGGGTGAAAGACCCTAAACCTGATTTGAGAATCCGCTTGTACGGGGTGTACTCGGTGGCCTTAATTCGAGGCGGTTAGTCGTGACCGTCGATATAAGCTCGTAAATACGATTGGTGTACTCGGTGGCCTTAATCCGAGGCGGTTAGTCATGACCGTCGATGTAAGCTCGTAAATACGATAGGTGTACTCGGTTGCCTTAATCTGAGGCGGTTAGTCGTGACCGTCGATGAGAGCTCGTAAACACGACACTGGGCCAAATAACCAGGGCAATGGTTAAATGAGAAGAAAATGAACTGGAAAAAAGAGAAAGGTATAAATTAGACGACGGGTATCACTTGATGACGTTTTTGTGCTATTAGTGCACTATATGAATTGCTATGGATTGCCTATTTGATTATTGATATCCTGATGTTATTAAATTTATAAGGGAATGCATTGATTTGTTGCTGAGTAATTTAATAAGATCATTGTGAATTGCCATGGTTGAATTGGTGATGTGGATGGTTTTGCTGATTGTGGATTGATAATTGAATACATGGATTAACTTAAATGAATATGTTGATTTGGTTATAATCTTGGGGAATCAATCTAGAGATGTTGAATTAAGGATGGTCTTGCTGTTAAATTGAAATAACGGAAAATATTTGGTGCATTGAGGATAAGTTAGATATTAATTGAATATTTGGAATATTAATAAAAGTTAATGGTCTTGTTGTTAGTGATTTGTAATGAGTTTGATTATTGATGAGTTGGCTTGAGTTGCCGGAATAGTCTTCATATTATTAATCAAATAAAGTGGAACTGAGAAATGTGGTTGTGTTTCTAATTAAATTGTATTTCTTTAAATATTAGCTTCCACAAGTAAAATATATTTTCAATAAAATTTTGGTTTTAAATTTTAATAGGCTTACGTATTTTTAGGGAATTTGAGAATACAATGCCAGACAGTCAGGCGTTGTACTCTTGAAATCCTTAAAGTACGTGCCGCACGTGCCCGGGTTTGGGGCGTGACACTGGTGCCACTCATCATATGACTGGCTCTCCTGTACCCAATTCGACTCCCTATAATGGTAACAACAATGTTTTATTGGGTAATGGTGACACTATGAGCATCCATCATACTGGTAAACTTCCATTAACCTTGGGTTCTAAGATCTATTCTCTTCAAAATGTCTTTCACGTTCCCTCCTTGCGTAAAAATTTACTTTCTGTTGCCCAATTTACTAAGGATAATTCATTTTTGATCCGTTTGGTTTTCGCATTGTTGACATCCATTCTGGTTTAACTCTATTTCAGGGCCCTTGTAGAGATGGCTTATACCCTCTCTTCGCCTCTTCTCCTCAAGCTTTGTCTGCATCTCTCTCTTCCTCCGTCTGGCACAATCGTCTTGGTCACCTATCTTCTTTGATTCTTCGTCGTTTAGGCTCTAGTTTAGGTTCTTCATTATGTAATAAAGACTCATTTTGTAAGAGCTGTGCTCTTAGCAAGTCTACTAGGCTTCCATTTACTCTTCATAATAAACGTGCCCTGCATTCCTTTTATTTAGTTGATTCGGATGTTTAGATGTCTACAATTGCTTCTTCTTCTGGGTAGCAGTATTATTTATTATTTACTGATGATTTTTCACGTTTCTCTTGGATTTATCCAATGAAACGCAAATCCGAAGTCGCTACTCATTTTCACACTTTAATTGCTATGGTTCGTAATATTTTTAATTCCTCTATTAAATTTATTCAAACTGATGGTGGTACTGAGTATGTTAACCATCATTTTAAATCCTTATGTCTTCATTTAGGCATTCAACATCGGCTATCTTGTCCTCATACCCCGCAGCAAAATGGCTTGGCTGAGCGGAAGCATAGGCATATTGCCGATATGACTCGCAAACTCTTGACTACATGCCATGCTCCGCTCACTCTTTGGGCTGAAGCTGCTTTGACTGCTGTTCATATCATTAATCTTCTCCCTACCCCGGTGTTGGATTGGTCTTGTCCTTATTCTGTTTTATTTCTTCAACCGCCTGTTTATTCTCATCTTAGAACCTTTGGTTGTGCATGTTTTCCGTATCTTGGTGATTATGTGTCTAACAAACTAATGCCCCGCTCTCTTGAGTGTGTCTTTTTGGGTTACAGTGTGCAACATAAAGGCTACAGGTGTCTTGACCCAGTCACTCAAAGTGTCTACATCTCCCGCCATGTTGTTTTTGATGAGGATAGTTTTCCCTTTGCTCGGCATGCTCCAGCTCCTCTCTCTCCCACTGTCGAGCTTGAACTCAGTCCGCTTGGCCCTCCACTGCCGCAACTAGCTCCAGCACCTCCGGTTCAGCGTTTTGTCCCACCTGCTGCCCCTGATCCTCCTCCGCCCGCTTCGCCTCCTGCCTCTCCTCCGGCATCGCCACCCGCAGTCCTGCCTGCTCCTCTTTTGTCGCCCCTTCCTACTCACTCTATGCAAACCCGGTCTAAGGATGGCATTGTGACACCCAAAATTGTTACGGATGGTACCATTCGGTACCCTTTAATTCAGGCTCATGTTTCCTTTCTTACTTCTCCTATGGAGCCTACTTGTTTTTCTTAGGCAATAAAATTTCCAGAATGGCGTCTTGCGATGAGTGACGAATTTAATGCTCTTCTTAAAAACAACACTTGGTCTTTAGTTCCTCCATCTCGTTCTCATAATGTTGTTGGTTGCAAATGAGTTTTTCGTATTAAGCATAAGTCGGATGATTCTATTGAGCGGTATAAGGCTCGACTTGTTGCTAAAGGCTTTCATCAACAGCCCGGCATTGATTTTGATGACATTTTCAGTCCGGTTGTTAAACCAGCCACCATCCGCACGGTTTTCTCGTTTGCTGTCTCTATGGGCTGGTCCATGCGTCAACTCGATGTCAAAAATGCTTTCCTCCAAGGTTATCTTCATGAGGATGTGTATATGGTTCAACCCCCGGGGTTTCTTGATTCTCACCGACCTCATTTTCTTTGCAAGTTGCATAAGGCTCTCTATGGTCTCAAACAGGCACCGCGAGCATGATTTCATCGTTTTAGCTCTTTCTTGCTTCGTTTTGGGTTCGTTCAATCCAAGGCTGACACTTCACTCTTCATTTTTCGGCATCACTCACAGGTTCTCATCCTTCTCTTGTACGTGGATGACATTGTACTCATTGGAAGCACTGATTCTCTCTTGTTCAGTTTCATTGATCACTTGAGCAAGGAATTTGATATCACTGACTTGGGTGCCTTGAGCTGCTTTCTTGGTCTTGAGGTCACCTCCTCTTCCACGGGTATTCATGTTTCTCAACTTAAATATACTCTTGATCTTCTCCGGCGCTATAACATGTTGGACTGCAAGCCTTGCTCCACTCCCATTGCTGCCAAAATTGTGCTCTCTCCTCATGATGGTCCATTAATTGCCGATCCTACTGAATTTCGGCAACTGGTGGGTTGCTTGCAGTATCTCACTCTTACTCGTCCGGATATTGCCTTCGCAGTTAACAATGTTGCTCAATTTATGAGGGCTCCACGGTCTCCTCATCTTATTGCAGGTAAGCGGATTCTCCGGTATCTCAAGGGCTCTCTTGATTTTGGCTTACCCATCTCTCGGCTCTCTGGCACACCCACTCTTAGTGCCTATTCTGATGCTGACTGGGCCGGCTGCCCTGCCTCTCGGCGTTCCACAACCGGTTATCTTCTCTTTTTGGGCTCCAATTTGGTCTCTTGGTGTTCTAAGAAGCAACCCATGGTCTTGCACTCTAGTGCTAAATCTGAGTACCGCTCTCTCTCTCTCTCTCATGCTTGCTTGTGCGGAGACGGTCTGGATTTCCTATCTTCTTCATGAGCTCGGTTATTCCATTTCTTTTCCAATTCACTTATTTTGTGACAATATTAGCACCACTTATATGGCTGCTAATCCAGTCTTTCATGCTCGCACTCGTCATATTGAACTCGATTATCACTTTGTTCGTGAACGAGTTGCACTCGGGAGTCATAAGGTTTTCTTTGTGCCCTCTGTTGATCAAACGGCTGACTTACTCACCAAAGGCTTGTTCAAATCTCGGCACCTACTGCTACGTTCCAAACTTGTCTGCCAACGGCCGCCAAGTTTGCGGGGGAGTGTTAATGACCGAAGTCTTGTAGCACTAGGATCCTAGTCTTGTTATACTTTCCCTTTACTGTATTGTATTACTTGGGGACTAAGTCAAGCCCTCATCCTTATACTCTATATATACCTGCTGTAAACCACATATTTGTTAATGAGAATCAATTTATTCACACATACACCAACTGACCAACCTGGACCATACCTTATTGTGGAGTTATGTTGTGATCTTCAATTGGTGTAAATAAGTAAACTTACAAGAGTGTTCACATATTGTACAAAAATAAGGAACATCTGCAGAAATAGAGTAAAAAATTATTAATTATTTGTTTTATGAATTATTTCAATAAATTCAAAGGAATCTGGCACACTGGATCTGTCAAATTCTTCCAAATTCTATGACTTAAATCAATGAAAGTCAGTAAGAGTTTGCCAATGAGGCAATAACGAATACCGAAGAGACACTACTCAGTATTACTTGGACAATGCTTTACAACCATTGGATTCCTCGATTCTTAGATGGTTTGGTCCCACTAATTCATATAAGTTGTTCGACATACAATGTATGATTGGGATCCTTTTGATTTAATGACCCTTATTCCGCATTGAGGAATTCCTATTAAAATGATCCAGATATATAATTACAAGGTAATTTTTTAGAATATTTGTATGGCGGAGGCTATTTAGACCATCCTCCATTGCTGAGTTTTTGGACAAATGTTTCCTATTTTACCTTTTCTTGCAAAAAATTATGGAATCACCCAGATCCATTCGATAGCATGTCACTGAAATATACTAAGAAGTTCGGCATCTTATGGCCGAATATAATAACAATGTTTGGCAGAATACTGCCGAATGCCTTTTTTATTTCCATGCAATGGTTACTTATTGAAAACTCCGCCAATGTTCGGCAGTTAGGTGCCGAATAACCACAAATATTTGGACAGACAAGTGTCGAATGACTCGACGAATAAAATTGAATTTTTTTATTTTAAAGGTAAAATTGAAATTTAAAAATAGAATGGTCAACTCAGCAATTTAGGGTGGTCGGAATAGTCTGAACCTATTTGTATTTGCATACATATGGAAGTGTAGAATGCAAAATCATTTGAAGGATGGGGACTATAGTCCAAAGGCAAGCTGGTAAGGACTAAAGCCAATGGTGGAGTCAAGCCGTTGAGGCTGTCGAGACAGTCTGTCTTTAAAAAATGGCATGTTTTGAGGCAGAAAGAGTGAAAAAAAAAAAAAAAAAAAAGGGCCATCAAGTCAATTCATTATAAATAATAGAATTAATTAATGTAGGATATATGACAAACATTTTATTTAACCTCTACTACACCTATTGTTCAAATGTAACAATAAGGAGACCGTTGTAAGTATTAGTCAAATAGCAGATGGTCATACCGTTCATGTCCAATCCTTTCATGTGTCATTTTGCCTTGTTGTCTCTGGGTGAAAAATTTATTAGCTATCTTTGACTTCAACCATACAATATTTAATCATTTAATAATAAAGAATATTGAATTAATGGATTTAAGCATTATTATTAGCTTGCCGAGTATCTTTTGAGTTCAGCTTTAGTTTACACAGAGAAAGATCGAGAGTCGGTGGAAGAAAAAAATAAACAGCATAAGCAAGAAGAAGAAAAAACCAAACCAGCAACCAAGTCCCATTCTCTCTCTCTCTCTCTCTCTCTCTCTCTCTCTCTCTCTCTCTGTTGTGAAATAATGCTTTGCCTGTAGTTCACAGTTTCAGTTCACGGTTTCAGTTCACGATTTCAGTTTCAGATCTGTAGTTGCATTGGAATCGATTTTTCAGTTCGCACTTTCAATGTTAGTTCATAGTTGTAGTTTGCAGTTTCAGTTCGCGGTTTCAATTTCAGTTTCAATTGAAATCTCAATTGCAGTTTCAGTTTCAATTATAATTTAATTTATAAAAATTCTCAAATTTGATGTACCAGTTTGAATTTGGAGTCTCATAATTCTTAAATTTTTTATTACTGTAACAGTTTCATAAAGGCTTTCTTATTCTATGTGTTTTTTGTTTTTTCATTTTTTTTGGTTTGCATATCTAATAATTTTTTGAAATATGGAGTCCTCTTTTTAATGTTTTTAGATTTCGGCGCGCACTCTAAGGAATTTGTTTGCATGTGTCGTTAGCTTGCAGGTAGTGTTCATCACTTTCCGCTTTCATGGTTGACTAGATTACCTGAAAGTTAATTTTTTGTGGAAGTTTGGGTTAATACATATTACCTGGAAGTTGTTTTCTGTTGGGCTTAATAGGGGGTGGGTTGCAAGTAAGTAAAAGGTAGAGTTTGAGTAATTATTTTTGTTTGGGTGCTTTTAGTTAATTTAAAAGATTGTCAGTACATTGTAATTATCAGACTCTAAATATTATCAGCATAAACTCTATTTATCAATAGGAAAACTCCCGATAATTTGAGAATAATCAATTCCAGTTAATTTCAACCAGAAAACTACCAATATCTACAATTTAGTTGGTTACATAAATCAATTCACATTACAAAAGGAAAACAAGAACAAGAACAAAAGCAAAAAGCCTACAGTTTTTTTTGGTGAATAAGGGGGCCAAAGGCCTAAAAAAACAAGAAAAAGACTACAAAAATAGCCCAAGGCCTAGCAACACCTGCTAGGTCCTCAACTAATCTTCCCTACACAAGTAGGAAGGGATGAGATGCCCAACTCAGCAAGACTGTCAGCAACACTTTACAAGTCCACTCCAACCCCAACAAACGCTTGCACCCGAGAATGAGAGTAGCTAGAGGATGACAATCCTTAAGAGGCTTCAAAACAACCCAAGTCCCAGGCCGACTTAAGCCCATTATATCCCCCGTAACTCAGCATTTAGAATCTGCCCTTTGCCACTCTCCATGGTGATCCAGAAACAGGAAACTGCCAAGCTAGAGTAGCTTGAGTCCTTAAGGGTTTTGACGACTTGGTCCTAGTAGCACAAAACCATTCCCAAGCTACATCCAGAACAGTCATGTGAGGCCGTATGTTGGGAGCAGATCTAGGACAGAACACCCTATGCTTCCTCCACTTCCAAAGATACCAAAAACTCAGACACAGTGGCCCAAGGAAGACCACTGCAATCATGACCATTGTTCTTAAGATGATTAAGCATCCAACCAACCCTATCTCCTCTCTGACCATCAACAAGAGAAGCAGGCATGCCAGAACCAGCCCAAACCTCTCTAGCCTTAGGGTAGGCAGTCTCTCACAATATGCACAGCATCTTCACAATTATGGCCAAAAAGCTTACACTTCATTGTTGAACAAAAAAATTATGTTCATTCACTAAAATATACAGACAACTATCTAAAGCACTTATAAACTAAATATGATTGAAAGCCTCAAGCAGTAGTGAGGTGATTCACTGTATTTATAAGTATACACAGTTCAAGAGTCCAAATAGGACTTATATAAAAGATAGTTATCAGTATAAACACAAAGATAATGACTAAAATACATTATGTGATAAATCCTATAGAAGTCAGATAACTCCACGTGCTCTAGGTGCTGGGCTTATGCTGATCACTGAGCTTATGCTTATCATGCCCCTTCAAGCTGACAGGACGCTGACGAACAGGAAGCTTGTTAAGAAGATAATGAAAACGTGGTGATGATAACCCCTTAGTGAAAATGTCAGCAATCTGATCATGTGATGAAACATACCCCACATCAATCTCCTTGCGAACTACTTTCTCACAAATATAGTGATAATCAACCTCCACATGGCGAGTCCGACCATGGAAAACGGGGTTGGATGCGAGAGCTAGAGCACTAATGTTATTGCACTAGAGCTTAGGGCAAGCAAGAGGTAGTCGCAAATTCTTAAAGAGAGCACGAAACCAAGATATAGCAGCTGCAGTATGAGCTAACTGCCTATATTCGGCCTCAGTACTTGATCTTGATACCCCAAGCTGCTTCTTTGAACTCCAAGATACGAGATTGGAACCAAGATATAGAGAATAACCTCCTGATAAGCAATTAAATGCAAAGAACTGGGAGTGTAGTGAATACCATGAGAATACGTGTTCTTAAGATAACGAAGAACCCGCTTAACAGCTGCCCAATGAATAGTTGTAGGAGAATGCATAAATTGGCAAACTTGGTTGATAGCAAAAGCAATGTCTGGCCTTGTGAGGGTAAGATACTGAAGTGCGTCAATTGTACTTCGATAGACAGTAGGATCAGATAGAGGGTCGCCATCACAAATACTTAAGCGGCGGCCACCAATAGCTGAAGTAGAAATTGGTTTAGCGTCAAGCATGTTTGTTCGTTTGAGTAAATCCAATATATATTTGGATTGAGAGAGATGCAATCCGTGTGGCGATCGAACAGCCTCAATACCAAAAAAATAATGTAAGGGACCTAAGTCCTTCATAGAGAACATGCGACCAAGCTCCTTGATTAATGAGGCCATATGCAACACATCATTGCCTGTAATTAAAATATCGTCCACATATATTAACAAATAAATAACAACGGAGCCATGATGGTAAGTAAAGAGAGAATAATCTGCAAGAGAGGCCTGGAAACCCAAATGTTCCAGATGAGTAGAGAAACAAGTAAACCAGGCTCTGGGAGCTTGCTTTAACCCATAGAGCGATCTACATAGCTTACAGACATGATAAGGAAACTGAGGATCAAGAAACCCATTGGGTTGCCGCATATAAACCTCCTCGGATAGATAGCCATGCAAGAATGCATTCTGAACATCCAGTTGACGAATAGGCCAATTATGATGAACAACAACTGCAAGAATATATAAGATGGATAGTACTATGATTAACCACTAGACTAAATGTCTCTTCGAAATCAAGACCCGGTTGCTGATGAAATCCATTAGCCACTAAACGTGCCTTGTCACGCTCAATAGACCCGTCTGATCGCTTCTTGATTCGATAGACTCATTTATTAGGTAATACATTCATGGAAGGATTGGAAGGAACAAGTGTCCAAGTGCCTGCCCATTGAAGAGCACCAAACTCATCAGCCATAGCTCGTCTCCACTGTTCATATTTATTAGCCTGTGTAAAACAAATAGGCTCTACAAGAGAATTAGTAACATCAACTGCCAAAGCATATTTGGAGTTTGGTTTCACAATACCTGCTTTACCCCGAGTCACCATAGACTGAGTATTTTGAACACCAATAGGAGGATCATTAGCCGGCAATGGAGATGAAAACCCTGGTGGTGACTGATTTAGAGAGAAACAGGGTATGGAATGAGACGAGATTGTGGCAGGACTGTATGATTGAGCAAGGGAAGTAAGTGACAGCAAATTTGGAGATAACAAACTTTGAGAGCATGCGTTGGTTTGAGGTGTTGAGCACGGGCTGGAAGGAACTTGCATTATAGGATTAGATAAAGAAGGAGACAAAGAACTAGAAGAACCTGCAGATGTTGATGAAACTGGAGGACGAGGAAAAGCCCTTGGAAAAGTAGTGTCCTCAATCATAACTGGCAGCATAGGATTTGAAGATGAGGAAGGAGCCCTTGCGGGTTGAGTGAGAGTGCCATATTTAAAAGGAAAAGAACATTCATCAACCTTTGACAAAAAGACTTGACCAGTTTTAATATTCAAACACCTATACCCTTTTTGATTAAGAGAATAACCCAAAAAACAACACTTGACAGAACGAGGTTGAAGCATATTATGATTATATGGGCGCAAATAGGGAAAGCATGTGCAATCGAAAACTTTTAGAAAATCATATTGAGGAGTTTTAGCAAAAATTTTCTCATAAGGAGAAATATTATTTAAATTTCTAGTGGGCAATCTATTAATTAAATAAGTGGATGTATGAAAAGATTCTACCCAGTAAGAAATAGGCATAGAAGCATGTGTTAACATAGTTAGACCGGTATCCACAAGATGTCTATGCTTACGTTCAGCCACCCCATTTTGCTCGGGATGGTGCAGACAAGTATAGCGATGGAAGATGCCATGTTGAGTTAAAAAAGTTTTAAAATGATTATTGATATATTCTCCCCCACCATCACTCTGAAAGATTTTAATTTTTCTATCAAACAAATTTTCAACAAGCCTTTTAAATTGAACAAAGAGAGCAAATACCTCATGTTTGTATTTCATAGGAAAGAACCAAGTGTATTTAGAGAAATCGTCAACAAAAATTAAATAGTACTTAAATCCAGAATTTGATAAATAGGGGGATTGCCATACATCCGAATGCAACAGTTCCAAGGGATAAGTTGAAAAAGAACTAGAATCAGAAAAAGGCAACTTAATGTTTTTGCCCAAACAACATGAATGACATAAAGAATTCCTAAGTTTGCCAGACAGAGGCAATTTATTTTGATTAACTAATTGTTGAAAAATAGGAGCAGAAGGATGGCCAAGCCTAGCATGCCAAACTGGACCAGTCACCCGCTCACCAACAAAGGCAAAACGACCGCCTAACACCTTAGAACTGGACTTAAAAGGAAAAGGATAGAGGCCATTCTCACTCAGCCCGCAAAAAAGGGTCTTCCCCGTTGCCAAATCTTGCACAAAAAATGAGTAGGAAAGAATGTAAAATAACAGTTGTTATCTTTAGAAAACTTACTAACAGAGAGAATATTTGTAGAGGCATTAGGACAATAAAGAACATTGGTTAAATCATAAGAAGAGGAATTTTGACAAAAAGAAGTGTCACCAATATGAGATATACCCAAACTAGTACCATGCACCAAGAACACCATTGACATTGTCAGCACCACAATACTCCTTTGGTGCTTGCAAATGACTCATATCCTGAGTGATGTGAGAGTTTGCACCAGTATCTGTTAACCAGCCCAAAGTACTGGGAGAACCATGTGTAGCAGCAACCATGGAAGTGAGGCGCGAAGTAGGAACACGAACCTCATAAGCCATTTTCATCCTATTATAATAATCAATACGGAATGACCAGAACGTCCACATATCTGACATTGAACACGTCCTGAAGAACCACCAGAAAATTGAGATTGATTGGTAGGATGAGGCAAAGGCCCCAAAACACCAACATAACCTGGACCACGACTTCCACCATGCTGAGACCCACGACCACTCCCGTGAGAGGGAAAAGAACCACTGAAAGAACCACCAGAAGAATTAAAACCACGCCCTCTGCCACCATGCAGTCCTCCACCACCACGATGGCCAAAAGGAAAGCCACGACCCGATAGGTACCTTGGGCACGAGCAGCAGATGCGGCCATGGCAGTGATATTGGTGTCAGTGATAGGAAGATACGGCTGTGATAACCTGCGTTCAGCACTCAATAAAAGAGCTTCGAGCCCATCATAGGTGATGGGAGTCTCTCGAGCTTGAGCCGATGCAACAGTATTCTCATATAAATTACCAACATTACTCATGATGATTGTCACCAAATCATCATTCGATACAGGAGCACTAGACATTGCTAAATTATCAGCCAAAATATTAAGACGTAAAATTAGAAATGGAAGAATCACCCCTATAAGTGCGCATGAACTCACCGCGCAATTGCATAATACGATTTTGGTTCTGAGATGTGAACCGAGAAGCAAAAAACGCCTAGGTTTGACGCGCAGACGTGAACCGAGCAACTGTCGCAAGCATGGTGGGACTGAGAGAACTATTAATCCAGGACAACACCATTTGATCTTGTTGAATCCAGGTTTCATATAACGGATTCACAGTATCCGTAGCCTTGCCAGCAGTATCCAGCAAAAAAACAGGAGGACAAGCATTAGTGCGATCGACAAAAGACATCAACTTACGGCTCCAGAGGATGGGAGTGATCTGTGCCAGCCACAGCAAGTAATTATTGCGATCTAGTTTAATGGTGAGAAGACTGGGAACACTCGCAAGCGATGGTGTGTGCGAGGACGAGGCAAAGTCAGTAGCAAGAATTGTGGAATCCGTAGAGGAGGTTGGCATGGAAACGGTGGTAGGAATTTGTTGAATAACAGGGGAAATAAAATAGCAGTGTGGCAGTATAGCATATTAGAATGTCCCCAAAAAAATAAAATAAAAAAAGTCGTACGTATATGATGAATATTTTTCTCACAAAATGTTGGAGCTCACATACAACCAAGCCAAATAGGACAAACAGACATTAACGAAACAATATGATGTGCATGATAACGATTGATATATGGAGTAGCTACCAGTACCAGAGGTACTAATTAAGATTACTCCCTAATGGAATTAAGCTTTTCTAATTAACACTTACCTTATGTATATATACATGGTTGGATACATTAATTTAGTAATACTGATTGATATGATATAGACTTATATATATTAATGAGTTTGGGGGGAGGCATTAGGCAGGCAGTTTCTTAGACGGAGACATTGATGTGATATGTCAAGGTGGACAGGTAATACCAGTCTTTGATTCCATGAATATGCGATGGAATCATTTCATCGCAATCCTGCAGTCCATACTTAATTTGCGTCCCTTCGAAAGAAAAGAAAAATACTTAATTTGCTTCACTTCTTCTATATTTTAATTGCAATAAACTATATATTTAGAGATAAATTCACATGAATTCAAAAAATAATAATATGCTTACACGATCAACCATGCTAGCAACCTCATCATTCCAGTTCAGCTATGCATCAATTTGGTCTCATCACCACTGTTCAGTCAAACACCTCATTGTCTAAGCTAAACATGATCAGGCACAATGACTTGAACAATCTCACCACCACTGGATTGCCACAACCTTTTGGCTCAGCTCAGCCTGGTATGATGTCTTTTCGATCGAACACATCTGACAACCTTGTACTTGGGGAAATTACAGATGACACATGCTTGGCTTGGCTCGATCGGCTCGGTGATTGTGGTCCACTGCTATTCCAGAAGGTTCCGGTAATGTCTTCAACCATATATACTCAAGTGGCTACTTATTCTTCTTGACATGCAAGCTTAAGATGAGATTGCTAGGGCTACCCATTACCCTAAAGTCACATTTGCATTCAATGCAAATTTGTTGGGTAGTTGTGAATGACACTATTCCGAAATGATGACGTGGCCTCATCTCTATCACTCATCAACATGTAAGAAAATATATCATTTACCTCTTCTTAATTTGCCTATATATGACACTTATAGACACAAAGGAGGGGTTCACAAAACCCTAAACAAACACACACCTTCTTGAAAGAATAACTCATAAGATCTTACCTTGTTTTTTCATATTCTCCCAAGTTCATATCTTTGTTCTTGCTTGTTCTTACTCAACTACCTTTATAAGTCCATTACTGACTTACTCATATATCAGAGCTTAGTTGGCTGATCCCACACCGGTACAACATCTTCTGATTATTATTCATACAGGTCACCTTTTGTTAAAGATCCCAGGCAAGATAACTTCCCAGCAACATCCTAATCTGTCACACCTCGAACCCTGGGTATGATATAGACATCCTAATCTAATTTTCAATGATATGTACGTATATCGTTGGATACATTAATTTAGTAATACTGATTGATATGATATAAACTTAATATACTAATGAGTTTGGGGGAGGCATCAGGCAATTTCTCAGACTGAGACATTGATGTGATATCCAAGGTGGACAGTTACTACCAGTCTTTGATTCCATGAATATGCAAAGGAAACATTTCATTGCAGTCCCTGCAGTCCATACTTAATTTGCGTCCCTTCCAAAGAAAAGAAAATACTTAATTTGCTTCACTTCTTCAGCTCTTCTATGTTTTAATTGCAATAAACTATATGTTTGTGGATAAATCCATATGAATTCAACAACTAACAATATACTTGAAGTTGAATCCACATGGTAAGATAACTCTCCAGCAACATCCTATCACCATTGTAAAAGGCTGAATCAGCATCCAGATCATCTACTTGAAGTTGTTGTATTAGATCATCGATTTTTTCATCAACACTATATATAAGTCATGTTTCTTCGAATATTTTCTGTAAATGGAATTGTTTTGATCTAAGTATATGACATATTATGTTGATAGACAGTTACTCTAACATTACATATTTAAATAATAATTAATTTAATTAATTATCTAAATTGTTACTCTAGCATTTTAATATATTACAATGTGTGAGTCTCCAGTTTGACCCTTGGAGCTATGCAGCAAGGGAGGTAAAATCTTTTATGAATCCCTTAAGCCCGGCGTAAATTGTCTGCCTTTAACCTCTCCAAGGAATTATTCTGGTACATAAAAGCTGACCCAAGACACCCTCGGTTACTCAAAAAAAAAAAAAAACATTTCTCATGTATGTATCCATATATGAGAAAAACTTCAGTGGGGAGGTTTCCAGCCACCTCATATCTTGCTAAGTGGCACAACCTCCCACTCAAAACTTGACATATGTTCAATTTTCATAATAATTTTTAATTTTCTTTTCTCTTGTTTTATCACTAAATAAAAAACTAAGAAAAATAAGAAAAAATCAAGAACTGCCCCACGCCACCTACAACAGCGTCATCGGCGTCCCCCACCATTGGTGCCGCCCATCCTCCCCCGCCTCTCTCTCTCTCTCTCTCTCTCTCTCTCTCGTCCTCACTAATTTCATAATCTGAAACTTTCTCTTAAACTTTGCATCCATGAAAGATTCCAAGTGAACACCAAAGTTTGGGTGAAAACCTTGCAATTGAATTCTTTAATTCTTATGAACTTTCTTCAATTCTCAGTAATCCCCCAACCTATTGCTATTGAATCTTTGTGTTTTGCTACTGAATCCTGTAAATTTTTTGGTAAAACCTTGGAGTTGGAACGTTCAATCAAATTGAGGTATGTGGTATTTGAGACACCACAGACATATTTTACTTTTCCCTTTGACACTTTCTTTGTGATTTTCTCTGAAACCAAACGTCCAATAATGGCTGATCAGCTCACCAACGACCAGATCTCCGAGTTCAAGGAGGCTTTCATTTTCTTCGACAAGGACGACGATGGCTGCATCACTACTAAGAAGCTTGGGACTGTCATGCGTTCACGTGGGCAGAGCTTCAGGATATGATTAATGAGGTTGATGCTGATGGGAATGGTACCATTGATTTCCCAGAGTTCCTTAACCTGATGGCCAGAAGGTGAAGGACACTGATGAGTCAGTGACGGCGCTGCGGAAGAGTAAGGGTGGATCTGTGGATGGGGGGGGGGGGGTTGTTAATTTTTTTTTTTTTTCTTTACAGTTTTTTAGTTTTTTATTTATTAGTAAAATAAGAGAAAAGAAAATTTAAAATTATTATTAAAATTGAACATATGGCAAGTTTTGAGTGGAAGGTTGTGCCACTCAACAAGATGAGGTGGCAGGAAACCTCCCCACCGAAGTTTTACTCATCCATATATACCATCGCTTGCTAAGCCTATATCTAATGTATAATATATATATATATATTATATATGTAGGAAAGATTTCTTATTTAAGGTTAAATAAGAGATCTTTTGTAGAGCCTATTTTACATTATATTTTAATGATCGGAATCGTCTACATTTTAGGTCTCCATTGAAAGATCGTTCTTGCAAAAAATTAGCTAAATCGGAACCATTTACCCATTTGTTTAAATGGCTATTATTTCAAGTGTTTATCGAAAATATTTTGTTTATCTATTTATTTGATCAAAATTACATAGCTTAATAGTTTTCGATTTGTCTAAATTTTTGCAAGAATGATCTTTGAATATTGACCTAAAAAATAGACGGTTCGGATCATTAATATACTATATGGAGTGGGCCGCATGAGGGAGCATCGAGTGCTCGGTACTGCACTCGGCCATTGTTAAAAACATGCTACCGAGTGCTCGACGACATGTTCACAAGTCCATTCGTCCGTACCTGATCGAATATGTATATTTTATATATATACAGTAATGATCACTCGCTCATCATAGAGCGGGGAATTCCCGCTCACCTAACCACCCAGCAACGAATTTCAATGATCGGAACCGTCCATATTTTAGAGCATCATTCAAAGATCACCCTTGCAAAAAATCAGCCAAATCGAAAACTGTTTAGCCACTATATTATTGTCAACATTATTTCAACATTATATGACGAACTATATTTGTCTGCAAAGTTTGGAGGACCAAACAATTATCGATTTGGCAGATTTTTTACAGTAACAACCCTTAAGAATGGACCTAAAAAATGGACGGTCCTGATCATTGAATTTCCATCACTATGGTGAGCGAGTGATCATTTATATATATATATATATAAAATTAAGGTTGAAGTGTTTTTTTTTCTTTGCAGAGTAGGTGTTGGACTTTTGGGAGTATGATGAGGGATGGTGTTGTTGACTTAGAATTGTGTTTTTAACCTTATTTGTTGTTTCCTCTCTCTAGGATTAGCTTGTCTGCACTAGCGCTTTATCTTTATATAGTTTATTACTATCTACTGCCAAACAAGTTAACAACTTAATTTTTTAACATTCATTTATCTATATCTAAGGAATAAAATTTCGGGTTTCGAGGAAATTTTGACGGAAATTTTGAAGATTTTTAAATTTCGACAAAAATTAGACAAAAATGACGGAAATTGTGATCAAAATACGAAAATTTTGAATGAAACTTTACCATATATTTATTTAACATATTATCTACTAAATTGATAAAAAAATATTGAAGAAACCAAATTATATAGTAGGTTTTATGTGATATAAGATGAATATAATGCACACTGGAGACAAATACTGTTAAATTAAATTAGTATATGATTTATACTCTATAATCTGTACACTAAACTCTATGTATTTTATAATCTATATTCTATATTGTTTAGGATATGATATATGATATTAGGGTTTAGGCCCTTTAGGGTATTTTAAATTATTTTTTATGTAGAAATATATTATAGTTTACTAGTTTAGGGTTTAAAAACAACTAAACGAAACTCCAAAACGGCCAAACGAAACTAATAAAATATAATTAAAATAATTCATTTTTATACATTTTTATACTATACCAGTATACCCTAAATAAAAAAAACTAAAATACTAAATACCTTTCTATATAATTTATAATTTTATATACATTTCTAATTTTCTATAATTTATATAAAATATATATAAATTTGTAAACCCTTTAACTTATTAACTTATATGTTTTTTAGTTTATATAATACATTTCTATATAAAAACTAATTAAAAATACCCTAAACCTTAATATCACAATAAATTGTAAACCCTATATAGTATATGTATATGATATCTCATACTAAATTACTAATTTCTATACCCTAATAGCCTAAATTGGCTAATAGCCTAACAGTCTAATACTATAAATTTATAATTCATACACTCATAGTTGGTAACTTGAAGTTTGGTATATAGTATATGATTTAATACTATAATATGGTATAGTATGACATAATATGATAATATTAGTAATTTAGTATATTGTATAATATGGTATAATATGATTATGGTATAATATGGTAATATTAGTATATGGTATAATATATTAATATCAATATGGACTATGGAGTTATGGACCATTTATGATTTATGTAATTATTTCAATCATAAATGTATAATATGGTATAATACATTAATATGGTATTAGCCATTTAGCCTAACGGCCCTATTAGGTATATGACCTATAGCCTATACCCTAAGGTTTAAGATATGATATCCAAACACGGAAATTCTATCATCCCAACATGCATGAGATGGAGCGAGAATACTTTAAACCACAAATTTATGAACAAAAATTTGCTTCCTATGCAGCAGTACTAATTTCATCACTTTCCACAGAGCGTGATCCTTCAGCAGCAGCAACATCATTATTGAGAGACGAGGAATGGGACCTTACAGTAGCACCTTCAAAACATCAAAGGAAACCGCTGCTGCCCTCATGATCATAATGTTGGTTAATCTCATTCTCTTCCAGTGATCTGCCATTCGTTTCAGGTGTGAAGAAATACGTCACCACAAATCCCAAAATACAAACTCCACCTAAAATAATCATTGAGACCATCATCCTTACTACCGTTTGATCATCATTCTCTTTTTTATCATCATAATTCTCTTTTCTATCATGTACAGCCCACTGAATGCCAACAGATCCAACAATGGCCCCCACCTTCCCGGCAGCCCCGGAAATCCCATGACAAGTTGATCGAAATCGTGCAGGAAAAAGCTCTGCCGGCACAATGAAAGTGGTAGTGTTTGGTCCAAAATTTGCAAAGAAGAAAGTGAGGCCACAGAGGACAATGAACCCTTGGTTTATGTACATGTTTTTAGACCAGTACAATTTGTAGGGTATCCCAATTGCGAAATAAACGAGTGCCATGACGAAGAAGCCCATCATTTGGATTTTGCGTCTTCCAATCCGATCGATGAAATAGACAGTAAACCAATAGCCTGGAATTGTAGAACATATGGCAAGGATGGCTTGCAAGCGTGCAACATGCAAAGCGTCCTGATAGGCGTTCACAGTGTTTTTTGGGGGGAGAAATTTTTTGTATATTTGAGATTGGAAGAGGTTGCTGCTGTAAAACACAACGTCCACGAGAAACCATGTGGCAGAACAAGAGAAGAGGTCGCGGCCATGGAGGCGTAAAAATTGCTTGGAGAAAAGAGGATATGGTGATGGTGGTGGAAGTTGCGGCGACCCGTCTTCTGTAATTTGACTCATTGAGACCTCCAACACCTTCTCCATGTCTTCAACCGCTTGGGGGACATTTAGCTCAACCAATGCTGTATATCTGAACCAGACTAAAGTAATTAATCTTTGGCCAAAAAAAAAAAAAGACTAAAGTAATTAATCAAGTCAATATTATACTTTTAAATTTGTAAACAGCTAGCCACCATTGCATGCTTGTGTTCTCTCTTTTATATGCTTAGATTGTAATTCTTTTCTATTTTCCCCTTAATAATTTATGGGATGGGACAAATATCACGTACCCATAATTTTCTTTAATTGAATATTAGGTTGAACCCCTTAGTATGTATATTTTTTTATTGAAAATCCAGATAGTTTCTTTTTGAATTTTCTTCTTTCATGCATGGCTGATTGAAAAGTGGATCTTGGTGGCAAAGTCACAATACCACCATATATACCATCTGGGAGAAGAGGTTTACAGTGATAGAGCTTTCCTCTCTTCCCTCTATCAACCAGTCTTTATGATATATATATATATATATATATATATATATCTTGGTTGCCATTTGATCAATTCAAAATCAAGGTTAAAGCCCCCATAAACTAGGTGCGTGTATAAGCCCTTAGAAAAAAAGATACCCAGAGTCCATGTGTCCCAAAAAAAACTGATTTATAAACTCATAGAATGAACAACTATAGTACTAACCCAACACAAGAGATCGAGCTATAGTACATTCCACTTTTGTTATTTTGTGTTTCTTTTTTTTTTTTTTCCATTAATTCCAGCTTTTTTCTTCTTCTTTTTTTAAATATATTGGCTACTTGATTTAACTATTTGATTAACGTTACCTATTAATTTTTACGAACAATAATGCACATATTTTTTAATGATTTATAATCTACCTATAAACGATTTTATGTGTTTTAGTACCTTTAACAATTTAAAAATCCCTAATGATTTACAGACCTCAATTTTATGAATCTACATAGTATTTTGTGCGTTTATGTAATCTATCAACTACTTTTTTGTTCGTGTTTATGTTCCTACTCGATCATAATTATGCGCCTATTGTATGGTGTTTATATACCTACTACTATATCGTGTTTGTATCGTGATAATTACAAAGGTATATATACCTACTACTATATCGTGTTTAACAAGAGTAGACATAATTAATGATCATAAGAGTCCAAATAGTGTATATAATTATTAAAGGCATAAATCAGCAGTGTGGCAGTATAGCATATTAGCATGTCCCCAAAAAAATAAAATAAAAAAAGTCGTACGTATGTCATGAATATTTTTCTCACAAAATGTTGGAGCTCACATACAAGTATACAACCAAGCCAAATGGGACAAACAGACATTGACGAAACAATATGTAAATCCAATCCAAAATGTCAATGATAACGACAACAATGAAAAAGAAACGATGACAATTACAAAGGTTAATTAAATAATTACCTGGCAGTTTCAGGCATCTTCATACGCCAATAGTACGTCATGGCAGCGGGAATCGCACCAAGCATGAGTATCAACCTCCACGCGATGTCAGCTTCCATCGGCGTCTTCCCTTCGGGCGACGCATTCGCCTTCGACGTGGCGCCGTCGAATGCGGCGCACACCACCATCGTCACCACCGAGCTCGCCAAAATCCCAAACCCCTGCATCGAGAACACCGCCGCTATAAGCGAGCCACGTGTCCTCGTGTTGGCGAACTCCGACATGATGGTGGCCGACAGGGGATAGTCCCCGCCGATCCCGATCCCCAGCAGGAACCTGAAGAGCCCGAGACTCACCAGAACGCAGCCCCTCGACGTGCATATGGAGAAGCCGCACCCTATTGCGCTCAGCACCATCACCATCAGTGACAACCCGTACACGCGGCGCCTCCCCATTCGGTCCCCCAGCCGGCCGAACACCAGCTGCCCAATGACCGTCCCCAGGAGGGCCACGCCCACCAGGGCTGAAACGACAAGTGCCGGCACCACGAAGTTGTCGTTTGGGTCCGACGACGTCGTCTCGTCCTGATAGTATATGCGCCCGAGGAGTCTCATTATGGGAGGGATACAGAAGAGGTCGTAGGCGTCGGTGAAAAGGCCCATGCCGGCGATCATAATGGCCTTGAAGTGATACCATTGTGTCTTCGCCGTGTCGAGGGCAGAAAGGACTTTTAACGCCATTAATTAATTATTTACTAGCTATACCAATTTTTTGTTGCTGCAGATTGATTAATATATGGAGTAGCTACCAGTACCAGAGGTACTAATTAAGATTACTCCCTAATGGAATTAAGCTTTTCTAATTAACACTTAGCTTATGTATATATATATATATACTAATATACATCGTTGGATACATTAATTTAGTAATACTGATTGATATGATATAGACTTATATATATTAATGAGTTTGGGGGGAGGCATCGATCAGGCAGTTTCTCAGATGGACACATTGATGTGATATCTCAAGGTGGACAGTTAATACCAGTCTTTGATTCCATGAATATGCGAATGAATCATTTCATTGCAGTCCTGCAGTCCATACTTAATTTGCTTCCCTTCGAAAGAAAAGAAAAATACTTAATTTGCTTCACTCCTTCTATATTTTAATTGCAATAAACTATATGTTGGAGATAAATTCACATGAATTCAACAACTAACAATATACTTACATGCACGTGGCTCATCGAGGTCCTCTTTGGCACATTGACCAGTCAACGATTGACTCGATCAACCATGCTAGCCACCTCATCATTCCAGTTCAGCTATGCATCAATTTGGTCTCATCACCACTGTTCAGTCAAACACCTCATTGTCCAAGCTAAATATGATCAGGCACAATGACTTGAACAATCTCACCACCACCGAATTGCCACAACCTTTTGGCTCAGCTCAGCCTGGTATGATGTCTTTTCGATCTAACACATCCGACAACCTTGTAGTTGGGGAAATTACAGATGACACATGCTTGGCTCGGCTCGAGGATTGTGGTCCATTGCTATTCCAGAAGGTTCCGGTAATGTCTAGCTATCTTTAACCATATATACTCAAGTGGCTACTTATTCTTCCTGACATGCAAGCTTAAGATGAGACTGCTAGGGCTACCCATTACCCTAAAGTCACATTTGCATTCAATGCAAACTTGTTGGGTAGTTGTGAATGACACTATTCTGAAATGATGACGTGGCCTCATCTTTATCACTCATCAACATGTAAGAAAATATATCATTTACCTCTTCTTAATTTGCCTATATATGACACTTATAGACACAAAGGAGGGGTTCACAAAACCCTAAACAAACACACATCTTCTTGAGAGAATAACTCAGAAGATCTTACCTTGTTTTTTCCATATTCTCCCAAGTTCATATCCTTGTTCTTGTTTGTTCTTACTCAACTACCTTTATAAGTCCATTACTGACTTACTCATCAGAGCTTAGTTGGCTGATACCACAACGGTACAACATCTTCTTATTATTCATACAGGTCACATTTTGTTAAAGATCCCAGGCAAGATAACTTCCCAGCAACATCCTAATCTGTCACAGCCCGAACCCTGGGTATCATATAGACATCCTAATCTAATTTTCAATGAAATATATATCGTTGGATACATTAATTTAGTAATACTGATTGATATGATATAGACTTAATATACTAATGAGTTTGGGGGAGGCATCAGGCAGTTTCTCAGGCTGAGACATTGATGTGATATCCAAGGTGGACAGTTACTACTAGTCTTCACTGCAATAAAAACTTTGATAGACATCACTTGTTTAATATCAATTATTGTAAAAACTGATATTAAAACATTTTAGATATCAGATGATTTTTTTGATGATATCTTAATTTATTAAGATATCACCTAATAATTTTTATTGATTTTTGTGATATCTTAATTTTTTCATTTTCATTAAAAATTGGTATATAAGTCCTTAACTGATATCTTTGTTGGAGCTAAAAAAAAATTGAATCAAAATTTTTGGACAACTTAAAAATTTTGACTTATGTTTTCCAACACATCCAAACACAAACAGAAACACGTACATAGTCACAAAGTCACACAAGCTCTCTCTCACCCTCACTGAGACACACACTCACTGCCATTCTCTCCTTCTCTCTGGTTCTGGTTCTGGTTCTCACTCAGACCTTGTTGTCGAAGTCGAAGTTGTCGCCGGTTGACCTTGGCGTCGGTGGTCAAGCACGAACTATATGATCCTCCTGGGTTGCGGTGTCTAAAGGTAAGCTCAGTCTCATTTCTCCTGGGTTCTCTCTTTCTCTCTGTCCTCTTCTCTCTATCTCTACTGGTTCTCTCTTTCTCTCTGTCCTCTTCTCTCTATCTCTACTGGTTCTCTCTTTCTCTCTGTCCTCTTCTTCTCTCATGAGTTTTCTCTTTCTCTCTTGCTGTTGTTTAGGGTTTTCTTCAAATTAGGGATTTTCTTAGGTTCGTTTGCTTCTCGAAATTAGGGGTTTTCTATGAATTTAGGGCTTTCCCACGTTCTTTGGAAAATCCATTAGTAGTTTTCTTGGTTTTTAGTTTCTCTCTCTTTCTTCTTGGTTTTTAAGTTTTATTGGTGGGTCTATTTTCAACAGGGTTCGATTGGATTTCTTGGATATCTCTTGGGTTTCCTTCACTTTCTCGGGAAAATTTGTTTCTCAACCTGGGAGTATTGAATTGAAGGTGAGTGGCTCGGTCACTCTTTTAGCACATACCCAGATCATTTTTCTCATTTGTTTTGCTTTTACTTGGAGTTTTAAGTTGCTTTCTGTTTGTTTTTTTATTCTAATTTGATGTTTTCAATTGGTGATGTCAAATTGTGAAGTGGGTATCTGTGATTATTTTCTGCTTATTTTGGTGTTAATTGGGTCTGATCGATGTGGAATTGAATATTGTTAATGGGTCGACTTTTATTAGCTTCATGATGATTGATGATGGAGATGTTATTCTGCCGATAAAATGTGTTAAAAGGGAAAGAGTTGTTAATTTGAGTGGGAGAGTTGGTTTCTTTGGTTACTTTAAGTTCTTGTTTGAAAATTTTGAGAATCCACTTTAATTTTGGCAGTTACAAACCAATGGAAATGGAAAGTGGTTAGTTGCTTGCTTCTTTTTGTATTTTAAAGATGCTTTGCAATCTGAAAATGGAATTTCAGAAATGACTTCTTAATGTTGTGGGAAGAGGGCACTTTTAGAGGAATTGGAAACATTTGGTTTCCAGAAGCTACTCAAATTGGAAATAGGAGTTTTGAAATGGAATCATAAATGCCCACCAAACAACAGCCTATTTGACTTGAGTTTGGATGAAGGTGTTGATTAATTTATATGAATATATATATATATTTAATGACAGCTTTTACAAGGGTGGTATGTATGAGTGTCAATATTCCTCTATCCTTATATAGTTATACATGTTATATACTTATATACTTATTACTTATATATAATATATGTATAGGGTAATTAACTAATTAATATAGTTTAGGGTATATAGTTATAATTTTATTAGGGTATAGGGTTATAGTTGACTATGAGTCTAATTGGGGTTTCAATTGGGTTTATATACTTATATAATTATATATGTTATATACTTATTACTTATATATAATATATGTATAGAGTAATTAACTAATTAATATAGTTTAGGGTATATGGTTATAATGTATTAGGATATAGGGTTATAGTTGACTATGAGTCTAATTGGAGTTTCAATTGGGTTTATATACTTATATAGTTATATATGTTATATACTTATATACTTATTACTTATATATAATATATGTATAGAGTAATTAATTAATTAATATAGTTTAGGATATATAGTTATAATTTTATTAGGGTATAGGATTATAGTTGACTATGAGTCTAATTGGGGTTTCAATTGGGTTTATATACTTATATAATTATATATACTTATATACTTATTACTTATATATAATATATGTGTAGAGTAATTAACTAATTAATATAGTTTAGGGTATATGGTTATAATGTATTAGGATATAGGGTTATAGTTTTTTTTTTTTTTGGCCACTTAAAAAAACTTCAATAAAAAGCCACAAAGGCAAAGAACAGCAAAGCAACATACAAACCAGAAAAAACAGAAAACAAAGCAGTAAACCAAAAGAACAAGACAGGAAAACAACTCAGCAACCAAACTAAACAAACTCCTAAAAAAAAAACAGATAAGCTAAAAGCCAAAATATCAATCTAGAGGAAGCCCATCTGCCACCAGGACTCCAATTAAGGAAGATGGGGGTGAGATCACCCAGTCCTCTGGACACATCCTCCTGCAAGCTAGCAAGGCAATTGCATCAGCAACACCATTTGCTTCTCTTGAAATCCAAGACCATCTAACAGATGAGAATTCAATTGCAAGATCCCAGATGTCTTGAATGATTGGAGAGATTTGCCAAGCAACACAACTGGCAGACCTGTTAAGAGCATCAACCACAGTCTTAGAATCAGACTCCATCTCCACATCTAGAATATCAAATTTCTTAGCACAAAGCATCCCTTCCTTTATTGCCAAAGCTTCAATTATATCAACAGAGTCAGCCAAGCAACTAACAGCACTACCACCAATCACCTTACAACTGCTATCTCTAACAACTACTCCAATCCCAGCCTTTCTAGAATCCTGGAACCAAGATCCATCCACATTGATTTTTAATCTTGGAAGCAAGGAGGACACCAAGACCTTGGAACAGATAAGTGAGTAGATATAACTGGGAGGATCTGAGCAGTGGAAGAAAGAGAATTAAGAAATTCAATGCAAGCTCTTCTTGCAGACAAGCAAACCACAACAGGATCAGGAGATACATTCTGAAAAATGGCTTTACACCTTGCTTTCCATATAGACCAGAATATAAAACTAATCCAAGTAAAGACATAATCTGCAGAATCCTTCCAACAACCTAAAACATCCACCAACCAAACATCAATACGGGTCACTGCAGCACGATCAATCATATACCCCAAACATTCACACCAGACCACCTCCACCCAAGGACACAACAATAGAATATGCTCAATTGTCTCTGGTAAAGTCCCACAAATTGGGCAGAGAGGGCAAGCTACAATCATCTTTTGATGCAAATTAGCTCTTGAAGCAACAACATTTTTCAAAGCTCTCCATAAAAAATGCTGGATTTTTGGAAGAGTTTTAGCTTTCCACACCAAATTCCAAATCGTAGAGTTAACTTGATGAGAATTATAAGGAGGAATACGATTGAGAATAGGACGTGAAAAGTGCTGCCAATGATAACCAGTTTTAACAGAATAAACTGGTTAATTGACTATGAGTCTAATTGGGGTTTCAATTGGGTATATAGTTATATATGTTATATACTTATTACTTATATATAATATATGTGTAGAGTAATTAACTAATTAATATAGTTTAGGGTATATGGTTATAATGTATTAGGATATAGGGTTATAGTTGACTATGAGTCTAATTGGGATTTCAATTGGGTTTATATACTTATATAGTTATTAGTTATATATGTTATATACTTATTACTTTTAGGGTTTACGGTATAAATTATTAGATTATAGGGTTTCTTTAAACTTTAAACCCTAAACCCTAATACATAATTTCCTCTATTAGAAGTTTATAACTAATTAACTATATACTATATCTTAGAACTATAATAATTTTAGTATATAGTGTTTAGTTCATAGATTATAGAGTATAAAGAATATACTAATTTTATTATAAAAGGTATAACCAAAATTATATACTAAAACATTATTATATATAGAGAATATAGGCCATATGGTTATATAAAATATATTTTAGGGTCTAAAATATAGCTAGGTTAATATTAATTTTATTATCTAAAATGTGTAAAATGTGTGTAAAAATGTGTATAAAAATGTTTATCAAATGTATAAAAATTAAATATATATAAAAATTAAAAATACATATTAATTAAACGGTCCAATCCAGTCTAGTCCAGTTCTGTGAAGTGCAAAACCGGAACCGGAATTGGATTGGACCGGTCCGGTCCAATTTTGATCCGATGTTGACCAATTTTGGTCAAAGCAGTTTTTTACGGTTTTTTTTCCCCCCGGTTTCCGGTTTAAATGCCCACCCCTAGTTGTTTCTATCTCATTAACTAAAAAAGAAATACCAAGAACATAAATGTTATCATACGACCTTAAACAACCTACCCATTTGATTTTCACTACTACAAAATAGCAATCAGACGACGGATTTTAACCGTTGTGTGAGTTTCGAATTTACCGTCGTCTAATCGACTGATGTCTATTCATACCTCAATAGACAACGGATAAAAACCGTTGTCCTGGTGCACCTACACAACGGTTATACATAGACAACCGTTGTATATACACCCTTAAAATCAATGATTTGGTGGATACCGTTGTTGAGTGCCAACCTACACATCGGTTTATATGTAAAAACCGATGTGTAGATATATGTCAAGCAACGGTTACCTTATGTAAAGCATGAGTTTTACAACTATTTTAGATACAAACACGAGGTGAAATACCCATGAAGACAACGATTTATTGATAATAACCGTTGTGTAGGCTATTGAAAATAGGTATACTGCCATGTCTATAGGTCTTTCATACTACGTTGTTTACATGAAACCGTTGTATGAATGCATTAAAAACATCAGATTTTAACCATATAACCATTGTATATACTTATTTGGTACATCGGTTTTGAGTTAGAAACTGTTGTATGAAGGCATTTAGCACAATGGCTTTCTAAGGTTTGTATGGTATGCTTATGGATTAGACAATGGTTTCTGATATTGAACAATTGTAAGTTAAGGGTATAGACCACGCTTTTGATCGAAAACTGTTGTATAATGTGCCTGTTTACATCTGTTTTAAGAAGCTCCCAATTGTCTTTGACCACAATGCAATTATAAACAAAAATGCACAATCTGATGAGATAGATTGTTTTGGTACAACCATTGTTCCAAATTGATTCCCATCATAATTAACATTCCTAATAAATTATACATTTACAAAATACCATTCACAATAATAAAGAATTGGAATTTATAAAATACCAAATAATATAAGATATTTCAAGATGGTAATTGTATATATGCCTTAACCCAATTCCATTTACAAAACCAACCATGCCATACACAAAAACCCTCCATATATGCCTTTCCAAAATATCAAGCATCAATCTAATCTACCAAATTGCTGCCATATATCAAAAGTATTATCCAGCAAAGCTAGCCTATCAATCATTAATATCCCCAAGCTAATCTAACAAAGTAATCAATCATATATATACTCCAAGCTAGTCTAACTAAACACATGGCCAACAAAATCAAGTCAAAAAGGTGTCATATATGCAATAATCCAACATTAGTCTACATATACTGCCCCACAAAGTTTGCCCATTTAGCCCGGACTTCATTGATATCTAGCTTCTTGGGTATAAGTGTTGTCCTTAATTCCTCCGCTCCCACTGAAACAAGGCAAAAATGGAGTACTAATTAAAAATAAAATTCAACCCAAAATGCAAACAGTCCAGTAGAAAGAAAAAAAATAAAGAATATGCCCAATTAGGTGTATTGTGATTTCAAGATAGCACATATAAAACATAAGTGCACAACTTCATTAACTAAAAATCAAGCTCACAAATACCTTAATATTATCCCGATAATTTCTAGTTAGAGCAAAGTCATAAGGAATATAAGGGCAAGTGAAAAACATAGGCATGCAAGAGAGGAATATTGTTGTCAGGTTTCAGATTTTCAAGGCAAACTTAGAAATTACACCAAAAATGCTTCCGATGTCGAATTAAGATGATTTTGTGAAGTATATAATAAAGTCGAAGTTACTAAAAATGATAGGAAATGAAAAAAAGGTGGGAGATGACCAAAGAAGTGGGAAAGTAACGATAAAAGGGAGAGAGGATGATATAAAAAAAATGTGGAAAAAGGTCCATTTAGTGGACCGATGACCCATGACCCATCATCCCCCATCCCTCCCTTGCTTTTTAGGTCATTATTCCTTGCTTTTTAGGTTTTGTCACTAATAAATACTAGAAATTTTTTTGCACAAAAGTATGTGTCCCACTGCCAAACCCATATATTTGAAACAATATTTAAGTGCAAGTTTAAAATTAATATACATAGAGAGTGAGAAGAGCTAGAGAGAGATACCCTTTGGGGTGCTGGTTCAAGAGCAATTCTAGCCCTAGTGATGATTCCAAATTGCCCTAGCCCACCAAGAACAGCGTGGAACAACTCTGAGTTTCACTCTTTTGAACATGTCATGAGCTCACCCTTACCTGCAATTAATCCAAGAATTAAGGTCATTAATGCAATATTGATATCATGATACTGCCAAAGATTGAATTTGAACATACATACCCACAACCACCAATCACCATGCATTAATCAAAATGTATATTTGGCAGCAACCCACAACAACTTACTAATGTGATTGATGACAATCATATTGTTGTATCATTTAACAAAAAAGAGCCCATGTGAAGGCATACATTAATTAATATGCTACAGTCCACAAAGGAATATCACATTAACTGCCTTTCTATTTGGACGTTCATACAGACGAAGATTAATTAGTTTAATGATCAAACAACAAATACACCACAATATATCTACTAAAATCATCATTTTCTTCGATCTTAATGGTTGATATAAAATACTGAATTGAAAACCTAGCTTACAAAAAAATGATCTATAGAATAGTTATATATATAAGAAAGTGTGAATGAATTACCTGTAACAAAGTCAAGCTCATGAACATTACTAATCTGAGGTCCATAGTTGAAAGCTTGGCCACTCATTCCAGCGTTGGAAAGAGTTCCACCCACTGACAAGTACAAGTAGTCAGTCCACGACTTGGGTGCCAGCCCATGCTCCAGCGTTGCCCTCAACACATCTCTCCACAGCTCCCACCCCAAGCATCCATATACAAAGTTTAATTACCATATCTGATTTGGCATATAATACTCTTTTACATGCACAATCATACTTACAAATGCATGCTTGTTTAAGCAATAATTAATAAATCTCGAACATGCTTACAAGAGTCATCAATGGTGGCAAGCAGAACTTAGTCCCTCTCCTGCTCCCACTTTCCTTTTACAATTTCAAGAATGACTTTTTGTAGTGATGCTCCCTTCACTGCAACCTGAAATCATACAAAAAGAAAAGTTACAAGTTGAAGTCAAATGCATCATCAAAGGGGTTTTACAGGTTTCACAACTCAACTTAGCACCCTAGCTAACAGATACCATATGGGTCTTTAATGTAATCATGCATAATTTATGAGGTAGATATTTTGTGTGTGGCTAAGCACCCCACCCACAACTAAAGCAACAACTAAATGGAACATGAATTGCAACCACGTAAGCATGATATAAGAATAGTATGATCCAATAGGAGGTAATTCAGTTCATGAAAATCTAGAGCAGGCAAAACCAACTCAATAATAAAATGATCTGAAACAGATACATCTAGCCAATATAATTATCCACTCAACAAAATCACTCAAAAAAAGTTTAATGAGTGGGAATCAATTGAAGTTAATCTCACAAGTGAATGCCTTACCCTGTCAAGAGGTATGTCCTTTGCATCTTGTAACTTCAAATCAATCACAACAAATTAAGACTTCATAACAACATAACAAATGACAATATTTTAAAATGTGTTGCACATAGCAAACATCAAATAATGTAGAGAAAGTTCTGTGAACAACAAATTGTTTTAACTATTATTGTGCAATCACAACTATGGAATTTTTTTTTTCTTGTATATATATGGACTGGACTGTTTACATTTAACAAAGTTAAGTTGATTCAGTCTGATGTCAGAAAGCAACTACACCAAATGAAGCCATAATTTATGTCAAGAATGTGTAGATGAGTAAAGGCAAGACGCAAAGATTGTAAGCAAGTATAATTTTATAAGCAACTGTAACATTTTCATTTCCTTTACACAATAAAGAGCTCAAGTGACAATTCTGTGATAGGACAATATAGTGTGTGTGTGTGTGTGAGCACAAGAGTATTCTACCTAGATATGCAATACTTTCCATTTCGATCATATGCATCTCTTTGCACTGGATCACTCAAAACTTGATAAGCTTCACCTAGTACTTGCAAATATTAAGATTTTTATACCCACAAAAAAAGGAAAAAAAAAAAAAAGAAGGGTAACAGACCATACAAATATGTGATACAACATAAAACGGCTCACGTTAATAAGACAATATAATAGCGCCTGTGTCTTCCCAAAAAAACTTAAATGCAGCAACCCATTTTCAGAGCAAATAAATGACAGAGCAACACTGCAATGAATCAGAGTTGATTTTATTGCTTAAGAAAAAGAAAAATTAGATGGCTCCAATTCTATTAAAAGGGTGGAAACCAATAATTATTTAGCCTCCATTTGATTCATAAAAGGGCTGTTACCAAGAAGAATTAGAAGCAGTGGACTTGCCTGAAATCTTTCAGCCGCTTGAGGATCGTTTGAATTTTTATCTGGATGAACTTGCCTTGCCTGTACCAATACACATAGCTTCTCCCTATTAAATTCTTGAGTTTTCAATACAGAAAAAGATTCCCAGTTCATAAAAACGCTCATTAAACAAAGTTAAATAGTTCACCAAGATTTGAACAAAAGAAAGCATAAACCCATAAGTGACATGTAAGTTTTAAAAAATGTGTTAGTATGAGTAATCAAATATCAATAAAGTGATTAAGGTCTCTTAATAATTTAGAAATCAAAATATTCATATTCTTCTGAAGCTCGATCAGATTCCCATTTCACTCAGTCATTAATGTTTCAAAATAGACAAAAAGAAGGCAGCCCATTATCATACAAGCGGGATCTACCACCAAATAATTCCATTCTAAGGTCATAAGAAAGGTTAGAACATTAAACAAAATATATCTATTATAAATTTAGAATTAATGGTTGAAATTCATTTATTCATTCTTGTATATGAATCATACCAATACACCAAAATTAACTGAGAAAAGGGTTAAAAAGAAGTTAAAAAATAAATGCAAAACTATTATGAAATATTGAAATGTACAGCATATCAAACTTCAATCTGATCAAATTTAGAAAAATGGAGGAATATATATGAAATAATGAACCTTGAGATAATAGGCCTTGCGAATTTCCTCTTCGGAAGCCGAGGGGCTGACGCTGAGGACATCATAGTACTCAGTTTCTTTCACCATTGTTTCTTGCTAAGTTGCTTATTGCCAAAGGACTCACTAACTCTCACAGAGCTCAGAATGTGAAAAGTTAAGGCTCAGAAAAAGAGAGAGAAAGAAAGAAAGAGTAGTGGGGGCGAGAGATGGTCAGACTGACTGACTTTGCACTTTGCACTTTGCACTTTGCACTTGCCTTTCCAGTTTGCACAGAAATAAAGAAATGCTCGAAACGAGGACTTGGGGTAGGCCAGTTGGCCAAGCAGTTGTGCTGCCCCCACCTCACCGGGTTTCGATCCCCCCCTCCCCCCTCTAGGCCTCTTTCCTTGGCCTCCTCCCTTTGTAACCAAAAAAAAAAAAGAAATGCTCGAAACCACTTTTTTGCGGGAGCACAACAGTTTTTTTAACTGTCCCCATAGTGGCGCTTATGATAGGCATTCGAAAATAGATAGCTTTTTATATTTGGGAAGCTAAAGGTCCATAAATTTTATCTGCAGAAATTATGTTTTGGAAAATTACAAAAACCAATTACATATAGAGGCACAGCATATAGATCACAAACAGAAACATAGGATACTGCAATACCACTGTTCAAATTATTGCAGAAAATGGTTTATTTTCTCAAGTTAGCACAATCTACATTAGAGATTGTACATTATCCCTAAGTTGATATGGGACAAAATTTAGTCAATATACAAAAATACAGCTAAATCAAAAGGCAAGCGCAAAAAGTTGGGATGACATAGCTATGTCGTATACAAAAAAAAAAAAAAAAATTATTGAAAATACATAAAAATATAAAAAGCTTAAAATATCATATTAATGGTACAAAAAGACAACAAAAAAAAAAAAAAGATATGAGCATACCTCAACTTCGTCAAGATCATCCAATGTCTCAAGGGTTATATTTGTAAGAATCACAGATGAAGCTCTGGTAAGTAAGTTCTGCATTCGAGACTCAATCAAATCTGAACATAGAAAGGATTTTACGGGCATAAGTACAACAGCTACAAGAAGTTAGCATAAAATTTCTGACATACCTTCATATAGAAGTATTGATGCAGCAATCGAAGGATTCAGCTGATGGTTTTTGTGTAATATGATGGTTTCATGACTGTTCCAGGGTAGTAAATGCATATTCTGTTAAAAAAAAAAAAACTCAGAAAACAGTTAATGAACAAAATTAATAATAATTAAGAACAAAAATTCCTATTAAAAATCCTAGTTCATGAGATTAAACCAAGCAACAAAATTTTAAAAAGAGATGACATGAAAGGAATCAACCTCAAAAAACAAACGAATCTAACCTCAAATCCCTCCAAAGTAAACCCACAAAAAAAATTACAGAAAAAAGAAAAAAAAAAAAAAAAGATAACAAAACACAAATTCAGCAACGTAGAGGAAATAATCAAGAACTTCATGTGAGAACCCTAGCACAGAGGAAAAACAAAAGAGCAAAGTGAGGGAAAAAGCACCTGAAAGCCCAGTGTGAGCTCAGCGAAGTCAATTGTCCAGATTAGGGTTAGGGTTTCAAGCTTTCCCAAATCTTTGTGTGATTTGGTTGGAGGATAGCATAAATCCAGTGATTTCAGAAGGCATAAACGACTGAGAGTCGACATGATAAGAAGATGTGTGCAGCCATGGCGACGGTGATGAGAAGACGAGTGCGTACATGGTGGTGAAAGGGCGACACAATGGTGGTGAGGGACGGTGATGGGTGATGGCCATAATCAGAAGAGAGAAAGAGAAAGAGTGAGCAAAGTGAGAGTGCGGGAGGTCTGGGTTTTGGGAAGAAGCAAGTCTGGGTTTGAGGGCACGAGGAGGAGGAGGTCTGTGTTCTGTCTGAGGGGTTAAAGGCGCGATGGTTTTTTTCATTAACGCGGGCGTGTATTTTGTCAAATACAAAGATCCGCAAATTTTTTTATTTTTCTGTAACTTGTCCAACACAACGGTTTTACTTAAAACTATTGTGTTTAATAATTTAAGAAAATTCATCCGACCAAATAGCATTGGATATGATACCTTCATATAACAGTTTATTAAAATCCGTTGTGTGTTAAATTAAGATAACGGACAAAATAAGAACCGTTGTCTATTTATACAATTGTAGTAGTGTTTCATTATCCATGAAGAGTTCTAATAATCTGAAAATGACTACAAACAAGTGCATCAATCTTTTTTATACTATTGATATATCAAATATTTAACACACTTTGTTTGCCTTTATTACTTGTTAATTTGCTATGTTCTTCAATGAAACTGTTGGTTTTAATGTGTTTTGTGCAAGTTTTGTAGTTTTGGTAATTTAGGGAATATTAAGCTAAAAAGGATAAAAGTCATGATGATTGAAGAATTTGAATTGGTATCGCGCATGAAAGGAAACCCAATTCTAGTCAACGTTTCACCAGCTCATCAAGGAAAGGAAAGAGGTCTCTCAAAGGAAATTAATTCTCATTTACACAAGGGATGCCGGCCCAGCCCTTTTCCAAGGGTATCAAGGATTAATGAAGGCCCTAGATGATTTAGGAATTGTAATCCCGTATGAATAGGGATTTGTGGTGTCTTTGTAATAGGATAAATAGGGGGGTGCGGTACTAGAGAGGGACGGCTGGAGAAGGGCTGCATATTTTAGATTGGAACATCATTATTATTTCTTGGGTGAACATCATGAATTCCTACTCCACACCCATGTCGCCTATCACCTTCATCATGCACTAAATTTCTTATACCGTAGCCTAGCTATGAATTCTCTAAGTTTTTCTAACTCAATTTAATTCTATTTTTATTCAAGCATGTTGAGTATTTATTTCTTGGTTTAATGCCTTCAATTACTTGATCACTAATTGATTGCCATGAAGAACTAGATTGAGACTGGAAGGAGATATCTAGTAAATAGCTTCTAGGAATAAATACCATAATCTGCATAGTTTAATCGGAAGAGGAAAGTATGGGTTGTGTTTTCATTAAATGTTTCTTATGGTCTTAAAGGGTCTTCATCGTCTAAATTCATATCTAGGAATAGATTGGCCGGGTTGATAGGATTGAGAATACAATTAGTATATCTAGGAATAGAATACTAGTGAAAAGCGTGGAAACAATTAGCAACATGCTAGGTAAAATTAGGATTGATTTGTTGAAAAGACTTGGGATGGATTAGTTATGGTGAAATCGTTGGCCTAGTACTTTATCATATTATTTTAATCCGTTACCTTGTCTTATACTATCTTGCATATTTCGTTTTCGATCCTTGTAATAGTTTTCTTGTCTAACCGTGTCAATTAGGCAGAAATCACACTGGTATTTAATAGATTAACTCAATCCCTGTTGGAACGATACTTTTCTTATTACTATATTACTTGAGCGATATTGTACCTTGCAATTATGCACATCAAGTTTTTGGCGCCGTTGCCGGGGATTTAGTTTAGTCTGTTAATATTAGGGCGATTTATTTTTTAGTTGTATTTTTGGATTGATAATATTAATAATAATAATAATTCTTTATTTGTGGTCTGTCAACATAAATTTTTATGCAATTTCTCACTGTCTCTTGTTTTCTCTTGAAGGTGGATGACTGGTACACGATCGTCAACTTGCAAATTAGTTGAATTTGAACCTGAAATTGAACAGAAGCTCCGAGCGATTAGAAAGAAACAAAGAGAGGACAGAGAAAAAGAGAATCAACAGAGAGAAGAAGAGATGGCCCTTGTACCACAAGAAACAATGGGAGACCTTGATATCCCAACAATTCCGACGTCACCATCAAGCATCGTCTTACCTGCGGCTGCCAGGAATTATGAATTGAAAAATATCCACTTTACTCATGATTGAGAAAGGAAAGAAAAAGAGTACGAATTTCATCGACGACTAGAAGTAAGGGATCAGTTTTTAGTTGTAAGACTCTATGGTGGCTCTGATACCATAAAGCACTTATAAACTAAATATGATTGAAAGCCTCAAGCAGTAGTGAGGTGATTCACTGTATTTATAAGTATACACAGTACAAGAGTCCAAATAGGGCTTATATAAAAGATAGCTATCAGTATAAACACAAAGATAATGACTAAAATACATTATGGGATAAATCCTATAGAAGTCAGATAACTCCACGTGCTCTTGGTGCTGGGCTTATGCTTATCACTATCAACTATATATAATATAATGGACCAACAAAGCAAAAAAGCTTGACCAATGCCTTTAACTCAATATCCCCAGATAATTGCTGTTTAAGATGGATAGCCAAGACTTCATGCTCCAATCCATGCTACGAGGCTTCAACACCGGTGCTGAAACTAGTGCAAGTGGTACGTGCATTTTATAGACTGCAAAATTCTGCAACATCAGTGTTGCAACTCGAGAAGCATCTTATACTCATGAATGGCCACTACTACCTAACAACATTTTTAAATGACGACCAGAAAGCTGGAGAGAGAGCTTAATTGTGCGGCCCTGCGAAGATTGGCATACATCAATACACTCCTCTAAATCAGCATCACATGTTAATAGCACCCACTCTGAGTCATCATCCAAGTATTTGATATCAAATTTACTCATGTCTTCTATACTAAATCGCCTTGCAATTTCTTGCACCAAATCTTCATATCCCCAATCACTTTGAATGCGGAACCGGATTTTCTCGTCTCCATATGTGACTTTTACTCTTTGAGCATCCCCTTCTTGAATTAGCCGGCCATTATTTTTCACTGCAGGTGGAATAGACTTCACTTTTTGTTGCTCTCTGAGATTTTTACCGCTTTGGGATCTTGGCAGTAGCTCCCTTCCATCTTGACCCAAGGCATGCAACTCTGCCTCACTTCTGACCCTCTTTAGCATGCCATCACTAGAGTTACCTCCAACAATTGAATCATCATTACCAGCGACGTTCCATGTGGGAGGCTGTTGCTGTGTCCTGCTGGAACAGCAATGGCTTGAACTGGAACTCTGACTGCATGAAGATGAGGGAGATTTTGATGCAGTAGCTTGGGAGCTGAAAACACCACCTTCCAGAGGCATGTTTTTTGGCTTTGGCTGATCACTCAGCTTTGAAGATGAAAATGGGTCGGTCCCCGATAAATTTCGAGAGGTTAGCTCTTGGAAGTTTGTATAGAAAGAGTCAATTTGGGAAGCACCAGAAGCGCCTTGGACTGAGTCGATAACAAGTTGCAGTTTCTGTAGAGAGTGGCCAACCTTCTTGATTTTTCGAGATGGCCAACGTTTAATCCCATGTTTTCGGCATATCCTTTTCAAGGTTGTGGAGCAAACTAAACATGGTAAATTTGAAAAAATAAAAGAAAAAAAAAAAACAATATTAAACATGAAATTTTGAAAAAGGAAAGTAATCTTCCTAGTAGAAATTTTACCATAATCCACATAAATACAAAGAGTTGCAAATATTATAGTGTGCTAGTCTTGTAGACATTTTGTTTAATTCAGTTGGTAATAGCTGATGAAACTGAAAACACTAACATGGCAACTTTACTTTGGAACATTGGAGTGCATATATGTATACTATACAAAGTATACACATAAAACGATAATGAATTACATAAAGTATACACACAGCACCATTACTCTTAAGGCCACCAAAATGCCACACAGACATTCACAAGAGCTAAAACATCAAATAGGAAGCAGGTTTATCAGAAGAAGTGCATACCTCCAATACTCTTTGCAGCATCTTTTAGGCTACCAGAAAAATATTTTCGAAGAACTTGCAAGGTGATAGCTTTCTCTGCCTTAGTACGTCTTTTCTCTCTTGTCTTACTCACACCAACACTTGAGAAGGTACCCTCACCGAAAGTAGAACACTCTCCACCAAACTCAGTACCGACTTTTTGGTTTGAATCTTGTTGATGCTGCTTTAACTTTGAGGATTTCAAACCCAGAATCTCCCTTTGTTTTTCCTTCGGGTATATTGAGACATCATTACCACTCTGTTGGACCTCTGTTAAACAGGCAATACTACTAGGGCTGGGGTCTGAAGGGACAACCACTTCACTGACTGGAAAATCAGTTTCCTCCTCTAGTTCCTTGTCCGTGACAACCCGTAAGCTCCGGCAAGTCTGTTGTATGATTAAGGATAGTGAAGTCAGCATCTTCTTCTGTTCTTCAGCATCCCTGCGCTCCACAGGCAAGAAGAACTCCAGGACAAAATCAGTTGAACCAGTGAGGATGCTCCGTAGACGTATTGCAACAGCTGCATGCAACCCGAACATCCTAGCGTGGTGAGATAGAGGATACTCTGTCTTGACAGAGGAAGTTATGTCATTTGAGAAGCATGGTTGATTAGTCATAAAAGCACTCCCAACAATGCCTTGGCCTTTTAACAAGTGATGTTCAGAACAAGCTTCATGAAAGCCCTGGATATGACGATCAGTCACATGGCAAGCATGATCCACAGTTGAAACACAGTGAACGTAGTTGTCATCAGAATGTCGGCACCCATCTTTACCTTGTTGAGTGCACAGAGCCCACGTTTGTGCTAAAGGCAATTTGTGTGTCTCACATGCAGATCTCAAGACCTCCTGGATCTCGGGTAATGCAGCTTGGTAGGGCTTGTCACACTCCTGCTAAGATAATACACCAAATGACCTTAAAAGTGATATTGGAATATTTATCTAATAAATCACTTTGCCTTCATGGAAATTATCTGCTTACCTTTACATTATGAGTACTCAAATTTTTAGAACTTTGAAGATCAACAGCCTGCAGATTTAAAAGGCTTGTGCAGATCAGAAAACAAGATTCATGTGAACAGGCTGATTTGGAGAAGAGTAGCAAAGAAGAACTCAAAAGTCCTTATCTAAGGAGCATGGATCAAAGAAGAATTTCATATCACAAGTCTATAATGACTTGTAATTGACACTAAATTTGGAATTTTTGTATCTCTGAAGCTATAATCACAGATATTACAGATATTCAGTGTAGGGTGGTTGGGGGAGGACAGGAAAGACATACAGACCAGACCGCAAGTTCAAAAACAGTAAAGGGAAGTTTGTCTGCATAAAACAATAAAAGCCAATAAAGCAAGAAGTTTTACATTGTTAAGATTGGATGGCCACGTATACACTTTAATTGTGCATGAGGATTCTCTTGAAAATAAACAAAAATTGTCGGTTACCACAAATTAAATACAGATAATATGTTTACATCTTGATTATCAGTTATATTTAGGGCAGCCCATCAGTCGGTTCGGATCGGTATTGGGGCTTACCAAACCAAAACCAAAAAATTTAGTATTTTTCAATTTCGGTATTTTTCGATTTGCTAATTTTTGGTAAACTTCAGTTTTCTGTTCGATTTCGGTAACTTTAGTATTAGATCATTTCGGTTCATTTTCGATTTACTTCAATATATCTTCAGTTCATTTTCGGTTTACTTTAGTATATCTTCGGTTCATTTTCGGTTTAATTATAATAATACTAATTATTATATACCAATATAAATTAAAATTTAATCAAATATGATGCATAAAATATAATATTTGATGAATATATATTTGCACGAGTAGTATTGGTAGTTTAGTATAGTACTAATATTAATTGTAATAATATTAATATTAGTAATAATATATACTAGTATAATTACTTTAATAATATGTATTAGTACATATCCTATTAATTTTGTATGTATATATGCCGATAAATACGAATAGATATATATATGCATTATTTACCTAAATATGAGATTCTTATTTTCTTAAAAATAATAACATTTACTTTATTAGAGAATGACTCTATATCTTAAGTCACATTTTTGATAATATTAATATGATAACATTATACAATTATATTTTCTTATAGTTGTTTAAGATATTAGTAGTTTAATATTTATTGTACCACTAATATAATAGTATTATATAACCATATATAACAAAATTTCAGTAATTGTTTTAGTCTTTTTGGGTATATATTTCGATTTTTTTAGTAATAATCGATTCGGTTTCTTTCAGTAATAATTTTCGGTAATTTATCGATTTATTAATTTTTTTTCGGTTTTTACCAAAACCAAACCAACTTTTTTCGATTTCGGATTTTCGATTTTCAAATTGTAAAAATCGGTATACCAAATCAAAAAAATTCGGTCGATTCGATAAAAACCAAATCAAAGGGCAGCCCTAGAACTTATATTACATTCATAGGGACTAATGGGACTTTGATTGATGTCAACTCCTGTAATATAATTTGTCAATGGTCATTAAAAAAAAAAAAGAACAATAAACTCCCCGGGCCTCTTGCAGTCTTTTTACACAACACTCACTGTCCTAATTGATAGGAAGAAAACAAATTGAAGAATGAAATGCTAATTCAGGAAAGAGCACAGACCTCAAGTGCCTTGCAGACACTTTGAAGCTCAGTTTGATACTTTATCTTCTGGGTGGTTGTAACAACCTCAAGGACGCCCAAGCAAGTCCTACTACCTTGTTCAAAGATGGGAAGTGCTAGAGTTCCACGTATATCATACAGTTGAGCATGGTCAACCCGAGGGTACTCATCACTTCTAAAGAATCGAACATCAGGAGTCCACTCAGGAACCTTACCAGAGAAAACCCGGCCAGGCAACCCCTCAACCATCCTCTCCAGTCGAGAACTGATAATTCACAGAGATGCCTCGATATTTGGCAAGCCTGGGACAGCCAGAATCAAGTGAGAAAGGTAGATCATTATTTGTTAAAACACGTCTACCCCCTCTATCTACTGGCAACCATATTTGTACAAGGACATCTTTGTTTCTCATGACATCACCAATGTACACAAGTACCCTCATTAATCTCTCCATCACTGGATTTTCTGTGGGTCTAATCCACCACCTTCTGCTCAATTCATGACCTTCAATTGTAGGATCTGCTAGTTGACCAGAGCAACCTTCAGCATCTATCATATTCTGGCCAGGAGACTGAACATTGACAGCATCTATCATATTCAACAATGGTCTTTGCATCTCTTGTTGATTGCTGTTTTGAGATGGGTTCATGCTCAAATTGCCATTGGTCTCCAACGCAGGCCAAACAATTGAGGGGTCCAAGAGGGCATCTGAACCGGAGGAGATCTGATTAGGAAATTCGGGTCCATCTGTGGTTTCCAAGCAGCATCCCTCTAAGAAGATTTCATCCATGAAGTCTAAATCGATATCGAAATCAGGTTGAGCTCCCAGCATCGTAGCTGATGATAAAAGATCACCATCTTCCATGATGACCCCTTTGCAGAAACCCCACTTTCTAGATTCTATTCCACTGAATTTATTCCAGAACCTTTAGGTCCCTAAACTGATCGAATGCGAGCTAAAATATCAAAATAGAAGATGTCTTAAGACCAAGTCCAGTCTCCACTGTCCTTCCTTGAAATTCTAGTCTGTCCAAATTCCCCAAAATCATAAAAAAGATTCTATGAGTATACAAAATAAAAGAAGAAATTGCAAACTACTTTTCGAGAAGTAGGAAAAGTGTGTTGATTTCTTACTCTGTAATTTTAAGGGAATTGAAAATGAAAGGAAAATGGGATGAACAGAGAAAACAGAAATGTCGTGGGACACCAGTAGTGCCTCTCACGCAGTGTATTTCTTCTGTATATTCAGTTATGACAAAGCTTTTGTAGCTGATACCACCAAAAAGATGTGAGGCTATGACCTCACTACATCCACTCACTTAATACCCTATTAGATATTGACATCTGTCAACTCATTACATTTATAAAACTAACGAACTTAACTCCCTAGCAGCTCATTAACATTTCTAATTATCAGACAAAAGACTTAATTAATCTCAACACTCCCTTCTAAGGCTTTGGCTGATTGAACTCCAAGCATGTTTCTCAAGTAGTTGAACCTGTCCTTTGCCAAGGCCTTGGTGAAGATATCTGCAATCTGATCCTCACCCTTACAGTACAACAAGTCAATCACACCATCTTGTATAGCATTTCGAATAAAATGGAACTTCCTCTTTATGTGCTTGGATCTTTGATGAAAAACAGGGTTCTTGGACATAGCAATGGCTGATGTGTTGTCACACAATAAAGTCGTTGGTTCCACCTGCTCCTCCCCAAAATCTTGTAACACAAATCTAAGCCAAATTGCTTGAGTTGTGGCTTCAGATGCACTCATGTATTCTGCCTCAGCTGTGGAAAGTGCTACACTCTGTTGTTTTACAGAAGCCCAAGAGAATGCTCCACTTCCAAAAGAAAAAGCATACCCTGAAGTAGATTTCATATCATCTTCATCTCCACTCCAGTCGCTATCACAGTAACCAATTAGAATAGCTGAGTCTCCTTTCTTGTATTGAATTCCATAATCAATGGTTCCCTGGATATATCTCAGCACCCTCTTGGCTGTACCAAGGTGTTTGACAGATGGACAATGCATAAACCTTGCAAGAAGGCTTGCAGCAAACATTATATCTGGCCTTGTTGCAGTTAAGTATAGGAGGCTACCAACAATTTTTCTGAATTGTTCCTCATCTGCTGCACTACTTCCATCATCTTTCCTCAGCTTGTCAGTTGTTGCAAGTGGTGTAGACACAGGTTTACAGTCCTTCAGTCCAAATTTCTCAAGTAGACTCAGGGCATATTTCCTTTGATGTATGAAGATACTCCCTTCTTGCTGGATTACCCCCATTCCAAGGAAGTGATGCAATAGACCAAGGTCTGTCATCTCATACTTCTTCATCATCTCACATTTGAAATCTTCAATCATTCTATCACAACTTCCTGTGTATACTATGTCATCCACATAGATAGACACAATGAGTGTCCTTTGGCCTTCCTTGTTCTTCACATATAGAGTGGCTTCACTAGGACTCTTCTCAAAGCCACACTGCAGCAGATATGCATCAATATTCCCATACCAAGCCCTTGGGGCTTGCTTCAGGCCATAGAGAGCCTTTTTCAGTTTATATACTTTGTGCTCTTGGTTTTCAATTACAAATCCATCAGGTTGGTCAACATACACTTCTTCTTCAAGAACTCCATTTAGAAATGCTGACTTAACATCAAGTTGATACATCTTCCAACCTCTTTTAGCTGCCAATGCAATCAGTGTCCTTATTGTATCCAATCTGGCCACAGGAGCAAATGTCTCATTAAAATCTATGCCTGGCTTTTGAGTGTAGCCTTTAGCTACCAGCCTTGCTTTGTGCTTTTGAACCGTGCCATCTAAATTTAGCTTGGTCTTGAAAATCCACTTCACACCCACAATTGGCTTCCCACTTGGTCTATCAACCAATTCCCAGGTTTGATTTTTCTCTATCATGGTGATTTCATCAACCATAGCTTTCTGCCAAGCTTGATCTCTAGCTGCCTCATTGTAATTTTCAGGTTCAACAACACTGAGTTTGCACTGAGCAAATACTTCATTCAGATTTTTCCATTTAGTTGGAGTATGATCATATGTTTCTGACATCTTGATCTTATTTCCAGTTTCAGTGGTTGGAGGAACACCACTTTGAAAACTTGCATCACCATTGAAGATTGCATTTTGTGAACTGGAACCAACTTCTTGAGTATTTGACACTACTCGGGGAGTGTGAACTGACTGCATAGGAGTCTCAGGCTCATTTTCAATCTCAGTAATGCTGACTTCTTCTTCATTGTTCCATGGCACAGAAACATACATTGTTTCTTTGGTTTCCCAATTCCACAGACCAGATTCTTCAAATATAACACTTCTTGAAACAATGACTTTGTTGCTTTTCAAATCAAAAACTCTGTACCCCTTCTCTCTTGTTCCATAACCCACAAATACTCCTTTCTGGCCTGTTTCATCCAGCTTGTGTCTTTGTTGAGATGAGATATGTGTATAACACACAGACCCAAAAATCCTCAAATGCTTCACACCTGGTTTTCTCCCACTGAATTCCTCAAATGGAGTCTTGTTCTTCAAAGCACGAGTAGGACATCTGTTCAATAAATATACTGCAGTATTAACTGCCTCACCCCAAAACTGCAGTGGCATCTTCTTTTCATGTAGCATTGTTCTTGCCATTTCCACAATAGTCCTATTCTTCCTTTCTGCAGTACCATTTTGCTGTGGTGAGTATGCAACAGTGAGTTGCTTCTCAATTCCAACATCTTCACAGAATTTTTCAAACTCAAGTGAAGTGTATTCACCCCCTCTGTCACTCCTAAGCTTCTTCAATTTGAAACCACATTGCAATTCCACCATAGCTTTAAATTTCTTAAACACAGTGAACACATCTGACTTGTACTTCAGAAAATACACCCAACACATCCTGGTTTTATCATCAATGAAGATAAGGAAATATCTGTTACCTCCAAGAGTTTCAGTCATTGGTCCACAAACATCTGTGTGAACTAATTCCAAAGGATCTGTAGCTCTGCTGACTTTGCCTTTGTCGAATGCTTCCCTGTGAGCTTTTCCAGTAGCACACCCTTCACACACATGTTCACCTCCAGTAAGTTTTGGCAGCCCAAGCACCATCTCTTTGTCCTGTAACATCTGCAGGCTTTCAAAATTTAGATGCCCAAACCTTTTGTGCCATTTCCAGGAGGATCCAACAATTGTGACTTTGTTGGCCATCACTGGATTTACACTTTCAAATGAAAATGGAAAACATCTATTTCCTCTCATTTGTACTGTAACAATATGTTCCTGCATGCTCCTATCTCCATATATGCAGGCCATGAAGTCTCCAAACACAAGCCAATATCCATGCTCAATCATTTGGCCTACACTGAGTAAATTTTCATCCAACCCAGGTACTATCATAACTTCTGAGATGTACCTAATGCCTCTTCTTGTCTTAACAGGTAAAGTTCCCTTCCCTGTTGATTCCACAAGATCACCAGTTCCCATTTTCACCTTGCACTTCACACTTCGATCAATATTGATAAGAAGGGATTCATAACTGGTCATGTGGTTGCTGCAGCCACTGTCCAGATACCATACGTCTTGATCCTTTTCAACTGATGCCTTGTGACAGGCATAAAACATGGTGGCAGTCTCTTGAACTTGATTGGCATAGTTCACAACCTGTCCTTTCCTGTTAGATTGATGACAATCCTTCATCATATGCCCAAACTTATCACAGTTATGGCATTTAACTTTCCCTTTGAACCAGCATTCACCATAGTGAGTTTTATCACACACTTTACACTTTGGTTTTCCAACATCATTTCCATTTCCCTGTTTCATATTTGTCTGAGGCTTGTTTTCCCACTTCTTGGGTTTATTTTTCCAATTCTTCTGATTTCGTTTTCCTCCATCATAACCCCAGTTCCTTGTTTGACTGTTTTGAGACTTTGGTGTAACACTCATGCTTGCAAAAGCCTTCTCAGAGTGCTCTACCTCTTCTTCATGTCTATTCACCCTCAGCTCATAGCTCTTCAGAGAACCAACAATCTCATGTACAGACACAGTATTTAAATCTGAAGTTCTCTCAAGAACCACACAAATAGGATCATAGACCTTAGTTAAGCTAATTAGCACTTTCTGTACCATTCTCTGATGACCCAAAATTTCACCATACTTCTCCATCTGATTAGTTAAATCAAAAAATCTAGAGAAGTAATCAGCTAGAGACTCATTCTCTCTCATTCTCATGTACTCAAATTCACGACGCAAGCTTTGTAGCTTTACTGACCTTGCCTGCTCGTCTCCATGATATTCCTCTTGAAGCAGATCCCAGGCACCTTTGGCTGTGTCCTGGTTTACAATTCTAGAGAAGATCTCCTTCGAAACAGCTCCTTGGATAATACCAAGAGCTTTGGCATCTTTCATCAACTGTTCTTCGAGGTAAGCATCTATTTCTTCATCAACATCAGTACTAGCTGATTCACCATCTGTCTTCAATTTCTCCTTCTTCTTCTTTGATTCTGGAATTGAGATCCCTTTGTCAACCAACTTCCAAATTCCATAGGACTTAAAGATGGTGACCATTCGCACCTTCCAGAACTCAAATTCTGTTCCATCGAAGATGGGAGCCCGTAGCTCTCCACTTCCAGATCCTGCCATGGCTGGATTGAGAGCTTTCTCGTTGGATTTCTCTCACACCTCACACTGTAACCAACTCCCAGTTCACGATTCGAGCCTAAAGCTCTGATACCATGTTGATTTCTTACTCTGTAATTTTAAGGGAATTGAAAATGAAAGGAAAATGGGATGAACAGAGAAAACAGAAATGTCGTGGGACACCAGTAGTGCCTCTCACGCAGTGTATTTCTTCTGTATATTCAGTTATGACAAAGCTTTTGTAGCTGATACCACCAAAAAGATGTGAGGCTATGACCTCACTACATCCACTCACTTAATACCCTATTAGATATTGACATCTGTCAACTCATTACATTTATAAAACTAACGAACTTAACTCCCTAGCAGCTCATTAACATTTCTAATTATCAGACAAAAGACTTAATTAATCTCAACAAAGTGAACCAATCAAAATCTTAACCATAAAAGAATATGAAGATTATATTCTTTTTTTACCATACAAATCCTATACGAGTCAAAAGTATCAAAAACTAATCAAATTACCAAGAACTAATAACAGTAATAGTCTAATAGAATAGAATTTCATCAGAGAACTTGGGCCTCCCACTCCCACACCACTTCCATCAAAGTTGCAAATATCTACGATGCAAATCAAAAGGGATGATAGAAAGAAAAAAATAAAAATAAAAAACCCACTTTCCAACTTACCAACTTACATTCAAGAATCTAATTTTAGCCATAGAAAGAGACAGAAACAGTTTCATCAATGAAATAAAAAAGAAATCAACAAGTTTCATCAACTCCAGTTTCTGACCCAAGACAAAAGAAACCAGAAAAAGTAAATAAGAGAGAAAAGAATAACTTACTGTGTGAAAGATTCTTGTAGATACCCAGGATGATGTGGGTATTTTTGTTGTATTTATTTATTCATACACTTCTCCTGAAATACCAATAAAAGTGTCTGCAAGAGGAGGAACATGGAGCAACAAACAATCTCATAAAGGGGGCAATTCCTAGTCCACCTAGTTCCTTGTGTTCCTTGTGATGTCCCCTCCACAAACACAATTCCAAAGTTCCAATCTGGGACTCTCTCTCTCTCTCTCTCTCTCTCTCTCTAATACTGTTTATGATTCCATGCTAATTGGCAATTGTATTTGTGTGAGAAAGATTCTCCCTTTCTGCTTGTACATATGGACCCCACACACACGAACGCAAAAAATCCATCAATTGGCCTTGTACTTCTCGCTGTAAAGGTCAACCAACAGCGTGGTGCAAGAGTAGAGAGAGAAAGACTGAGAGAATCAGAGCGCTGATTCAGTTTGGGTGATGATACAATATATATAATTTGAAGCGGTGGGTGGGAATCCTTTGGGAATCAGAATTTGTTCAACACTGAATGAACAAATGGAGGGGTAGTGCTTTGGGCTTTGCCACTCACTCGCTCACTCTCCCACCTTAGATGCTCTGCCACGCCTCTTTGAGTCACTCTCTTTATTTTATTTAGGCCAAACGATATTTTTAAATCTATATTTTTATAAATTTTTTACTTTGATCATGATCTTTTGATTTTGTCAATTTCAATCATATATTTGTAATACGATAGCAATTTCGGTCGGTTTAAATTGTTAATCTCATTTAAATTGTTAAAGAAAAATCTGATATTATGAGTAGTATTTTGGATATCTTATTCACCTAGATACTTATGTAAACTCATAAGCATAAACTCTATAACCCTAAATCCTAAACTCATACCTATCATTAAATACAATCAATCTGAAAAGATAAGAAGTTTTATCTGTAAATTGAATATGTTCTATAACGGGTAAAGATTTAAATAGACATTTAGGTAAATTAAAATATTTGAAATGCCACTTATGTGTAAAGTAATTGTTTCCATATAAAATGTTTTATAAAAAATTTAAATAAAATTAACTATTTAAACTTAATTGTTATTATATTAGTATCGAATTTGTATATTATATAGTTATATTGGAGTCTGAGTTCTGATCCCTCTGTTTTCAAGTACTCAATAATGTTATATAAAGAAGACGAAAAGGACACTAGACTAATTGTAACAGAGTCAGAGTGCCACCTACAACAATTCTTGTAGATGATAGAAAGGGAAGTGGGCGAATTGTCTCTGTGCTTGAGTTAAACTGTCAATTTTCAGAAGCTTCAGTCTCTCTCTCTCTCTTTCAGCTGTGCCATTGTTGGAAAGTATAAAACCCTTTAATGTTTAATATTTTATGTTTTATTTACCAAAAGCAAGGAGAGAAAATGTACTGAATGGAAAAGAGAAAAAAGAAGTATACAATTTTAAATGAGTAAATTATATTTTAGTATCTTAAATATACATTATTTTTTAATTTAATACCTCAACTTTTAAAAATTACATTATAATTCCTCAATTTTCACTTCGTGTCAATTTCATACCTCCATTATCTTTTCCGTCAAAATGATCGTTAGTTGCTGAGGTGGCACTTATGTGGCATCACTGTTGGCATTAACATGGCCTAAAATTTGTGTTATGTGAATAAAAATAATTAGAGCAAATTATACGTAGGTACCTCAAGTTTATCCTATACTTCAACTTAGTACCTTAAGTTTAAAAAGTTGCAAGTTTGGTACCTCAACTTTCATTTCGTGACAACCACATACCTCCGTTAACTTTTCCGTCTGAGACCCCGTTAACCGCCTACGTGACACGCTGACGTGGCTTTAAAAAATGTCACGTAAATAAAAAAAAATAAATAAATAAACTTTTAAAAATAAAATAAATAATTATGAAAAACAAAAAAATTAAAAACCCTAATAATTAAATTATAAGAAACAAAAAAACATTTATTTCATTTCTCTCCACCTCTCAGCCGTCGCCCCCCCTCCCGGCGAGACCACCCCAACTTCTTCTTCTTCCCCAACAAATCAACCCAAAACCATCAAAAAAATCAACAACAATCATCAAAATAAATCAACACAAATCAACCCAAAATCCATTTGCAGTACACCCAAACCCACAACCCCTCCTTCTTCCCCACCCAGTAACCCCTTCTCCTATCCCAACCAACAGCAAACTCCCCAAAACTTGAGCAACCCTCCTCCCTCTCAGCCACACACCCCCCCGCCAAACCACAACCCAAAACCACCATCTAAGACCCACACAAATCAACCCTCCTCCCTCCATTGTGCTTCTGCAACTCAAAACCAGAGACCCACAACGCACCACCCGAGACCCACTCGAGCAACCCTCCTCCCTCCCAGCCACACACCCTGCCGCCGAACCATAACCCAAAACCACCACCCGAGACCTACACGAATCCACAACCACCACCCGAGCAACCCTCCTCCTCCCAGCCACACAAATCAACCCACCACCCGAAACCCCAAAACCCGAGCAACCCTCCCTCCCAGCCACACAAATCAACCCACCACTCGAAACCCCAAAACCCGAGCAACCCAAGACCCATCAGTCACCGGAGAAAGAGAAAGGAAGAAGATGATGGTGGTCTCGCTGGAGAAAAAGATCGGGAAGAGAGAGAAGTGAGGAGAGAGAAGAGACAGAATCGCGGAGGGGGGGAACCCGAGACCCACCAATCACAGGAGAAAGTCACCGGAGAAAGAGAGAGGAAGAAGATGGGGGGTGGTCTCGCCGGAGATGGGCGCTGGAGAAAGAGTGACAGAAGCGGGGGGGGGGGGGGCGGATGAGAGAAATGAAATAAATGTTTTTTTGTTTTTTATAATTTAATTATTAGGGTTTTTAATTTTTTAATTTTTCATAATTATTTATTTTTTAAAAAAAGTTTATTACTTTTTTTATTATTTTTTTTATTTACGTGACATTTTTTAAAGTCATGTCAGTGTGCCATGTAAGCGGTTAACGGGCTCTCAGACGGAAAAGCTAACTGAGGTATGTGGTTGTCATGAAATAAAAGTTGAGGTACCAACTTCTAACTTTTTAAATTTGAGGTATTAAGTTGAAATATATAATAAATTTGAGATACCTACATGTAATTTGTTAAAATAATTAAATAAGACCAAAAATTTTAAAAATAAATATTACAACATTTATAAATAAAATAAAATAATTGAAAAAAAAAAAAAAAAAGCACAACAACCCCCACAGCTAGCACAAGCGGCGCACTCACCCCTAGGCCATTCCCTTCCAACCCTTCTCTCTCTCTCTCTCTCTCTCTCTCTCTCTCTCTCTCTCTCCCTCCTTCCCTCCCTCCCTTTCCTGCAATCTCTGATCTTCATCAAGGAATCAAGGATCTGATCATCTGAATCGGGTCGCGGGTCTTGATGGCTTCAAGCCAATCGAGGCGGTCCCAGATTTTGCAGAAGGTGAAAGGGAGAGAGGTTTAGCACTCTTTCTGGGCCGCGATCTACAGTGACGGTGGTGGGGAGTTGGAAGAGCTGAGACCTTTCTTTGTTATTGTTTTGTTAAATTATTTTATGTTGTAAGTGGGTTGGGTGAAGAATGGGGAGTTGCAGAACAAGAATAAGAAGAAAGAAGGAAGGAACAATAAGAAGAAAGAAAAAAGGTAGGGTCCGTGGGTGGGTGGGGCTGTTGTATTTTTTGTTTGGTTTCTTTTTTCAATTATTTTATTTTATTTTATTTATCCAGATGGCACAAATTTTAAGTCATGTCAATTCCAATAATAACACCACATCAGTGTTATCTCAGTCATTTTGATAAAAAAAAGCAACGAAAATATGAAATTAATACGAAATGAAAGTTTAAGTATTATATTATAATTTTTAAAAATTGAGATATCAAATTGAAACACGAAGTATAATTAAGGTATAAAAATATAATTTGCTCATTTTTAATCTTTATCTTTGGTTTTGGATGGATTAAAAAAAGAAAATGGTAAGATAGTAAATTAAATATTGATGGTCAACCATTAAATTAGTGATGAGCATTTGAGCGAAAAAAAAAAAAAAAAGTGATGGGGATTGATGTATCGATCTTGTTAAAGTTATTTGTGAACAGACGAAAAACAAGACAAAAAAAAAAAACAAAAACAAAGGAGAGAGATCACCAAAGTTAGAGAAACACTAATTGTGCATTTGTGCTGACGTCCAAATAAGCTCCCATGCAAAACTCAGTCAAGGCAGACAAAAGTTTATGGTAGTTTTTAGCTTAGTAAAAAAGTCTAAAAATAGATTCCTTCGCTTGTAAGCAAGAAAAAATAAAAAAATAAAAAAATAATTCTCCATCACCAATTGTATACACTTCATAAGTTTTGTTTCTTTCGTCTGTGACGTAGCTGAGAGAGACTAATACAATTTTATACACGTGTATTATAGAAATTGAACTTGTAGTATGCCTGGAAGAGACGTTGAACTAAGTAGGTTAATGCAATTTTACATTTGATATATTGGTCAATGCAAAATTGTCCAAATGAGAAATAAATATCTACAAATCGTAAAGTACAATATAATCACTATTATATTAAATAAATTTTGATGGATCCAGCAGATTTAGGAAATTAGTCTAGGACAGCTTCTAAATATATATTTTTTAAAAGATAAAAATAACAAAGATAATAAAAACTAACTATAGGGTTTTTTTTTCTTTTAAAAATTGATTGTTCATTCGGCCCATTCGCTATAGTGAAATACTGTAGCGGCTCACTTTTTAAAAATAGGTGCTACAGTAACGTCGATACAGTGACGCCGTTACTGTAGGGTTGTAGCGCGCTACAGTTCTTTAAAAAATGTTTTTTTTTTTTTTTTTCATTATAGTGCCAATTGGTACATAAACTACCAAAAAATCATAATTTAGGTATTTTTCATTCCATAAACATGTTAAATAATAACCAACATAAAACACAAAAAATCAAGATGAGCCTTCCATAATCTTTTTTATTTTAATAATAAATATAATTGTTACTGTTCGATAGTAACATTTATTGTTATTATCGAATAGCAACAATCACCTATTGCTACTGTCAGGCAGTAACAACACTTAGGCCCCGTTTGGGATTGCGGTGGAGGACCCAAAAGCTGCTGTAGATGACAATTCTCAATCACCTACAGCAGTTTTGGTGTTTGGTAAAAAAATAAAAAACTATTTTTCCCCACAATTCTCAACTCCCCACAACAAAAACAGAAAGCAGGTTTCTAGGTGTTTTTGAAAGCTGCAGTGACTCACAACAACAATGAATATTTTATTTTACTCATAATACCCTCATTGATTTCTATGATTTTTATTTGTTTCTTTAAATTAAAAAATATGTCTATTGTTAGTTATATTTTATATTGTGATAATTCATTATGATATTTTATTTATAGGATTAAAATTATAATATACCTAAAAAAATAATAGGCATATTTATTTAATAATGTTGTTCTTAGAAAAATTCATGCTAATAAAAATTTGTAGTCAAAAATTTCAAAAACAGGTAAAAAAACATATTATTTTTACCAAACAAATAAGTGAAATGCACTTTCAGCATCATGTCCATTTTAGTAATTATACACAGTCACAACATTTTTATATTAACATTTACCAAATACTTTGATATTGTTTTTTGCACTCACAACACTTTTGAAAACATAGTTTACCAAACACTCAACTGCTTTACTTTACAGCTGACTTTACTTCACAGCTGTTTTTTCTCACAGCAATACCAAACTGGCCCTTAATGCTACTGCCCGACAATGACAATCAAGTATTGTTATTGTTTGATAGTAACAATAACAATAAATTAGATAATATAATTTAAACCTAATATAATCCTTGTGAAAGCATAAATAACCAAATGAAATTATAAATCTATGACACAATTAAAACAAACTAAAACAGAATCACAATTCCGTTGAAAAAAGAAAATAACTTGAAACTTCCGGATATAACTTAATGTTGTTGTAGCCCCTTACATCAAACAAAGTCGAGAGATTTCCAATAGATTTCACAAAAACCTACTCTCCTCCTATTTACACAATCAAAACCTATTGCTACTGTCTGACAGTGACAATCACCTATTGAACATTAACAATATGTTATTGTTAATCAAAAAGAAAATGAAACTTCTTAACAACCGTGTGTCAAATTCTTAATCAAGAAGATCGATTAGCGCAACATCAAAGATGTACCAAAAGAACTAACACAAAATCAATGAATAAATGAAAATTATGATAACCATCTACAAATAATAGTATGCAGCAACCATCGCCCCCGTGACACCATAACTTGATTGCCCCCCTAATAAGATGAATATGGACCAGAAAGATACTGCAGAATGATATTGGTAATAAAATGTCAAATTATGTTAGTGTAACATGTAAATCGGGATCAAATAAGCATACAGTACTTGTATTCAAACAAGACCAAAAATCATAAGCAATAAAAGAATAAAAAAGAGTAATTAGATCAGTTTTAGACTTTTAGTCATTTATAACGCATTAAAACAAGGTAAACAGAAAGCAAAGTAGAGATTTAAGTAAAAAATCATATCTAACCACTAAATAGGAACGCTCATCTGAAAGTGGCTCACACCTACATAGATAACAATTGATGAAATATTAATTTAGAAATGAAAAATTAAAAGAAAATAGGCAACATTTGTAGTGGAGGTTACAAATAACATTTTACATATTAGAAAAACTATCGAGGAAAGAAGAAGGATGAAAGACCTACTCAGTAATTTCCACTTCACAAACAAAATCAGCTATGGAACCTGTTGTAGAATCAATGACAGCCTACAAAATTAAAAACAAGCCAAATTAGAAACAGTTGGACTTTTTGTTGACCTTGGTATACCTTAAGAAAGTGAAAAGGGAAAGAAAAGGACCAGTGACAATAATCTACCATTCCCATCCGATGGTTGCCTTCCAATATTCTCCTCACCTATTGTTTAAGTAGCAAATTAATAAAAAAATCTATAAATATTCTATAGAAACTAAAAACACATGGATTTCATATGTCATATAAATGTTCCGAGTACGTATACAAAAGGCTGCCAAATAAGTTTTTCAACGTGGTTCTTTTGCAGCAAATGCATCGCATCTATGGGGAAAGAAAGCCCATGATTAGAGGAGTAGGAAAATACCATAATCGAGTTAAGTCACCGTCGAGTTTGCCGAAAAATTGGCCAGAAAGCCGCTGCTTCTCGGTGTCGATCTATCGTCGTCGCTGGGTGGTTGGACCATCGAAGGCCATGAGAAGGAAGAGGAGAGAGAGACGAGCATGGAGAGGTGGGTCTCGCCGCCATCCATGGTCGGACGGCGATGCATCAAGGAGAAAGAGAGAGGTGAAGAGAGAGAAGAGAAAGAATGGTGCTGAGTTTGAAATAAGAGAAATGAGAGAGGGAGTGGGAGAGAGACGGAGAACGGAAAAAAAGACCGGTTTGGTATAAACTGGTTCTCCTTCAAACACAAAAAAAGTACTTGGGTCTTAAAAGTAGTGAGAGCCCAAAACTGGACTTTATAATCATTTACTTAAAACTATATAGCATTACAATTACCACAAAAATTCAAATATTTTATTTATAATGTTAGAAATCAACCCTACATTCAATCCTTAACTCTGGGAAGACTTTAGATTGAAGCTTACGATTTGCTATTGCCTTATTTAGCTGATTACTTGGGCAAGTGTAACTTTCCTTCTTTATGTAATTACCTTAGACATAGGATCCGATTTTTCTTTCCTTATTGTAATTAGCTAGGCCTTCCCTATTTGTTATATACCTCTGTAAATCATAGTGAAAGAATACACATAGAAATTCATTCCAACATATTTTCTCATATGGTATTAGAGCCAAAATATTGATCCCAATTTTCATGATTTTACATCTTTTTGATTTCAATCCTTTTCACGCCTCTTCATCTCCAATATGAGCATTGACGCAATTCTCGAGCCACCAATGACAGGACAAACTTCTGGTTTGATATCCAACCCATTGCAAAAGAATTTTGGTCTGTTGTCCAACTCGGCACCTGACTATGAAGTCTCTTCACCTTTCTATCTTCACCATTCAGACAACCCTAGCACCATAATTGTCTCCAAGCCTCTCATTGGAGAAAATTATCCAACATGGAGTCGTGTTGTTCGCAGGGCTCTAGAACCAAAAATAAACTGGGTTTTATTGATGGAACCTTTGTCAAACCTGCAGAGACTTCTCCAAACTATGCTCAATGGGTTCGTTGCAATAGTATGGTGAATTTCTGGATTGTCAATTCACTTTCCTCAGAAATCTCCAATATCGTCATTTACACCTAGGGTGCACTCGAAGTTTGGACTGACCTTAAAGAACGTTTTTCTGAAAAAAAATGCTCCACGCATATTTGAGATACATCGAAGTATATCTAATCATCATCAAGGGACGTCATATGTATCAGCCTATTACACCATTCTCAAAGGCTATTGGGATGAACTTTTATCCTATACGACTGTTGCAGCTTGTTCTTGCGGTGCCACTCAATCCCGAAACATATATTAAAAGAACAGAGACTCATGCAATTCCTCACAGGACTCAATGAAGTTTATTCTACTGTTCGAAGCAATATCTTGCTCATTGATCCATTGCCCACCGTTACTAAGGCTCATGCTCTTATCTTACAAGATGAACGTCAACGTTCACTAAGCAACACAGTCATACAGTCTGCGAATCATCCTATGCTAGCTGCTGTTTCTCGTCCTTCTAATAAACCAAAATACCATTGTGATTTTTGTGATAGAGATGGTCACACTGAGTCTCATTGCAGGACCAAGAATCCATCAAAGTATCACTGTGATTTTTGTGATAAAGATGGACACTCGGATTCTCATTGCTGTTACAAGAAGAAGCAAGGCAACAGTCCATCAAATGCCACAGGAAGGAATATTCATAATAACATACTTCCTTGATTGCTGCTGTCCATGCCAATTCGTCAACAAATACAGGCATGACCCTTACTCCACATGAGTATCAAAAATTCCTCTCTATGGCTTTCAATGGTAAAACTAGCCCTTTGGCTAATAGTTTTGCAGGTATTTAAGGTGACCTTAATTCTTCTACTTGGATTATAGATTCGGAAGCGTCTGATCATTTGGTATCAAATTCCAAATTGCTTCACACTAAAACACCTTTCACATGCGCACCAGTTAAATTGCCTACTGGACAAACCGCACCAATCACACATATAGGCAAATCAAATCCATCTACATCATTACCTCTTCAAAATGTTCTTTTTGCACCTTCTTTCCAGTTTAATTTGATGTTCGTTCATAAAATCACCAGTTCATTAAATTGTTCTGTTACTTTCTATCCTGATGGTTGTATTTTTCAGGACCTAATTACGAAGAAGAGGATTGGCAAGAGTAGTGTGCATGGTGGTCTTTACCATTTGGATCCAGACGATGCTTCCATTGTTTCCACCGTGTCATCTCCAGCTTCTAATCTTTGGCATTGGCGACTAGGCCATCCCTCACCTACAGTTCAGTCTCATATTTCCCATATTTCAGATTCCGTTTCTTGTTCAAATAAGGATAATTGCTTTGTTTTTCCATTAGCAAAACATGCTAGAACTCCTTTTCCTTTAAGTACTATTTCAAGTTTAAAATGTTTTGACTTAATACATTGTGACATTTGGGGTCCTTTCACTATCCCTTCTCTTAGTGGTGCTAAATATTTTTTAACAATCGTGGATGATTATTCACGTTGCACATAGACCTATCTTATGCATTTCAAATCTGAAACTTCAAATCTTATACAGCAATTCTTTGCCATGATAAATTGCAATTTGGTTCATCTATTTGTCAAGTTCGCACAGATAATGGCTTAGAATTTCTCACTTCAAATCTTTAACAATTTTTTTCATCTATGGGGGTACAATATCAACGTATCTGCATTAACACACCACAACAGAATGGTGTAGCCGAACGAAAGCATTGGCATCTTCTAAATGTGGCACGTTTAATCTGTTTTCAATCTCATCTTCCCCTTCATTTTTGGGGAGAATGCATCTTAACAGCCACCTATCTCATCAATCGGTTACCTAGTAAAGTTTTAAAGGGAAAACACCATACGCAATTTTATTTGGTACAAAACCCACATACACACGTTTAAAGGTTTTTGGTTGTCTTTGTTTTGCTAACAATGTTTTAAACAAAGTACACAAATTTGACAAACGGGCAACTCCCGGTATTTTTGTTGGTTATCCTCACAACGAAAAAGGTTACAAAATTTATGACTATGCTACTAATAAGATTCTCATTAGTCGAGATGTTCAGTTTTTTGAAAATCATTTTCCTTATGCTTCCACGCCTTCCACCATTGATCAATCAATTCCTTCTCATACACATATATCTACTCTACCAACCGATATCTATGACACAGATGCCACTCCACCCTTTCCTTCCGCTACCCCAAGAGCATCTCCTTCAACAACATAGTTGGATACCACTCCTTCTCTTGCAGAACCTCGTTCTCCCACTTCACCATTACCCACACCTTTTTTCTCCCCAAATATCATCATTCCATCTAATACACAATCGCCCTCCAACCCCTTCTCTTCTGTGGACCAGTCTGCTGTCCAGTCACCTTCTGTGGACCGATCTGCTCCACCACCAGGTTCTGTGGACCAGTCTGCTGCCCCACCAGTCGAGCTTGGCCCCCGAATCCGAGACCCACAAGTTAAACTACTCAACTACCACTGTTACAATACCTAAGTCAGTTCATCTCCTTCTACTACTATGGTTTCTAAAGGTACTCGCTATCTTCTCTCCGATTATCTCACTTATTCTCACATTTCTACTCCTCACAATGCGTTTTTAGCTTCCATATTTTGTGTAGAGGAACCCACTTCTTATTCGCAGGCTTCTCTCATTCCTCATTGGTGTGATGCTATGCGCGAAGAACTTCATGCCCTCGAATCTAATTCCACATGGTCCCTAGTTCCTTTTCCTGCTCACAAGCATCCCATTGGTCGTAAATAGGTGTACGAAGTGAAGAGACATTCCGATGGTACTATTGAGCGCTTCAAAGCGCGTCTAGTTGCTAAAGGTTACACCCAACTTAAAGGAATTGATTACAAAGAAACCTTTTCTCCCATTGCCAAATTAGTCACAGTTCGTGTTCTTCTCACCATTGCATCTTCTAAAGCTTGGCCTCTCCATCAATTAGACGTCAACAATGCATTTTACATGGTGACTTACATGAAGAGGTCTATATGCAACCTCCACCTGGTTATGTCCATAAGGGGAAGAATCTGGTTTGCAAATTACACAAATCACTCTCCGGACTCAAGTAGGCTTCTCGACAATGGTTTGCCAAATTTTCACAAGCCATTCTTACAGCTAGTTACACACAATCTAAAGTCGACTATTCTCTTTTTTATAAACACAAATGTATCTCTTATGTGTTTATATTAGTGTATGTTGATGACGTTATTATTACAGGTTCCAACCCACACGAGATCACCAAGCTTAAGGACTTCTTGCATCAAAATTTCAAGCTAAAAAGACTTAGGCTCTCTTAAATATTTTCTTGGGATTGAGGTACCAAGATCTCGCAAGGGTATTTGTTTGAATCAACGAAAGTATGCGTTGGATATTATAAAATATACTGGTTTAATGGGAGCTAAACTGGAATCTGTTCCCATGGAAAAGAATATGAAACTCAACAACAATAATGACAATTTACTCAATAACCCGGCCTCATATCGCCGTTTGATTGGCAGATTAATCTATCTAACAGTTACAAGGCCAAATATTCCTTTTTCTATTTATATACTCAGCCAATTCATGTACCAGCCACGCCAACCACATATGAAGGCTGCTACACGGTTGGTCCATTACTTAAAGGGATCTCCCAGTCAAGGTATTTTGTTGCCATCTCACAATGAATTGAAATTAAAGACTTATTGCGATTCAGATTTGGCAAGTTGTCCTATGACTAGAAGGTCAATGACAGGTTCTTGTGTTTTCCTCGGAGCAAGTCCTACATCATGGAAGAAAAAAAAAACAGCCTATTGTTTCTTGATCCTCATCAGAAGCCGAGTATAGGGCTATGGCTGTCGCCACTTGCGAGCTCCAGTGGTTACGATATCTTTTACATGATTTTCGAATATCACATTCATTTCCCAGTTTACTCTATTGTGACAACAAAGCTGCCTTATACATTGCAGCCAATCCAGTTTATCACGAACGTACAAAACACATTGAGATTGATTGTCATGTTGTTAGTGAAAAAATTCGAGATGGATCATTACAAACAGTGTTTGTTCCTTCCAAAGAACAGACAGAAGACATTTTTACAAAAGCTTTGGGCAAAGACGCTTTCCTACGATTAGAAGGCAAGTTGAATCTACTCGATATACACGCTCCAACTTGAGGGGGAGTGTTAGAAATCAAACCTTCATTCAAGCCTTAACTCTGGGAAGACTTTAGATTGAAGCTTACAATTTGCTATTGCCTTATTTAGCTGATTACTTGGGCAAGTGTAACTTTCCTTCTTTATGTAATTACCTTAGACATATGATTTGATTTTTCTTTCCTTATTGTAATTAGCTAGGCCTTCCCTGTTTGTTATATAGCTCTGTAAATCATAGTGAAAGAATACACATATAAATTCATTCCAACATATTTCTCATAAATAAAGTTCATACTTCATACGTACATTTATAATTGGCCTCTACGAATTTTCATCTTTTGAAATGTTTTCATGATTGTATCATTATCAATCTCCTCCAAGATATCGTTCTCTATGTATACAACCATGCTATTGCTCAACCACTCATCACCCATCCGATTGAGCAATCGATTCTTAATAATATTCATAACTGAAAATGCTCTCTCAACTGTAGCAGTTGCAACTAGTATGCCAAAGTTAGAAGCAAATAAACTAATGGATATATTTTGTCTCTTATAGTCTCCACCATTTTTTTAGCAAGGTCACCAATTTCATCCAACTTTGAGAATTCACTATTAAAGCACATGTCAGCAATATACGTATCAAGTTGATCACTAAGCAACATGAGCTGAAATTAATGTAGAGAATTCATTCAGATAAAATTCAACAAGGTGAATCAATTTCTTCTTGTCAAAATGAAAGAATGAGTTAAATAGACCCAAACATGCCACACAAAGAAGCAACTCAGTGTTCGACTCAATGAAACGAGCATTCAATTCTTGAAGTTGCATATCTATAATAGAACAAAATATCTCAACTCAATAATGATGCAAGTTTGTTGTTTTCTGTGAGTTACGTTTTTTTCTCCCTCGAACTACAAAGTTATCATCCATATTGGCATGGGAACATCAATTCTATGTTTTTCACAAAAAAGAGAAACTTCATCAAGTAAAGAGGTCCATCCACTCTCCCTCATTTCCTGGAGCCGTACTTTGGACAGTTGAACTAAATTCAAGGCATTCACAATATCTTGATCTTTCCTTTGTAGTGCTTGTGACAACTCATTTGTGATTGCCAATAACACTCTCATCAAATGAAGACTAAATACAAATTCAAAAGATTGTATTGAGTCTAATAAGCTTTGTGCTTCAATTCGTTGATTTGAATTTGAAGAATCCATTCCAATAATTTCAAGCACATCAATCACGTATTGCTTTAAACATACAAGTCAAACTCACCAAAGTATTATAATGTGAGCCCCAACGAGTATCATCAGGACGTTTGAGATTAGTTTCTTGATTTAAGCCTTATCCACTTGAAAACTCTCCAATATCAAATGCCTCCAAAATTTTTGCAGCTTGTTTCTCCCTAAGCATATCTCGACGTTTACATGATCCTCCAACAACATTCAAAATTTTAGCAATATTTAAACTGAAAAGTGAGGCAATCTGATCATGATTCATTGCCACATATACTAGAGCTAATTGCAACTGATGAGCAAAACAATGAACATAATATGGACATGGATTCTCCTTAAGTAGAAGTGTTTTAAGACCATTATACTCACTTTCCATATTACTAGTTCCATCATAACCTTGCCCATACAATCTAGAAAGACTTAACCCATATCTACAAAATAAATCATCCACTGTTGTCTTAAGAGTGAGAGCACTAGTATTAGTGACATGCTCAACACCCAAAAACTGCTTAATTACCTGCCCTTTTATGTTCACATATAGTATTACAATAGCCATTTGTTCCTTGATTGATATGTCATGTGCTTCATCAATCAAAACAGAAAAAAGTGCATCACCAATATCACCAATAATCACCTTGATAATTTCAAATGCAGCTACACTTACAATATCCTTCTGAATATCAGGAGCTATTAACTTTAGGTTTTGAGGGGCATTCTTTAATGCAACTGCTCCGACATCTGGATTATTTGTAGTAAGAAACCTGAGAAGTTTAAGAAAATTTACTGGGTTCTTTGAATCTTCAGATTCATCATGACCAAAAAATGCTAGTCTTGCCTCCAAAAGAAATTGAACACACTCAATTTTTGCATTTAAGCAGGTTCGGTATTCATTTCGAGCTTGATCTGATTGTTTAAACAAAACCGTCTCAATATGCTACTTTTGGGTCATCAAGGTTTGACATTTTCTCCAATTTGAGAATCCTTCACCAACAAAGAAATCACCACCTGCCTGATCTCCAATATTTGGTTTGAAAAGATAGCAACACAGACAATATGCAGTATCTTTGTCTGCATTATACTCTAACCAATTGGGAAAATCATTAAACCAAGCTTGATTAAACCGTCGGTGTTGTTGTCCAAAATTTCTTAGTGGAAAATGATGGTCAAAAGGCTGACAAGGTCCCTTTGTAGATATGCTCTATGAATTTGGTCTTGGTCATTAGGATGTTAATCCATAATCGGAGGACGTAACCCTGGATTTGCAAGAAGATTTGCCAAATTGATTTCTACTCGACTTTGTTTAAAGGAAGAAGAATTATCATCTCTCTTGGAGGAGGTGATTTTCTTTGGAAGAATTTATCCATGATTGTTTAAACAACAAAGGAAAATTGAATAATAATTATTAGTTTGTTTAATTGTATTGTGTATTGTTAAATATAACCAAAGTGCTAAAGCCTAAATGCAATTGTAGTGCAAACAGTGCACATGCCTAAACTTTAATTAGGTAAAGGATAAAGGATCTTGTATCAAATTATGATTGGGCCAATTGGCAATTCATGCTTCTAACTTACTTGAACATCAACTTACAAACTGAAATGGGTATACTCTGAATATTTTTTAGATTTGGAAGTAGAAATACTAACCTTTCAAGTTGCTTCAAAGCCTTCAAGCCTTCTCTGTGGCCAAGCCCTCACTAGTTGCTGCTACCGAAGGTAGTCCTCTGACTCTCTCTCTCTCTCTCTCTCTCTCTCTCTCTCTCTCTCTCTCTCTCTCTTCTTTGTTCTTTCAAATGAACGATCAGTAATGCATGGCGCTTTTGGTCATTAATATATTTATCATAGGGGGCTTTGTTGTCATTTAATAAATATATACAAAAACAAAAAATTGAAAGTGAGTGGGGGCTTGAGCCCCCTAGTCTTGAATTGGATCCGCCCTTGGATGGGTCATTGTGATTAAATTAAATTAGTTATTGGGCCGGACCCGGTTTTTGTCTTGGGTTAGCAAGATTGAGGGGCCTTGAGCCCATAATGTTAACTAATTTGGTAATTAAATGATCAAATTAATATTTAAATCTCAAATAATGCTTAACCCCTTAACTGCTTCGGCAGTTAAGTAGATAAGAGGTTAAATCCCTAATTTCATGAGGTAACTCTCAAAAGAAGGAGTGTATAGCTCGACAGAGACTATGGACTTAGGTAACACATTTTTGAAGTAAAGTTACTGATTAACAAGTTAACAAAAAATAATGTCTAACTTAAGCATCAAATGCCCTTTGAGGAGTAACTTCCTAAGGGGTAGTTACGACTCATTTGTTACTTTTGCAGGGAAGTTAGGAGGTAGTTGGTTGACCTGTGCATCTTTGGAAATTCGAGCCTCATCAGTTGGCGTTGTCTGTGGGAATGAAAATAAATTTTACTGATGGTGAACACTCGAAATACAACCCAAGATGATACACGACACCCGAAACTAAATAATGCACCGACGAATCAACAATTGGAGGCCATGCAAGAAACACTTAAAACCTTAACTGCAGGATCGCAAAATGTGGTTCAGATGTTAGATCATATGAACCACGAGGTGGAGGAACCCTCACGAAACCAGCATGAGGAAGAACAAGGAGAAACTGAAGCAAACTCTAATGGGGTTGTACCTCATCCATTGTAGCGTGATTTGAAAAGTCCGCTAGCGGGAGAAATACAAGCATACCCAATGTCACCCAGATTGAAACTCCCAACAAACGAACTTTATGATGGGCATTCTGACCCAATGGACCACTTGGATACCTTTCAGTCACAAATGAGGCTCTACTTGGTACCAAACCCCATAATATGTTGGGCATTTGTGACAACGCTGAAAGGCTGAGCGAGGGTCTGGTTTGGAAAATTATCTCCAGGAAGTGTGGCATGTTTCGACCAACTTGCTGAAGCTTTTGAAGCACAGTTCATTGGAAACAAGAAAACAAAGCACGGTTCAAGCCACCTTCTGTTTGTTAGACAGGGCGAGACCGAACCACTTTGTAAATATCTCCAAAGTTTTAATGTCAAAGGCTTAGAAGTCAAAGGAATACATGAGGACTCCTTGATCCATTCCTTAGTGAATAGGCTCCAGCCCACACAGTTTAGTTATTCACTAGGCATGGATCAACCCTCGAGCATGAAGGAAATTTTGGAGTGGGCAGAAAAATACATGAATGTTGATGATCTCCATAAAGTACTGAAAGCCAATGCAAAGGTTGCGACCTTGAATGACAAGGCCTCGATCAGCGTCGAATAGCCAAGAAAAAAGAAAGAACAGAGACGAGAAGGTTCGAAGAAGTGAGAAAAGAGGACCATCGACAGTAGGACGAAACTGCCCTCGAGGCTTGGTTAGTCAATATGACTCTTACACCCCACTTCGAGTACCCCGGCTAGGAGCAAATCTTTATGGAGATCTCATATACACAATTGATCCAGAGACCAAAAAAGATGTCTACAGATCCATCAAAGCGACCTCGCAATAAGTACTACAAGTTTTACAGAGATCATGGACACAATACAAAAGATTGTTTCGAGCTTAAGGAGCAGATTGAGGGTCTCATTCAAAGGGGCCATATAAGATATTATGTGGCGCTCGAGGACATTGTAATGAAAGGCATGTAGCATTGTTATTGCCTCCTCCATAGAGGCCAGATGGGAAAGTGATCCAGTTCATTCATGGAGGGATCCATAATGGTGGAGAGTCTGGCAATAGAAGGAAGAACTACATGAAGAAGGCTCAGGTGGAACCATAATAATGGAAAGTGTCGTTTGTACAACAATAAAAACTCGAACTGCTGAATTTTTGGGAACAAGACATTCAAAGGCTGCATTTTCTCCACAATGATGCATACAACTATTGTCAGAATTAATTGTAATAATGCACCCACAACAAAAAAGAGAAATCTTAATAATGCATTCAAAGCATGAAGCACTAAACTATAATATTAGAAGCCACTTCACTATTGGATTCACAAGTGATGAGGAATGGGAGTGGTGTATGTTAGTGGTTTGAGTTGTACCAAAAAAAAAAAAAAAAAACAGAATAAGAAAGACTACGCATTTAGAAAATTAGAATGTAATGCTAATTAATGTTTGAAAAATAGGCAGTTGGAGCACTCGGTCTACCAAACAACCAAGTGAAGACTGAAGATGCGACCTCTTCAATATTGCAAGTTGCAAGTAATAAATTATTACAATTGTATGCAAGCATACGTAGATATCACTATACATCTTGCATTGATGCATAGTGGACGAAAAATTTTAAACAGGAAAATTAAAAATGGGGTGAATGGGTCAGGTTGGTCAGTAAATGGGCTAAGTCTTGCCCGTTCAGCATTTCAGCCAGTCAATGTTTTCTAAATCTGACCCCTTCAATTTTCAGTTGTGCCTTCAATTCCTCACAATAAATAACACCAATTTGGACCCTCTACTATCATTCCAAACTCTCCTCCTCCTACAACAATACAAAGCACAACAACAACAACAGCATCTACACACCCAAAAGAGCCAAAACGACTCACATCCTCTGCTTTCATCTAAGAACACAACCAAATGGCTTCCTTGCAAACTTCACGTCTCATATTCTCTTCTTCTTCTTCTTCTTCTTCTTCTTCTTCTTCTTCATCATGTTGTTCTTCAAAGAGAATCAATGCTGCCATCCATGTCCCCAAGCTTCCAAGAGTCCGCTTCACAGTCCCCAAAACAGCAACAAAGGTAGTGCTTGAGGGACTGCCATTGAGGGATGGAATCACAAACACAATCCCAATAGCACCACCAAAACAACATGATGATGCTTCATATAAGCATCAGTCTACTACTACAACTAGTACTACTTCTACAGCTACTACTGAGCTGTATGCAATCTTAGAGGCAGTAGCAGACAGAGTTGAGATGCATAAGAACATCAGCGAGCAGCGTGACAACTGGAACGCCCTTCTACTCAACTCCATCAACATGATCACTCTCACGGCTTCAGTCATGGCTGGAGTTGCAGGCTCTTTAGCAGCCGGTGCTGGAACCCCCATTTTGGCCTTGAAACTTTCCTCCACTCTCTTATTCACTGCAGCCTCCGGAATGCTACTTGTGATGAACAAGATCCAGCCTTCACAACTAGCTGAGGAGCAACGCAATGCCACAAGATTGTTCAAGCAGCACCAGACCCAAATCCAGACCCTGCTTGCTCTCCGAGATCCAACCCAAAAAGATGTGAATGAAACTATGGACAAGGTCTTGGCACTCGACAAAGCTTACCCACTTCCCCTTTTGGGTGCTATGCTCGAAAAATTCCCCGAAAAATTCGAGCCAGCAGTTTGGTGGCCTTCAAATCAAACTCAAACTCAAACTCAAACTCCAAGCAAACCCAAATCCAAGATGGGAACAAAGATTAATGGGTGGAGTGAGGAACTTGAAGAGGAAATGAGGGAAATTATAGAAGTGGTGAAGATGAAGGACTTAGAGGACTATGAGAGACTTGGTAGCTTGGTGTTGAAGATTAACAAGGTTTTGGCCATCTCAGGCCCTTTGCTTACTGGGGTTGCAGCCATTGGCTCTGCTTTTGTGGGACATGGGTCATGGACCGCCATTGTTGCAGTGGCTGCAGGGTCATTGGGTGGAGCAGTCAATGCATTTCAGCATGGTGGGCAGGTTGGGATGGTGTTTGAGATGTACAGGAACTGCGCTGGCTTCTTCAACAAAATGGAGGATTTCATTGAAGCCACTCTTGAAGAGAAAGACTTGGAGAAAAGAGAAAATGGGGACTTGTTTGAGATGAAGGTGGCTTTGCAATTGGGAAGAAGCTTGCCTCAGCTTAGAGAGATTGCATCAAAATCAGCTTCTTCTCGTTTAAATGGAACAGCCATAGATGAATTTGCTTGCAAGCTTTTCTGATTAGTTCAATTTTGTTTTTTGGGTACAAAAAACTGAGGAAAAGTCCTTTGAGTTTTTAGTTCTTTTTAGATTTATTGATCAGTTCTTTGTACAATCATGTAACATAGAAGAATTAATGTTAACATCCTCACTTTTTTTCACTCCAATCTGTGCAAAAGACAAATGTGTTTAATTTTCTAGTTTCTCCATCATTTGCTGTCATGCGTGACAGCAAATGTAATAGTTATTTATTTTTATTTTTTACTAATTTCAATTATTAAGCCATCTCAACAGCAAGTAACAAGTGGGATATGTGTCTAATTTAAGTTATTGACTTTTTAGATATAAGTTTATGTCCTAATTGAGAGAGGAGGGAGTTTTGAATTAGTATATGTACAAAAATAAGGTTGTTTATGGCATATTTGAATAGTTAATTATCATAGGGTACAAGATTATGGTCTGGATTGGATGGCTGACATTAAACTGGAAATTTTGACTTTTGAGGCAGTGTGCTAAGTTGGATGGTTGGACTTGGCCCATGCCCCATGGAGTTAGGAGTCGATCAAAATTGGGCAAGTCACATCTCAAATTCAGCCTAGACATTGTGGTCAATGTAATTCTCCTATTATAACTTGGTCAATGGCTTGTTGGTTTGTAAAAATTCTACGATTCAGCCACGGCATTGCATGGACATTTTTTAACTCCTAGATGATGATAAATTTATAATAAAAAAGAAAAAGAGGATAGATTCAATTTTTTACTAATAGGATATAAATTTTTCACTATTAGATACGTTTTATGTCATATAAACACAATAATAAAGAAGAACTCATTTTTTATTTTTTATTATATTAGAACAATTCTAATAATTAATTTATTATAATCCTAACTCATTTTTTCAACCTTTCTCACTACTTGGCTAATATCAAATGTGGTAAGAAGCTACTAGGCAGTGGTCAGTCACCTCCATTGTTGTGTTCATGATAAATTTATCATTGTGAATGATTATTAAAACCTATACAATTGGACAAATTAATGATGAAGTCAAGAAGAATATCAGAATATTAATGAGCTATTTCATCAAGAAATTAAGAATGAGTCAAATGACTTAAGCATCGACATCATACAATTAATGAGTTACTCATATAATCATTTTTATTATTTTAGAGTTTTTGAAATGACATATCTACTCGGCTTACCGAGTTGACCTTTGGTAGTATACAATTTTCAGCAGTGACACACTATAATTAATTATATAACTCACCATAATTAGCTAAAACTCACAAGCTATAGCCAAGGTATAAAATTTTAGGTTTCAAAAAAATCTCGAAAGAAATTTCGACGAAAAATTTTGAAGATTTTTAAATTTCGACAAAAATTAGACAGAAACGACGAAAATTGCTATTAAAATACGAAAATTTATTATATATTTATTTAACATATTATCTACTAAATTGATAAAAAATATTGAAACCTTGTGGTCACAACCCTGATTGTAAACAAGACTGTTAAAAGAGTCTTTATCGACCCTAGAAGTTCAGCTAATTTTATTTATTGGAAAACCCTGGAAAAGATGAGGATTCTAATGAAAAGGATGAGACCATCAACAACAACTTTGAGGGGTTTGGTAAAGGATAAAGCCGAATCTTTGGAAACCATTACTCTCCCGATGACTTTGGGAGAAGAACCTCAAACTAGCACAGTAAGGGTGGATTTCATGGTAGTAGGCATACCAACGGCGTACAACGTAATATTGGGACGACCAAGCTTGAATGCATTATGGGCAAGCACCTCGACCTATTGCTTGACTGTAAACTTTCTGACCCCAGCAGGAGTGGGAATGGTTCGAGGGAATCAATTACAGGCTCAGGAGTGTTATGTAATGTGAGACCCCGTATTTTTCAAAAATTTATTTTAAATAGTTTATGAAATTATTTTAAAGATTTTGAGATTTAGTTGGAAAAATAAAAAGTGTTTTGATTTAAATTTTTAATTTTTGTTTTAAATTGAGCTTGACCCAAAGTTGACTTTTAAAATAAATGGGTTTTTGATTTTGACCTTGGTTCCGTTGGATAGGTTTCGAGCCCACGATTTCGTAGACACGTAGTACGCGTTAATCTGAGTTACGGTTTGAGAAATATGGGCGTGTAAAGAGAGGGGCATATTTGTAATTTTTACATAAATGGTTTTTAAAACCCAAATCACATCTCCATCTCATCTGATTTCTCTCTCCCCGACTACACTATCTCTCTCTCTCTCTCGAAGCTTCTCCTCGCGCACACACCCTTCTTCCCAGCCATCACCAGCCACCCCCCACCCCGGCGACCTCGACCTTCGGCGACGCCACCCCCTTAGCCTCCTCTTCTCTCTCTCTCCTCCCTCGATCTCTCTGTCTCTGTTTCTCTCTCATCTCTCTCTCTCCGATCGCTCTCTCTCTCTCTCTCTCTCCTCGATTTCTCGGCCGTCTGACGACAGATGGCGGCAAGACCAGTGGCGTTGGCTAGCTTCGTCTCTCTCATCTTCATCCCGGTGGCAGCATCCAGCACAGAAACTCAGCAACGACGGCGTGCGAACTCGAGCAGACGCAACTGCCACAGGCGACGACTCGACTATTCTGGCGGATTCGGGACCGGCGATCACTTGGGTTTCTTTCCCCAGGCTCCGGCGAGTTCAGCTGTGCCACCCTTTTGCTTTGGTGACTGCTCACAGCGACGAATCGACGACACAAATGCCGGCGGCTTCCGCCGCCGATTCCGACGTTTTCGGCGAGATTTGGCCGTCGGTCCAGTTGTCAAAAATGATCCTCGAGATATAGGTAACCTTTCTCCTAAGGTGGGCATGTTCAATTTTGAGAAATTGGAAATTCGATTTTAGGGTTTATGCCTATTTCGAATTTCTTGAAATTGGATTCGAATTCGAGTTATTTTTGTGCAATTAAAGGTTCCATTGTGCAATTAAGATTAATTAGAGTTGATTTTGAGTAATTCCAGGTTCGTGCCGCCGCTGCCACCATCTGGACCACCACGGACCACCGGGGGTCCCGCCGCGTTTGGCCGTGCCGATGACTTGAATTGTTGGTTTGGCCTCTGGCCAGCCACCCGAAGCCTGTGGGTGAGTTTCTGTGTGATTTGTATGCTGTCTAAGTCGGGCAGCCGCCGTGTGTGGTGGCGACCGCCCGTTTAAGTCGCTTAGCGGCCTTTGTGTTTTCGAATTGTGTTTTAAGTTGGTTGTCTGGTCTTAACAGGTACACGGGCTCGGGAAATCTTATCCCCAATGTCATTATGCTGCCGGATTTGATATCCAAGCTTTGGCGCCGTAAAAGGGCATTTCAGTCTTCTCACACGGTTAAACTGTGAGTGAAACTTATCGGTTTTTTTTTTTTATTGTTGAGTACCATAAATGAATTGTCTGTTTTGTGTGTTTGTTGCTTTATGTTAGAGAATGTTAAGTATAGGATTTAGATCATGAGAATGAATTGATGAGGATTTGAGGCTAAAAAATTAGTTGGGAATTATGGAGTTGCCCTGGGATTAATTACTGATTTGATGAGAAATGCCTATTTTCAAGGATCAAGGAATGATGATAATTGCTGAATTAGAGAAGAAATGTTTATTGTCGAGGTATATGAGTGAGGATTAAGCGATTATTATACAGTAGACTGTGAGTAGGAATGGCAAACAAGTGAGGGGGCGTGAGTAGAAATTGGTTTCGGAAGTTTCGGAAGGGATTCGGTGTAGCTCGGGGTAGACTGTGAGTGGATCTTTGGTTTTCGAAATGTTTTGCACATTTTATAATTCAACTCTTTTCTTGATTTCTTTGAGTATGGACAGTTTCTGGAAAAGGTTTTGGTATTATTTTGGGGAAGTTTTATCAATGAATTTCTGTCCTTTAGAAAATGATTTTTGATTGAGTAGCTTTCATGATTTGAGAATGGTTTTATTTAAGCGAATTTATTGGAAAAATTAAATTTCAGTTTTTATCTGAAAGAATATTTTTGAGATGTGGTTGGTTGAGGTATACAGAAGTGGTTTCAAACCGCCATATTAGTACCCCCTTCAGCAGGTATAAAATTGCTCTGCACTCGCCTAGAGACGACTCAGCGATGTATGACCAGCACAGGTATATAATTGCTCTGCACTCGCCTAGAAATGACTCGACGGTGTATGACCAGCACTCGCTCTGCACTTGCCTAGTTGGCGGTGTACGACCAACATTTGCTCTGCACTTGCCTAGTCGGCGGTGTATGACCAGCATCACAGCAGGTATAAATTTGCTCTGCACTTGCCTAAAGATGACTCGGCAGTGTATGACCAGCAGTTCCCCGGGTACTAGTGTGGCGTGAGTTTTCAGTTGTGGAGTATTTTGAGAAATTTTATTACACCAATAAATGTTTTAAATGACAGTTTCAGTAAGGCATTGCGTATTGTTTCAGATATTTTAACGGTTTTACGGCTTGAGAGTATAAATTGTTTTTTTAGAGTTTGATTTACAGTTTTGAGATGATTTAAAAATGGATTTGAAAGAAGAGATTTTGAAAATAGTTTTAAGGCTGGGGGATTTCAAGGAGCGATGTGAGTGAAATTAGTGGGATTTCAAAGAGCGATGTGAGTGAAATTAGGGGGATTTCAAAGAACGACGTGAATGAAATTAGATAGATGATTTTTTTTGCATTGTATGCTAGGATTTAGTTAAGTAGGCTTAAATTTTGAGGATGTGAATGGTTGATGTTGAGATTATTAGTTGACGTTTAGGCATTTGAATTGTAGATTGATTATTATTATTATTGATGAGATTTTGATTTGGTTACGAGGAATTATGATTTTCTTGATACTTGGAATATTGGTTATTTAATGGTGGATTATTTACTATGGAAATTGAGAAAATTATTGAGGTTAGTTAATTTAAGTCGTTTCACTCATACGAGCTCTAGTGAGCTTACCAGGTTGTTTGTTTGAATGACCCGGTGCACCATGGATATGGTGCAGTGTGGTTGTTGGTGTTTTGCAGGTTAAGCAGGTTGAGGAGGCAGTGAGGAGAAGTCGAGGCAGTGGGACTCAGCGAGATTTATTTAATTGTTTTTACACAATGTTTTTGTTTGAATGTTTTTGGTAAAATTGTTTTTAGTTATATTTATGTGCATGGCTCAAAAAAAAAAAAGAGAAAACAGATTTAAAAGATTGATGTTTTAGTGTTTCATGGGCCCGAGGTTCGGGGCGTTACATGTAAAGTGTTGAGGGTCCAGAAGAAGGGCCGGGGAGAAAGCTCAGGAACAAACTATGAAGGTCAAAGAGGAGAAGTTAGGCACATTGTCGGGAGACAAGAGAGTGGGGGCAAAATAATAGATCAAACTTATTCGATAAGTGTCTACCCAAGTGACCAACACAGACTGTAAAAATCGGAAGAGAAATCCCACTCGAACTACATAAGGAATTATAGGTTTTCCTAAAAGAAAACAAAGATGTGTTCACTTGGAAACATGATGATATGCCGATCGAAAATCGATCCAAAAGTTATCTAACATCATTTGATGTTGATTTGATCGCAAAGTAGCGATAAAGGAAGAAGTAGAGAAGTTAAAGAAGGCACGTTTTCTTCGAGAAGAAAAATATCCAAAGTGGATAGCAAATGTGGTAATGGTCAAAAAATCAAATGGAAAATGGAGAATGTGTGTAGATTTTATAGACCTGAACCAAGCTTGCCCAAATGATAGCTTTCCTTTACCTCGCATTAATCAGTTGGTAGACGCAATTGCGGGGCATGAAGCAATGAGCTTTATGGATGCTTTCTCAAGATACAATTAGATAAAAATGTACCCACCAGATAAAGAAAAGACAACATTCTTTATTGATGATAGGCTATATTGTTACACAGCAATGCCCTTTGGCTTATAAAATGCAAGAACAGCATATCAACGACTGGTCAATGAAATTTTAAGGATCAAATTGCGGATACAATGGAAGTTTATGTGGATGATATGTTAACCAAGTCGCTTAGAGCTTCGAATTATACAAAGAATTTGTCAAAGACGTTCGAGGTACTGCGGAAATACCAGATGAAGTTGAATCCGGACAAGTGCACTTTCGAGGTGACTTCTAGAAAGTTTTTGGGGTATATGGTAATGAAGAGATGAATAGAGGCAAACCTGGATAAGACCAAGGCTATCTTAGATCTTCATTGTTCGAGAGGTGCAAGTTTTGATCGGGAAAGTGGCTACTTTGAATCTTTTTGTTTCGAAGGCAACAAACAAATGTCTCTCATTCTTTAAAGCTATCAAAAAATCTATACAATTCAAATGGACTTAAAAGTGCGAGGAAGCCTTTTAGAAGTTGAAGAATTATTTCCATGGCCTACCAATTCTGACGAAACCAAAGCCACACAAGACCTTATACCTGTACTTCAAGCTCGGCAGTGAGTTCGATGTTTTTTAGGCAAGGTGAGAAGTCCTAACAGCCAATATATACACTTTGTCAGCAGGGCTTTGCAAGGAGCACAACTAAATGATCAACTAAATAAACATCCTCATGATCTTTCTAGGGATGTCAATCTAAATGGGAAATCCTACCGAAAATTTGACAACACCTCCCCGCTAAATTGAACAATCCCACCCTGTTCAAAAGTCAAATAACACTTTTAATTTTAACAGCCAACCTCAACCGCAATCCAAATAAGGGCCTTAGACCCACACTAAGTAATATCTAATCTAGTCAAAGCACAACTAAATAAGGTTTACACTCATATCTTATAACAATTATAAGAGAAACCTTGATCCCAAAATACCAATAAACTGGGGATGAGGAAACTCGAATACCTCGACGTGGTGCAGTCCGACCTCAGCGATCTCTATTATCTGAGTGGAAACGTTAAAACAAAAATGTGAGAATAATTTCAGTGAATGAACAAAAATAAACTTTAAAATATTTCCTTTGAAAATCATTTTATAAAAACTGCTCATTCTCTTTGAGCTCGTTCTCTTTGAAAGCACCCAGTTTTAAAACCATTTCGCAATCCATTTTTGAAAATCATCTCAAATCTGTGAGTCTTCGTAAGATATAATAAATCTCATAAATATAAAATATGTAGAAGTCTCGAAATGATGCAAGGCATTAGAAATAAATAAATCCCCATATGCATTTTGTAAAAAGCATTCAATTGGAAATCCAAACTCGGAAAGATATCATACTCAAACATAAACCAGAAACTGTTAATCATTCTTTAATAAAACAATTAAAATCTGAAACATGAAAATCAATCTCTGAAAATAACAAGGTTCTCAAGATGGAATCAATATTGTCAACTATATATAAATAATTTAGGCTAAAACTTTCATCTCAAATAAACCTCGATATATTGAAAAAGCAATAAAACTGTTCAAGCTGAGAAATATCAAATCTGAATTGAAATCATCTTTATAAATTGATATCTTTAAAAACTTATATTGAAAACTCACAACATACTTGTAACCAAGGAACCTGGCCATACACTTGTGCAGAATCCTACATTGTACAAGCAGGCAAATATCTTGGCCATACACACGTGCAGAGAAATCTTCATACACGTGCGGAGAAATCTTCATACACGTGCAGGCAAATCTGCTCATACGTGCACGTAAAGCAGCTCCCAAAGGGCGAGGCATCTTGACACATGGCCCAAAACCTATATGTGTGCCCAGATAGAACCCAAAGACCTATCTGTATTTGTACCTGTGGGTGAGGGTACTAATATGGCGGTTTGAAACCACTTTTCATTCTAAGTAAAACATAGCTCCAAAATACTCATGCGTATAAAAACTGAATATATAACTCTTTATAAATTCTTTCAATAAATCATTTTCAATAATCATACTTCAAAACTTTCGTGCCATGTCAACTTATAAATATGATGTAAATGTTGCGTAGTTAAAATATATGGTAAAACACTTGGATTAAAATGTTTTAAAGCATAATACCAAAATCAAAATAAAACCATAAAAGGATTTATAACACTTTAAATGCATATACTTTTAAAATCGAAATAAGAGAATGAAATGCTCATCCATGATTTCTTCTCAAAACTTTAAGGCCAAAGTCATGTTCCCAAGTTTATAATTTTTTTTTTTTTCCATAATCATTTCCCATTAAACATTCTCAAGCTCGAAAATCATGAAATTTCCCATGAGGCCCAATATTTGATAATAATGCTAAACCAATCATATAAATAGTTAAACCTTATTCTAAAATAAGAAGTTATATATTTATTAAAATCTATTTATGCATCAAAAGCCCAACCTTTATATAAACCATTAAATCTCAAGAAGCTTCTAATCATAAAATATGAAATAAATCTTTAAAGTCACATAATCATTTTGAAAACAAAGTCTAACTCACATTTATTATTCCTCAATCAAAACCCAAACAACCAATATGAGTTAAATCATAAAATTCATAAATCATATATAAAACAAAGGTCCAATCACAATTACACCAAGCTATGCCCAATCATTTCCGGGATTTGTCCCCATCTCACAATTCCTCACTTGTTCACCACTAGAATCGCTGAGAGACGAGGCTCCGTCGCCCTAATACAAAAATACTGCTCACTTTAATAATCAGGATTTAATTATATAAATTCCATAATTTCCATTGATAATCATAAATAAATCCATTTGTTTTTCTCCAACTCCACCAACACGTCCCATAAAATTACCTAAATCAATATGAGACAGGAAATGAGATATATCTCAATCGGAGATTCGTATGGGGTTAGTTAAATACCACAAAGTGTAATGCCCCGAACCTCGGACCCATAAAAACCATGAACATCAAATGTTTAAACCCCTTTCTCTTTCAATGAGCTATGCACATAACATAAATAAATACATTTCTTTCAAATAAAACATTAATGTAAAACCTCTGCATAAAAACGTTTAAACAAATCAAAGTGGGTCCCACTGCCTCGTCTTCTGTTCACTCCCTCCTCAGCCTGCTTAACCTACAAAACACAAACCCTACACCACATTCATGGTGTACCGGGTTATATAACAAACTCGGTACGCTCGAAAGCTCGTATGAGTGAAATGACTTAAACAACTAACCTCAATAATTCTTCAATTTCCATACTCAATATTAATCCACAATAATATACATAATTACTCAATCACATAATATTTCATTCACCGATAATTCAAGCATCAAGATAAATCAAATTCCTCAATTTCACATAAAAATCCCACCAATAAAAATGTAATAGTCATTCCAACAATTCAAGCTTAATCATCCACCATTAACCTCAAACATAATTTATATGCCTATACCATATATCCAACTAATTCACGATAGTGCAAACCACACATCATATTCCATAATCTCATAGCAAATCATCAACATTCCCATCCTCAAGATTCAAGCCTAGACTTTACCAAGTCATAGTCAAAACTAAATCCTAGCAAACAAATGCATACACGCAAGCAAAGCAACAAATCAAACTATCTAATTTCACTCACTATGTAACCACGGGAAAAAGACCGAAATGCCTTTCATAGCGCCTTTTCTCGGATATTAAATCCGACAGCATAACTGCATCGGGAATGAGATTTTCTGAGCCCGTGTACCTGTTAAGACCAGACAACCAATTAAATACCAATCAGAAACACAAATGGCCACTGAACGACCGAAACGGGCTGCTGCCACCACACATGGTGGCTGCCCCGCCTAAACAACACACAAAACACCACAAAACTCACCATCGGACCAGGAAAAGCTTCTGGAGGTTCCAAAGAGTCACAACAATGAAGAAAACCTTCCAAAACGCCGCTACAGTAGGCGGAGCTACCGTGGCCGCGACTGTAAAAACAGAGAATTTTAAATGGATTCATAATTGGCTCAATCCTCCAATACAGAACTGAAGAGCATGAAGAGAGGAGCCAAATCGATACCTAGGTCGACACCAAATGTGAATCGCTCTAACTCGCCGAAAAAGTCGACGGACTAAAATTCTTCGATCTGCCTCCGTGAGAGGTCGTCGGAGCATGGGGGAGCCATGGTTGAACTCGCCGCGACCAAAGGAAGGGAACCCAATAAGTCCGATGTCACGTCGTCGCCGAAAAATGCAGATTGCCAAAGGGGAGGCTCAGCCCTGTTCTGCGTTGTTTCTTCGTCGAGGGTGGTCGCCGAAGCAAGGGGAGACCAGAGGAAAAGAGGGGGGAGGGAGGCGAGCACTATGGGCCAAACACCCAACCCAGCCGCCTCCGGATGCGCCGTCACGCGCCGGTGGTAGGCGCGGCAAGGATGAGAGGCTAGAGAGAGATAGAGACGCAGGGATAGAGAAAGAGAGAAAGACAGAGACGCGGGGATAGAGAAAGAGAAAGAGAGAGAGAGAGAGAGAGAGAGAGAGAGAGAGAGAGAGAGAGAGAGAGAGAGAGAGAGAGAGAGATAAAAAGTCTGATTTTGGGTTTTAAAACTCCTTTGGTACAAATTACACGATTGCTATTTACTTCAAATGCCCATAACTCTCAAACCGTAACTTTGATATACGCGTGCTTTATGTCTACGAACTCGTGGACTCGAGACCTTCCCAACAAGCCCAAAGTCAAAAATCAAAAGCCCACTAACTTTAAAAGTCAACTGTCGGGTCAAGCCCAATTTAAAACAAAAATTAAAAATAAATCCAAAACCTTTTATTTCTCAAATAAATTTCCAAAATAATCAAAATAAATTCTCAAAATATTTAAAATAAACCTTTGAAAAATACGGGGTCTCACAATCTACCCCCCTTAAAAAAATTTTGTTCTCGAAATTTCCAAGGGAAAGTAAGGTATAACTTCACACAAACAACAATAAATCACACTTCAGAAAGCTCTTTAATTTTGAAGAAAACTAAGAATAACGCAAGCAAGATGGAAAATAAAAATAAAATGATCACCGAATCCTTCACTTGAGAACTGCAAGCAACGAGCTTGTCATGGTCTATCCGTATCTGTTTCCAAGTTCTTTCGAGTGCATCCAACTTAGTCATCAATTCCTTCGAGTAGTTTGCCGCGGTTCTCGATAACTCTAGATTCTCTTTCTTGAAAACTTTCATCTTCTTGTGCGAGTCGCTCAACCACTTTGAGATTGTGAAACTGTAACCGCTGAGTTCTTGCTACCTAGCTACTACCTCGATAACTCTACTTACTCGGTGAACTAACTCTTCAACCAACTAAAAACCCTACTTCACTATTTCCCTTGAACCTTTGTTGTCTAACTAATAAAATTACTCCAACTTCAAACATTTTTAACTTCAAACCTCATACTAAGTCTCAAACTTCAACTTTCTTGAACTTGCTGAGGAGCAAAGAGGCGATGGCAGTGCAGGAGACATTTCTCAAAATTTTCTCAAACATTTTCATGGCTCAAATAAAATACTTTTATGAAATCACTTGAAAATCATTTTTTCTCAAATTCGTTTTCTCAACTGATTTTTGTCAAATTGGTTTTCTCAAACCTTCTGTAACATTATCATTCCTCACCCGGACAGTGTGTGATCATTCACTTCTCCTCACCTAGTAGCTCGCCACTGCCTCGTGCAGTCGCCCACTCATGGTCTTGGCCCTTGGGTCTTGCAATCCATACACTTCCGGCCAGATCTAGCTCTAATACCATTCTGTAACGCCCCGAACCTCGAGCCCATAAAAACCATGAACATCAAACGTTTAAACCTCTTTCTCTTTCAATGAGCCATGCATATAACATAAATAAATACATTTCTTTCAAATAAAACATTTATGTAAAACCTCTGTATAAAAACGTTTAAAGAAATCAAAGTGGGTCCCACTGCCTTGTCTTCTCCTCACTGCCTCCTCAGCCTGCTTAACCTGCAAAACACAAACCCTACACCACATCCATGGTGTACCGGGTTATACAACAAACCCGGTAAGCTCGAAAGCTCGTATGAGTAAAATGACTTAAACAACTAACCTCAATAATTCTTCAATTTCCATACTCAATATTAATCCACAATAATATACATAATTACTCAATCACATAATATTTCATTCACCGATAATTCAAGCATCAAGATAAATCAAATTCCTCAATTTCACATAAAAATCCCACCAATAAAAATGTAATAGTCATTCCAACAATTCAAGCTTAATCATCCACCATTAACCTCAAACATAATTTATATGCCTATACCATATATCCAACTAATTCACGATAGTGCAAACCACACATCATATTCCATAATCTCATAGCAAATCATCAACATTCCCATCCTCAAGATTCAAGCCTAGACTTTACCAAGTCCTAGCCAAAACCAAATCCTAGCAAACAAATGCATACACACAAGCAAAGTAACAAGTCAAACTATCTAATTTCACTCATTGTGCAACCACGTGAAAAAACCAAAATGCCCTTCACAGCGCCTTTGCTCGGATATCAAATCCGGCAGCATAACGGTATCGGGAAAGAGATTTCTCGAGCCCATGTACCTGTTAAGACCAGACAACCAATTAAATACCAATCAGAAACACAAATGGCCACTAAACAACCGAAACGGGCGGCCGCCACCACACACGGTGGTTGCCCCGCCCCAAACAACACACAAAACACCACAAAACTCACCAGCATACCAGGAAAAGCTTCTGGAGGTTCCAAAGAGTCTCAACAACGAAGAAAACCTTCCAAAACGCCGCCACACCAGTCGGAGCTACAGTGGCCGCGGCTGCAAAAACAGAGAATTTGAAATGGATTCATAATTGGCTCAATCCTCCAATACAGAACTAAAGAGCATGAAGAGAGGAGCCAAATCGATACTTGGGTCGATGCCAAATGTTGCCGGAATCGCTCGAACTCGCCTGACTTAAATTCTTCAATCCGCCGCCATGAGAGGTTATCGGAGCATGAGGGAGCCATGGTTGAACTCGCCGCGATGAGAGGAAGAGAACCTAATAGGTCCGGTGTCGCGTCATCGCAGGAAAATGCAGATCACCGGCGGTGAGGCTCGGCCCTGTTTTGCGTCGTTTCTTCATCGAGGGTGGTCATCGGAGCAAGGGGAGACCAGAGGAAGAGAGAGGGGAATGAGGCTAGCACCGTGGGCCAGACGCCCAGTCCAGCCGCCTCCGGACTCGCCAGTGGTAGGTGCGGCGAGGGTGAGAAGCGAGAGAGAGACAGAGACACGGGGAGAGAGAGAAAGAAAGAGAGAGAGAGAGTGTGTGTGAGTGAGAATGAGATCAAAAAGTCTGATTTTGGGTTTTAAAACTGGCTTCCATCTACCAAAAATCAACCAATAGGTTATTAGGAATCTAAAAATAGTCCTAGAAGGTAGGAGAGGGTCGAAACCACTCCAGTCACCCCCACGCGCGATGGTTCAGCGGTGGCTGCCGGCAGTGAGTAGTGGCAATTTTTCGAACTTCTCATATGAGCAAAAAAAAAATATACGAACATGTAGATAAAGACGAAGGGAGCAACTTTTATACTTGGGTCGACCACAAAAGGTGGCCCGAAGTGGCCGGAAAAGGAGAAAAGGTCGCAAGCTTCTTTTCGTCACACCGCCTTGTACAGTGGTCAGATGGAAAAAGTAAGAACACCACTAGATTCAGTTCGTCGAGAGGAAGAAAACCCATGTGGTTTCAGGTCACATTGTTGCCGAAAAAGGGAGATCGCCACCAGTGCAGCCTCGACTTTGGCGGCTTACTACGTCGCTGTGGTCGATCGAATGACTGCTCTGAGACCACTAATGGAAATGTGTCATCGATAGCTTTCTAGTGACACCAAGATCGTCTGAATCGAAGGTCAGATAAGAGAGATATGGCCGATCAAAGTTTGGCCAAAGAGGAGAGGAGGAGAGAGAGAAAGAGAGAGAGAGAGAGAGAGAGAGAGAGAGAGAGAGAGAGAGAGAGAGAATTCCACGGGAAGAAGACCAGCTAGGTTGGTTTTTAAAAATATCTGACCCTCAAAATTACCAAAATGCCCTCCAACTTCAAACGTCCATAATTCTATCTACGTAGCTCCGAATTGTGATCTGTTTTTGCCTACACATTTGTGAGCACGAGCTCTATCCAACCATACCAAAATCATAATTTATAAATATATTATTTCCTCTTAAAACCCAAACTTTATATTAAGGGTCAAATGTGAGACCCCGTATTTTTTTCAAAGATTTATTTTAAATATTTTGAAAATTTATTTTAAGGATTTTGGGGAATTATTTGGAATTTAAAAATGTTTTAATTTAATATTTAATTTTTAATTTTTGTTTTAAAATTGGGCTTGACCCAAAAGTTGACTTTTAAAGTTAGTGGGCTTTCGATTTTGACTTTTGGCTCATTGGATAGAGCTTGATTCCACGAGTTCGTAGACACGAAGCACGTATAAATCAGAGTTACGGTTTGGGTTTTACGGACGTTCAAAGTGAGGGACATTTTTGTAATTTCGCGTGAAAGAGATTTAAAAAATCCAAAATCAGTTTTTTTATCTCTCTCTCTTTCCCTGTGTCTCTCTCTCTCTCTCTCGCCTCTCACCCTCGCCGCCCCTGCCACTGGCGCGTGGCAGCGCGGCCGGCGGCAGCTGGGCTGGGTGTTTGGCCCACGGTGCTCGTCTCCCTCCCCTCTTTCTCCCAGTGGTCTCAGTTTTTCTTGCCGATTACGCACGACGCAGAACAGCCGAGCTTCTCCTCGCCGGCGATCTCGATTTTCCGGCAATGTCGCGACCTCTCTTCACCTAGGTTGTCTTCGTCTCATCGCGGCGAGTTCAACCATGGCTCCCCCATGATCCAATGACCTCTCATGGCGGCGGATGGAAGAATTTCAGTCCGGCGACTTTTCCGACAAGTTCGAGCGATTTCGGCGACATTTGGCGTCGACCTAGGTATTGATTTGGCTCATCTCTTCACGCTCTTCAGTTCTATATTGGAGGATTGAACCAATTACGAATCCATTTCAAATTCTCCGTTTTTGCAGCCACGGCCACTGTAGCTCTGCCTTGTGTGGTGGCGATTTGGTTGGTTTTCTTTGTTGTTGTGACTCTTCGGAACCTCCAGAATCTCATCCTGGTCTGGTGGTGAGTTTTGTGGTCTTTAGTGTGCTGTTTAGGGCGAGGCAGCCACCGTGTGTGGTGGCGACCGCCCGTTTCGGTCGTTTAGCGGCCGTTTGTGTTTATAGTTTGTAATTGTGTTTGGTTGTTGGTCTTAACAGGTACACGAGCTCGGGAAATCTTATTCTCAATGCCGTTATGCTGCCGGATTTTATATCCGAGCAAAGGCGCCAAGAAGGGCATTTCGATCTTTTTACGTGGTTGCACTGTGAGTGAAATTAGATAGTTTAATTGTTTGGTTGCTTGTATGCATTTGTTTGCTAGGATTTTGTTTGGCTAGGACTTGGTAAAGTTTAGGCTTGAATCTTTGAGAATGGAAATGATGGTGATTATGCTTCGAGGTTGTTAAATTAAGACGTGAATGATTTGAGGTTAAGGTTAATAGTTGACGACTAAGCAATTGATTTGCAGAATGATTATTATTATTGGTGAAATTTATGTGAATTGAGGAATTATGACTATCTTGATGCTTGGATGATTGGTGATGAAATTATTATGTGATTGAGTAAATATTGGTTATTATTGTGGATTATATTTGGGTATGGAAATTGAAGAAATTATTGAGGATATTTGTTTACATCATTTCACTCATACGAGCTTTCAAGCTTACCGGGTTTGTTGTATAACCCGGTACACCATGGTTGTGGTGTAGGGTTTATGTTTTGCAGGTTAAACAAGCTGAGGAGACAGTGAGGAGAAGACGAGGCAGCATGACCCATTTTATTTTGATTTAACCGATTTTATACAGTGATTTTACATAAAAGTTTTTGGGCTCGCACTTTGATTTATCAAATGTATTTATTTATTATGTTAAGTGCATGGCTCATTCTTTGAAAATGGGGTTTAAATGACAAAGTTTCAGTATGTTTATGGGCCCAAGGTTCAGGGCGTTACACCAAATTGTCCAAATCTTTACATAACTCACCAACCAACGATTCGAGTCCGAAAATGTTCTGAAAATTCCTATGGGCTCCTCTCTCTTTGTACCATTTTTCTATTGCCTCAACTTTAAATCTCGAGTTCCCATAATTATTCCATAAGTCCAATATATCCTTAATTACTTAAACTTAATCATCAAATAAAAACATTTTAACCTCAAATAATTTCTCTATATATAAACTCCAAAAGTTATTATTGTCTCCAAAATAATTTATAAACATTTTCTTGGGTCCTACAACTCAACTTTTCATGTACTTTTTAAATCCACCACGAATTAAATTTTAAATCCCTAGTGAAATTCAGGTCGGGTCGTTACAACCTTCTCACCTTACAAAAATTCCGTCCTCAAAATTTAGCACAAGTCATGAACAAACATGTAATAGCTTAGCTTGTAACTTCTCCCTAAGTTCCTTAGCCGCTTCCCAAAAGTACAGTTCAAATACGAGTCTTAGCTTGGGGAATTATCCTTATCTGCTGTTCGTCGTCCTTTTCATCCAACATATTTATGTAAATCCTCAAAATATGTCATGTCCATGTTAGAAACTAGATGTGAGGCACAAGCCTTTATCTCAACTTGAGGGATAATATTACACCCTGCAGTTGTCCATTGACCTACTAAGAGTTTCATTGTTATACTTAGGGGTAGGTCTTGCGAATAAGTAGCGAAAGAGCGAACTTCGTGTCAATCCCAAAATTCCATGTAGGTAGTCATCACGGGTCCTTATCGATGTCTAAACACGTACAATACGACTCGTTGTCTATGCCAATGTACTATTAATGTGTAAGCTATTTTACTTTACTAGACACGTGATCCTCAACTTGCACGATTAGTAACTATAATCTATATAACCCTTTGTCTTATCCAAAGGAAACTTGAATTCTTGCTCCAAGCTGTCTCACTACGCTTCCGCTGTGCCACTCTGATTAACCCTCTGAGCTCTAACTGTATCCAATTTACGACTGTCATCGAAATCATAACATAAGTCCACTAGATATGCTGCCCCTGAAGATCCACAAATAAAAATGCCTCTCCATACGGTTCTTGACTAGTACCACTCTCACGGTATAGGCCTCTCGATTCTCCATGACCCTTGGTCTCAAAAAGGTTTCTTTCAATCTTATAATCGCTTGTACTAAAGATGAATTCGACGTATATGAAAGATTGGGTAACATCCTTCAAACCATCACTTACTCGTTATCCATGGATATGAAAATAAGTTTTCATCGTGAACTAAAGAATCACCCTCAAGCTCCTATCATTTCCTTAGAAATGTATGATGTACTACAAACCAATTTCAAATCCACAAACCAAACTTCCATCATAAGATAGTTACATCTTCTTAATGAACTAACTCCTCATTACCATCCATCAAGTCATCCTTGACCCCAACTTTTGAAAGGTTAAAATCACTCAAGTTAAATTCACTTTAAAATTGATCTTCGTTTCACATGCTATTGATGTATGATATTCTCCAATTTCTGTTATCAACGCTTACTTGGATCGCTTTCTATCCATACTTTTTATACTCATGTTAGTTTCTCATTTCTCCAACCATTCCTCATATCAAGTCATGTTACTCTGCTCAAATCTCTTAGCTTTCTTCAATGATCATCCAAAATAGAAGAACACCATAAAGCCCATAATAATTAATATTGTATCCTTATTCCAACCTATGAACATGGTATTAACATTAGTTTTACCCAAAGCATTATTCTTATCATAAACGAAATTTCTATTAGGAAGTTATAAAATCCAATAATAAATTCAACTCTTCATATTATTTCAACCGTAGACGAAACAAAGGATACTCTTAATCCATTAACTTCCCTTCAGTTTAACCACGTAACTTTGCCCATGATAAATAAATTCGCCAAAATAGATATATCATCCAATAAGCATCTCCTTTTAATACAAATCCAATAAGTACATTACTTGCAACTTTTCCTCCACATATCCATTTTCCAATCTGTAAACATATATCCTTGTTTATCTTTAATTTCATCAAATCTCAACTCCAAATTACAAGTACCATTCCATATCAAGACTTGCCATCTATCCAAACATAGCTTACACTTTTATCAATTCTTTGGACATCTTTCCTCATCACAAGACACCAAGCTTTCCTTCCATCCACATATTACTTTCAATAATTTCCTTACTTTTTAGTACACACTTAGTTTGAGATTAATTTTACTTAAACAATCATTCTAACCACAAAGCATTATCAACTAAAAATTTTTAATCACCCATAATAGTTGCAAACTTTCGTATTTCCATCAACTTCCGTTAAGTTTAATTATGCTGCTTCCTTGATATTTTATCTCATGACGACAGAACTATAAATGTCCAACAATATCACTAATCTTAAAAATTCAAACTCGTACTCGAACTTTTAATAATGCACCATCAACACGATTTAAGCATCTGAGTATAAAACACCATCAAAAATTTGAGTATGATCAACACAATTTAAGCATAAATGTTAAAGTAGCTTCTATCGTCACTTTCCCTCACGTACTGATTATAATAAACCTCAAGAGCAAGAGTCAAACTGAATACAAGAATACCACAATCATAACACTTAACATTAATCACATAAACTAACCTCTATAAACTTACCACATACTTTTTTGAGGTCGGCCACGTCGAGTAGGCATATCCATAATTTGTCACTAGAGGAACCGTTTCTATATACTAGAGGATGCACACTAGGTGCGAAGTCTACACTTTGTCAGCAGGGCTTTGCAAGGAGCACAACTAAATGATCTTTCTAAATGATCAACTAAATAAACATTCTCATGATCTTTCTAGGGATGTCAATCTAAATGGGAAATCCTACCGAAAATTTGACAGCACCTCCCTGGTAAATTGAACAATCTCACCTGTTCAAAAGTCAAATAACACTTCTAATTTTAACAGCCAACCTCAATTGCAATCCAAATAAGGGCCTCAGACCCACACTAAGTAATATCTAATCTAGTCAGAGCACAACTAAATAAGATTTACACTCATATCTCATTATAACAATTATTTTAGAAACCTTGATCCCAAAATACCAATAAGCTGGGGATGAGGAAACTCAAATGTCTCGACGTGGTGCGATCCGACCTCAGTGATCTCTAATACGTAGGGGAAATGTTAAAACCAAAATATGAGAATAATCTCAGTGAGTGGACAAAAATAAACTTTAAAACCTTTCCTTTGAAAATCATTTTATAAAAACTGCTCATTCTCTTTAAGCTCATTCTCTTTGAAAGCCCCTAGTTTTAAAACCATTTCGTAATCCATTTTCGAAATCATCTCAAATCTGTGAGTCTTCCTAATGTATAGTAAATCGCATAAATATAAAATATGTAGAGGTCTCGAAAGGATGCAATGCATTAGAAATAAATAAATCCTCATGTGCATTTTGTAAAAAGCATTCAACTGGAAATTCAAACTCTGAAAGATATCATACTCAAACATAAACCAAAACTGTTAATCATTCTTTAATAAAAAAATTAAAATTTGAAACATGAAAATCAATCTCTGAAAATAACAAGGTTCTCAAGATGAAATCGATATTGTCAACTGTATATAAATAATTTAGGCTAAAAACTTTCATCTCAAATAAACATCGATATACTAAAAAGGCAATAAAACTGTTCAAGATGAGAAATATCAAATATGAATTGAAATCATCTTTGTAAACTAATAACTCAAAACACTTATACTAAAAACTCACACTATACTTGTACCCGGGAAACCTGGCCATACACCTGTGCTGAATCCTGCATTACATAGGCATGCAATTATCTTGGCCATACACACATGCAGAGAAATCTCCATACACGTGCATGCAAACCTGGTCATATGTGCACGTAGAGCAGCCCCCAAAGGACGAGGCATCCCGACACACGGCCCAAATCCTATATGTTCACCAACACAATCCATTAGTTGCGATTTACACGATCGTGCAAGCATTCAAACCTCTCGGGCAGGTCCAAATACGAGAGGTACCTTTTTGCATAGCTCTGACTTGAATGCTTTCCATCTGTCGTGAAACTTGGCCACCACGATATTTTTTATATTACTTTGACAAGCCAAAGTGTTGGGATCAGGCCAATCCAATGTGTCTTGCATCATAAGTTTGTGAGCTACCTATTTGAATAGCAAAAATTGAGAAAGAACACCAAGTTTAACTTTACCTTTATAGTATTCCATGTCTTTCCTATATCTAGAATTTCATCAAACTTGTCCCAACTAGGGACATCAATAGTAAAATTAGAAGGATCCCTAGTAGTAATCCCAATGAAGCTTGCAAACCGTGCAACTACGTCCCTCTCACCACCTACGGCTTGTCCAAGCTCGTTGAATTCTACTTTTTTTGGGCCAAAAATAGCAAACTTTTCTTTATTTGCCCCTCTTCCATTCCTAGCTTTTTTAGTTGGCCTAGAACTGTCATTTGCCCCTTCCTTGTCGAATTCGTCATCACTTGGAGCCCCAAAAAAGTCCATCAACATCTCATTACATTGGTCGGATAACAAATCCCCACCAAATGGTAGGCTGATCTCATGGTTTGCCCCTAAGGTCGTGTAAGTTTCCCCTGTTGAAGACAATAAAGATTGATGCATTTTGTGAAATCTCCTACAAATAAAAATGATATTATAAAGTTGTAATAATCACCATATCAAAGAAAGACATTGGAACTATGATCTTCAACAAAGGTTGGATAAAATTCCTATTAGTATTTCACCACTACATAGAAGTCGCTTGCTCTAGATTTAGTTTTCCACAATGGAGGCCACTCTTCCAAAGCAGAAGACAAGGAAACCTAAATTCCCTCAATATCTGTTTGGTTTAAGGATAAAGTGTTATGTGAATATATATATCCTTATCACTTAAGTGACTTGAATTGGAGCCAAATCCCAAAAAATTTGCAAAGAAGCGGGTGTCCCAGATATTCTCCGCCCAAGTCAAAATGTTGTGTTTTGATTCCTATTTTTCTATTCCCCAAGTCCCAAATATATATTATAATATAAACATAAGTTATAATTTTTTTTGGTCAAATATATGTTATAATATAAATAAATGTTATATAAAAGCAATGGGAAAGCTTGACTAAGAGGTTTTGTGTTTGGTGGTCATGGTTCGAATCACAGGAAATGCCAAAACCTTCTGACTTTCCTTTAAACTTTTTTTATTGAACACATAATTATTATATATATATATACATACATAATCGGGGTGTGTTCAGGGTTGGGGAACCCATGTAAAAATTTAGACAAATCGATAATTGATTGGTCATCTAAATTATGCAAACAAATACAGTCCTTCAATTATGTCTGGAATGGTACAAACACATATCAATTAAACGTGAGAAATTGACCAGTGTAAATCCATACTCATCAACTGTTAGTCCAGGACTTCGGGTTGACTTACAATTAACCCAATCACAATCAAACAAAATTACTTTGCGACCATGTGAATAGTCCAACTCAATTATGTCCGTTACTATACCATAATAATAATTGGTCCCTTTCCTCGGGTTAGGATCCCGATGACAGGACCGCCCCCGGATTTCACTCTGAAACCCAGAGAGGTCCTGCGGGAATCCAAAATCAAGGAAAATCCTACCGAAAATTCGGCAGAACCTCACCTGAAAATGGACTAACCCAAAATTTCAAGACCTGTTAAAAACACTTCTAAGACAGCAACCACCTCTACCACAACCAAATAGGGTCTCAGACCCAACAATCTCACAGAAATCCAACTTAAAATTTGCAGGGTGGTTATCAGAGCTGCTATTCTATTACAAGGAATTTTTACAAAAATTAAATGGCGCCTACAAGGTCCAACTAAGGAGATGATTGCAACTGCCTCGACGTGTTTGGCTCGACCTCCACCAAATCTACTACCTGGGGGACAATTTAAGACAAAACAAATGAACCGTGAGACAACTCAGTGAGTGGACAGTTTAACGGGAAACATAAGTAAGATTTCTGTTCCAGAAAATCCTTCAAAAACCACGTTAACTCTAAAACCTCTCGTTACTGTTTGAAATCCCCCAGTTGTAAAACAATTTCACAAGTCTTAAAAATGTTATAAAACCCATGAAACTCAAGGAAAGATAACACATATCTCAATAGCAAATCATTTAAATTAACAAAGTCATAAAAATAATAATAAAATCGAAATCATTATCAAACTCGAAAAATATTTCTCACTTAAAATCCATACTCAAACTCTGAAAATACCAATTTCATTTTCCACCATGCTATATACCCTGAATAATCCTGGCCATACACCTGCGCGGAATTCCTGCATCGCACAGGCAGGCAATATCCTGGCCATACACACGCGTGGAGTGAAATCCAACACGTGCAGGCAATATCCTGGCCATACACACGCGTGGAGTGAAATCCAACACGTGCAGGCAATATTCTGGCCATACACACGCGTGGAGTAAATCCAACACGTGCAGGCAATATCCTGGCCATACACACGTGTGAATAAATCAGCACGTGCAGGCAATCCTGGTCATACGTGCACGCAGAGCAGCCCCCAAAGGGCGAAGCATCCCGACACACGGCCCAAAGCCTATATGTGTGCCGTGATGGGTCCCAAAGACCTATGTATCTGAAAATCTGAAGGGTACTGCAAAGGGTGGTTTGAAAACCATTTTTCCATAATCAAATCATAAAAACATTTTCTCACGGATAGAAAATATCTTTATCGTTCCCAGAAACTTTAAATCCTCAATCCACAATGCATAAGCAAAACTAGTAAAATAGTCCTTAATAAATCTTATTCAAAACACATAAAACCAATCAAATATTTGACCATAGGCTAAAATATGAAATAGTCCATATGTATAAAAATTGTTGAATGTTTTCTTAGAACAAAATAAACATCTATTTCATTCCAAGTATACTCGCAAGTGCACGAATCGCATCAGTAGCAAAGCGTACAAGCACGAGGTCGATCCCACAGGGAATGGTTAATACACAACAAATCAATTCAATTAATCAATAGAATAACTAAATGGGGGGTTTTAAGAGATGAAAACACACGCACACATCACCACACGCACACACCCTTTATTCTATCTTGCAATGTTAAGTTTTCAGTTCAAATCAGATAAGCATGCAATAACCATCCAAGGCTAATGACAGTTAATTTGAACACAACATATTAAAGTTTGACTGCTAAAAAGGTTTGGCTAGTTACTTTCTCGCAATTGTTCTCCTAATGCATAAACTAAGAGCTTCTTGGGCCTTCCTTAGCCAGTTAACCTACATGTTCCCTAGTTCAAGCTAAGGCAGCTGTTACCCATGCAGGAGTCATTAAGTTTTATGAGAACGTCAAACATGCACAACATATAAGCTTTGACTATTTCCTTATAGAGGTCGCCCAACCCCACTGCCAAGAATAATCCCTTATTCCCTTGTTACTTGTGGTTTAGTGTCTTTGACTATTTCACAGCTAAACCTAACAAATAAACTAGATGCAATTACCCTAAGGTGGCCAGTCAAAGGATGCAAACAACTAGTGACGGGTTCTAATAGATAGTGGAAATTTAATACGTGCAAACATCAAACTAACAGACCAAGAGACGGATAAACGATTTGTTAAAGCATGCAAATCCAATAATCAACCTACAACTAACATGCAAGATAGAATAAATAAACCTACATAATTAAAATAGAAAAGAAAATCTGAATAACATAAATAAATTTCCAATCCATGTTGGAAAGCAAACTAATTAAACAAAACAATTAAAAACTAGAATCAAACAAAAGAAATAAGAATTCCAAAACAAAAATAAAAGAACATCCCTAGAGAGTGGCAGCGGCGGCGGCACAAGGTGGCAGCAGCGGCGGCACAAGGTGGCAGAGGCGGCACTAGGTGGCAGCAGCGGCACAAGGTGGCAGCGGCTTGACACCTTCCTCCTCCTTCGGTTCAGCAGAAAAATAAAGAGGGAGAGATGATGGTGGCTACGGCAAGGGAAGAGAAATAATGGGGGCTGCTAGGGTTCCTAGGCTGCGTGAGAAAATAAAGAGAAAGAAAGGAGGCTAGGGTATTGGCGGCTACAAAAGAGAGAGAGAGAACAGCTAGGGTTTCTGAAATTTCAGAGAGGAGCCCCCTCTCTTTGAGCTATAAAGATATATTTATAGAGGAGAGTGGGGCTGAGATTTCTCTTTCTCTTCAATGTGGGATAAGTGCATTCCTTGCACACCAAGACTTATAATTTTCATCCAAGCATGGGCCTTGGGCTGATTTGGGCTCTTTTTGGGCGTAACTCCCTTTTCAGCTCGCGGAACTGCTGCGCTACCTCCACTAAAATGACCATATCTTGAGCTAGAAAACTCGGAATCGAAATCCGTAAAATTCCCTGCGAAGCTAACATCCGTATCTTTCCAACCATATATGGCATGCTACCTGATTCGTTTTGGAGAATTACAGAATTGCTGTCGAAATTGGTGCTCTATTTTCTAGGGTTTTGACTTCTTTTGCAGCTAGGATTCCTTGGGCTTTCTCTTTGTAGGCGTGATGGGCTAGGGTTTCCTTTAAAAGAACATGGGCTGGCTGCAACAAGCAAGTGGCGTGATGGACTTTAGGGATGCATGGCTTGCATGGCTTGGGCTCTACAATTGGCGCATGGCTTGCATGACATGCGCATGCATGCATGGGCTGCCACCTCACCATTCTTGTGGATTTCGACTTCACCTAGGCCCAAAGCCCAATTGACTTCATGACATGATATGGTTGACCCTTGACCATTGACTTTGACTTCCAATTTTACCCCTCTCTCCTTCTTGGATTCGAATTCATTTCTTCCATCTGATTCCATGGATGTCCACCACCTTCTAGAAGCTTCTGGAACCTTGACTTGATTGAGTTGACTTTCACCAACCTTTCCTAGTCCAACTAGGATTTCTTGTAAATGAAGATTCCTTATCCATTTTGACTTCTCGTAATTACCATATTGCCCCTGGAGTCTCCTAGTGTCATTAGGACTCCTTCCCCTAGTAGGGTTAGGTTTCCTAGTTCAACCAGGAATTCCTGTTCCAATCAGGATTTCTCATTTCTGGCTCGACAATGATGGTTCTGGACTTGATGTTTCCTAGTGTGACTAGGAATCCTCATTTGACTAGGATTTCAGTTCTTTTCCTGGTTCGACCAGGAATTGACCCATTTTCCTAGTTTGACCAGGAAATGTCCCAAAACGGCTTCATTTGCTCATATTTCCTATTTATGCTTCATTCGACCTAAAAACATAAAAACAAGACAACAGACACAAAAAGATCGAGTTCTAACACTCTAGGTTAGGGAGTTAGTATCATAAAATAGCGTAAAATGAACACTCATCACACCCCCAAACTTAGACTTTGCTAGTCCTCGAGCAAAGAAAATAAAGAAAAAGACTCAAAGACTCAAAAACAAACTAACTTTCCCAACAACTGACATCATGAGAATGACCAACAATAACATAGTAGAGCAAGACGTATATAACATTTATTCTTCAAATTCTAATACTGCTTCAAATAACATACCTTACTCCTCCATTGTGCATATAGGTCATTCTCTTCATAACCCAAGTGTTGGACAAGCAAGAAATAAATCAACATATACAAAATAGATTCAACTCCAATCCTCACCAAGGCATACCCTCAACAATAAAGCACTCAAGAATTGGGTTGAATTGTGCACTCAAAGGATATGTGAGAGAAGTTATGTAATCAAAGAGAAGTAGCTCACATATTAGCATGAAAGATAGGCACATTTGAAAGGAAATAAGATCTCAAGGAAGGAAAAATCAAAATACTTGAAATAAAATCAATAACCATAAGCTTCCTTCCGTCCTAGACTCCACATTAAGAACTGCACTTCTCTTAAAATCAATTAGGGCTTCATAGGGGTTATAATGAAGGCTTAGGGTAAGGTATGATATTGAAATGAAAGGGATAAACAAAGGGCTATAAACTATGGAATTACAAGAACAATAGAACATTCTGAGGCATACCTTGCTTCTTTGCACATCATAGCTTGAACTTGAACACTTTTGTCCACTTCTTCTTTTGAAACCGTCCCAACGATTTCTTTCTTTCTTTTTTTTTTTTTTTCTTTTTTTTCAGGGCACGGCATATACAATTAAGCACATTTCATTTTCTTCTCCTTCAAGCTAATCATAATCATTTATTTACAACCTCTATCTTAATTAATGCAAAACCATAGTTAAGGGTAAACGGGTAGAAGGGGTATAGCACCCCCAAACTTAGGGTTTGGGTATATAGTATGGGTAAACAAAGAAAAAACTATAAGGCTCAAAAGGGTTAGCTAGGGATAAAACTCATAAGGGTTGGCTTTTTTAGGCTATAGGTAAAACAAACATGGCCTAAAATCATCTTCTAAGATTCATGTAGTTATAAACATGTTTTGCCTAGAATAAGAAAGAAGTTCTAGTTCATTGATAAAAAAATATATATACATTTCAAGCATTTGATCAAAAACAATGAGATCATACAACGACTTAAATAACAAGAAAAAAAATAGAGTCATGTACAACACTCGCGAAATGAAGGACAAGGCTCAAAACTTCACATGGGTCACATAAGTCTACTCTAAGATGCATATGAATCACTAAATCAAGCAAATCACAACTCAAGTTCATGAAAATAAGGTCCAATCACATAGAATCATAAAATAGGTTATGAAACAATATTAGAAAAAGAAGAATACATATCATACACACAATGCTAAACATGCTTCTCAAAAGTCATAAACAATCAATCAACTTGTTGGGGACTCAAAAACTAACCAAAACACACAAAAGACTCAAATCACTTTAAAAACAATGTTGCAACAAGGTTCTAAAGATTCAATTCCATCATTAGGGTGAAATGAATTTTAGAAGATTTCATTTTGATGTGGGATTTGACTCCCTAAGTTTAAAAACAAAAGAAACAAAACTTTTTTTTTTTTTTTGAAAAATGCCCTAGAGGACCGGACCTCTAAAGCCAAAACGAAATATTTTTTTTTTTTTTTCAAAATTTAAAAACTAAAAACCTAATAAACAAGCTACGACACCATTGCTTGCCCCCCAAACTTAAATGATACATTGCCCTCAATGTATACAAATTAAATGCATGAATGCTCAAAATAAGCAATAGGGAAATTGCAACCAAATAAACACACAAATGAAATAAGATGGTCAAATGAAGCAAGAATAGAGGAATTGTTTACTTGTGGATGCAAGTTGGACACTCCAAGTGTAGGCGCGGCCTCCTTGGTCTCTATTGATCTCTTGGATTCTTGAAAAAGCTTGGGTTGCCTCCCAATAAGCGCTTGGTTTACTGTCTTTCAGCCTGACATTGCCATTCCTCTACTTGCGTCTTCTCTTCCTCTTTCTCCCATTGTTGCTTTAGGCATCTACAAAAGCAAACACCAAATCAGTAGAGAATATACTTGTAAAGTCACGACATTTATTTAAACTAAAAACTAACCAAAAACAAATCTAACTAATATATCCTAATTCTAATGATTAATCAAATCAATTCATTGATATTAGACACCATTCCCCGGCAACGGCGCCAAAAACTTGTTGAATGTTTTCTTAGAACAAAATAAACATCTATTTCATTCCAAGTATACTCGCAAGTGCACGAATCGCATCAGTAGCAAAGCGTACAAGCACGAGGTCGATCCCACAGGAAATGGTTAATACACAACAAATCAATTCAATTAATCAATAGAATAACTAAATGGGGGGTTTTAAGAGATGAAAACACACGCACACATCACCACACGCACATACCCTTTATTCTATCTTGCAATGTTAAGTTTTCAGTTCAAATCAGATAAGCATGCAATAACCATCCAAGGCTAATGACAGTTAATTTGAACACAACATATTAAAGTTTGACTGCTAAAAAGGTTTGGCTAGTTACTTTCTCGCAATTGTTCTTCTAATGCATAAACTAAGAGCTTCTTGGGCCTTCCTTAGCCAGTTAACCTACATGTTCCCTAGTTCAAGCTAAGGCAGCTGTTACCCATGCAGGAGTCATTAAGTTTTATGAGAACGTCAAACATGCACAACATATAAGCTTTGACTATTTCCTTATAGAGGTCGCCCAACCCCACTGCCAAGAATAATTCCTTATTCCCTTGTTACTTGTGGTTTAGTGTCTTTGACTATTTCACAGCTAAACCTAACAAATAAACTAGATGCAATTACCCTAAGGTGGCCAGTCAAAGGATGCAAACAACTAGTGACGGGTTCTAATAGATAGTGGAAATTTAATACGTGCAAACATCAAACTAACAGACCAAGAGACGGATAAACGATTTGTTAAAGCATGCAAATCCAATAATCAACCTACAACTAACATGCAAGATAGAATAAATAAACCTACATAATTAAAATAGAAAAGAAAATCTGAATAACATAAATAAATTTCCAATCCATGTTGGAAAGCAAACTAATTAAACAAAACAATTAAAAACTAGAATCAAACAAAAGAAATAAGAATTCCAAAACAAAAATAAAAGAACATCCCTAGAGAGTGGCAGCGGCGGCGGCACAAGGTGGCAGCAGCGGCGGCACAAGGTGGCAGCGGCGGCACTAGGTGGCAGCAGCGGCACAAGGTGGCAGCGGCTTGACACCTTCCTCCTCCTTCGGTTCAGCAGAAAAATAAAGAGGGAGAGATGATGGTGGCTATGGCAAGGGAAGAGAAATAATGGGGGCTGCTAGGGTTCCTAGGCTGCGTGAGAAAAGAAAGAGAAAGAAAGGAGGCTAGGGTATTGGCGGCTACAAAAGAGAGAGAGAGAACAGCTAGGGTTTCTGAAATTTCAGAGAGGAGCCCCCTCTCTTTGAGCTATAAAGATATATTTATAGAGGAGAGTGGGGCTAAGATTTCTCTTTCTCTTCAATGTGGGATAAGTGCATTCCTTGCACACCAAGACTTATAATTTTCATCCAAGCATGGGCCTTGGGCTGATTTGGGCTCTTTTTGGGCGTAACTCCCTTTTCAGCTCGCGGAACTGCTGCGCTACCTCCACTAAAATGACCATATCTTGAGCTAGAAAACTCGGAATCGAAATCCGTAAAATTCCCTGCGAAGCTAACATCCGTATCTTTCCAACCATATATGGCATGCTACCTGATTCGTTTTGGAGAATTACAGAATTGTTGTCGAAATTGGTGCTCTATTTTCTAGGGTTTTGACTTCTTTTGCAGCTAGGATTCCTTGGGCTTTCTCTTTGTAGGCGTGATGGGCTAGGGTTTCCTTTAAAAGAACATGGGCTGGCTGCAACAAGCAAGTGGCGTGATGGACTTTAGGGATGCATGGCTTGCATGGCTTGGGCTCTACAATTGGCGCATGACTTGCATGACATGCGCATGCATGCATGGGCTGCCACCTCACCATTCTTGTGGATTTCGACTTCACCTAGGCCCAAAGCCCAATTGACTTCATGACATGATATGGTTGACCCTTGACCATTGACTTTGACTTCCAATTTTACCCCTCTCTCCTTCTTGGATTCGAATTCATTTCTTCCATCTGATTCCATGGATGTCCACCACCTTCTAGAAGCTTCTGGAACCTTGACTTGATTGAGTTGACTTTCACCAACCTTTCCTAGTCCAACTAGGATTTCTTGTAAATGAAGATTCCTTATCCATTTTGACTTCTCGTAATTACCATATTGCCCCTGGAGTCTCCTAGTGTCATTAGGACTCCTTCCCCTAGTAGGGTTAGGTTTCCTAGTTCAACCAGGAATTCCTGTTCCAATCAGGATTTCTCATTTCTGGCTCGACAATGATGGTTCTGGACTTGATGTTTCCTAGTGTGACTAGGAATCCTCATTTGACTAGGATTTCAGTTCTTTTCCTGGTTCGACCAGGAATTGACCCATTTTCCTAGTTTGACCAGGAAATGTCCCAAAACGGCTCCATTTGCTCATATTTCCTATTTATGCTTCATTCGACCTAAAAACATAAAAACAAGACAACAGACACAAAAAGATCGAGTTCTAACACTCTAGGTTAGGGAGTTAGTATCATAAAATAGCGTAAAATGAACACTCATCAAAAATAAGAAACTAATTTCCTTTCAAACTTCCAACAATAAAACTTATTTGAAATCCAACATTTAATGCCAATGATCAAATCCCAAGATAAAATTCCCAAAGTATTTAGTGTGAAATGATTGATGAAATTTTCATGAATTCTTTAGAAAACCAAAAGCCTATTCAAACTTCTATTTCACAATTAAAATTTATATAAATAGAATAAATCACGAATTTCGTAAATCATTTAAAGAGACAAGAGTCCACTCACAGTGAGAAAATCTAATGTCGATCCTCCGCCGGATCGTCGCGAACTCCGATCGTCGCGAACCCAGAGGCTGGCCAGAGGTGGCCGGTGATGGTGAGTGGGGTGGCTGGGGCTGGTGGGCGCAGGGGAGAGGGTGCGGGAGAGAGGAAAACCGAGAGTGAGAAAGAGAGAGAGTGCGGGGGTGCTAAATAGAAAGGGAGAGAAGGTTCTAGAGAGAGAGAGAAAGTTCAATAAAAAAAATCAGATTTTTAAACCCAATTTGTCATTTTACGAAATTGCCCCTCGCTTCAAACGCCCATATCTTCCAATCTGTAACTCGGATCGAAGCGTGCTACGTGTCTATGAACTCGGGGGATCGAAACCTATCTAACGGACCCAAGGTCAAAGTCGAAAACCCATTTATTTTAAAAGTCAACTTTTGGTCAAGCTTAAATTAAAACAAAAATAAATATTTAAATCAAAACCCTTTTTATTTTCCAAATAAATATCATAATCTTTAAAATGCAATTCCACACCTTAAAAAAATCTCTTAAAAACATAGTTAAATAAAAATTTAAATTTCTAGTGAAAATTTGGGTCGGGTCGTTACAACCTTCCCCCCTTACAAAAATTTCGTCCTCGAAATTTAGTAGAAAACCTTAATTTAAGTGAATTGTTGTTGTAAAATTCTTATCGCCCATCAAGTCAAACCTCCTTTCAACAACCATAAGTTGAAATATGCTTGAATTTGACATTTCCTTCCGTTTGAGGAAACCAAAAACATTTAAACTAAAAAGATCACTCCACAACGAACCTAAATAAATTAAGTACGCCTCAAAAATAATAACTTAAAAATGTGATAGAACACCAAACCCTAGATAAAGTTTTAAGGGATAAAACCATTACGAAATAAATCCATTTTAAAACCTTAAAATCATTTGAAAACCACTCTAACCCACCAATCGAGAAAGTTTATCTCTTATCGACATTCAAAACGATAATACGTTATACGCAAAAGTGTGTGTGTGTCCAAAGTCTATAAAAATATTGCATTATGCCCAAAGATGGAAAACGTACCCATGATGACATCCGGTGAAGCCAAAGGGTCCTGCTGCGTCATGGCGAAAACTCTGCCCTGGGCTCTAGGGCGTCCTGGCTGGCCCCTCTGTTGTCCTCCACCTCTACTGCCATGGCTGGACTGGGCACCACTACTAGACGTAGCACCCGCAATCTCCACTGCTCTCTGTCCTTGACTTTGGGCCCTTGAAGTCTGTCCCTGATGGGGGGCCGATCCCGATGATCCTCCATCACCCGATTGTAGCATCGGGCACTCCCTCATAAAATGGCCTGTCTGTCCACAATGATAACACCCAGGGCTGCCCGCATGACACATCCCATCGTGATATCTGCCACAAGAACTACACAGAGGACGACCTGTCCCACGAATCCGACTACCCTGAGATCCACTCAATCGTGCTGTGCTACGAGCTGAGCTACCCGCTGACTGATAACCGGAACTATGACTGTGTCCAGAACCTCGGCTTCCTCCTGAGTCATGTCTAACACCTCTAAAACCACCACTACCTGAAGAACTTGAACTGAAACTGCCTCTCTTGGATGGTCCTTGACTAGGGCCACTCATCGAGGTACTCTGAAAATGACGACGCCTCGCCTCGCCTTTACTCCGATCAGATAAAGACCTTTCGACCCTTATAGCAGCATCCCTCAAAGAACTAAAAGTAGAGTGGTTAGCTGCTGTAACCACCGTGCTCACTTAAAATCCATACTCAAACTCTGAAAATACCAATTTCATTTTCCACCATGCTATATACCCTGAATAATCCTGGCCATACACCTGCGCGGAATTCCTGCATCGCACAGGCAGGCAATATCCTGGCCATACACACGCGTGGAGTAAATCCAACACGTGCAGGCAATATCCTGGCCATACACACGCGTGGAGTGAATCCAACACGTGCAGGCAATATCCTGGCCATACACACGTGTGAATAAATCAGCACGTGCAGGCAATCCTGGTCATACGTGCACGCAGAGCAGCCCCCAAAGGGCGAAGCATCCCGACACACGGCCCAAAGCCTATATGTGTGCCGTGATGGGTCCCAAAGACCTATGTATCTGAAAATCTGAAGGGTACTGCAAAGGGTGGTTTGAAAACCATTTTTCCATAATCAAATCATGTTTTTCTCACGGATAGAAAATATCTTTATCGTTCCCAAAAACTTTAAATCCTCAATCCACAATGCATAAGCAAAACTAGTAAAATAGTCCTTAATAAATCTTATTCAAAACACATAAAACCAATCAAATATTTGACCATAGGCTAAAATATGAAATAGTCCATATGTATAAAAATAAGAAACTAATTTCCTTTCAAACTTCCAACAATAAAACTTATTTGAAATCCAACATTTAATGCCAATGATCAAATCCCAAGATAAAATTCCCAAAATATTTAGTGTGAAATGATTGATGAAATTTTCATGAATTCTTTAGAAAACCAAAAGCCTATTCAAACTTCTATTTCACAATTAAAATTTATATAAATAGAATAAATCACGAATTTCGTAAATCATTTAAAGAGACAAGAGTCCACTCACAGTGAGAAAATCTAATGTCGATCCTCCGCCGGATCGTCGCGAACCCCGATCGTGTCGCCAAGAATCTCGAAGACTTGAGGTGAAATTGACTGAAAATGGAGGGAAAAGTCGACGGCCCTGTGTGGCCTTTTCGAGCAGCACCGACGCGCAAGGGGGGGCTGGGCTAACTGGAGGAGGAGCTGGCGAGCTGGCCGGCGTTGGGGGAGGCTCGCCGGTGGCCTGGACTGGTCGGGAAATGGCCGGAATTGACCGGGCTGGGCTGGGCTAGGCTGAGCTGGTCGCGCACAGAGAAAAGGGGGAGAGAGAGAACTCGGGGAGAGAGGAGGCAGGAGGGGTGGTCGGCGCCTGGGGGAAGCTCGCCGGAGCCAAAGGCTGGCCAGAGGTGGCCGGTGATGGTGAGTGGGGTGGCTGGGGCTGGTGGGCGCAGGGGAGAGGGTGCGGGAGAGAGGAAAACCGAGAGTGAGAGAGAGAGAGAGTGCGGGGGTGATAAATAGAAAGGGAGAGAAGGTTCTAGAGAGAGAGAGAGAAAGTTCAATAAAAAAAATCAGATTTTTAAACCCAATTTGTCATTTTACGAAATTGCCCCTCGCTTCAAACGCCCATATCTTCCAATCTGTAACTCGGATCGAAGCGTGCTACGTGTCTATGAACTCGGGGGATCGAAACCTATCTAACGGACCCAAGGTCAAAGTCGAAAACCCATTTATTTTAAAAGTCAACTTTTGGTCAAGCTTAAATTAAAACAAAAATAAATATTTAAATCAAAACCCTTTTTATTTTCCAAATAAATCTCATAATCTTTAAAATGCAATTCCACACCTTAAAAAAATCTCTTAAAAACATAGTTAAATAAAAATTTAAATTTCTAGTGAAAATTTGGGTCGGGTCGTTACACCCGAGCACTAGCATAATTGTCTATCTTACCTTGTACATGCATAAATACCACAATTTTGTGTTTTTTCGTCTTCGTCAACTGATTTGACATGGAACTGAAATGCATTCATGATGTACCCTTTCCACCGCCCCACCCTGGGGCATGGACCACTTGCTAGTGTTCACATATCCTCGTGAATGCCGCCACCATCATTATGTAATTGCTCAGCAATCTACACATAAGTGGCATAGAAAAAGTTGTCAAGATAATTTTTTTTAAAAAAAATATTATGCATTAATAATTTAATATTATAAGCATTAGTACTCACATGTTTGCGAAACCACTCTGGAAATGACATGTGAGCCCATCGTTGAGATTCCATTACACGTCCACGTCGCTCTCCCTTAGGCATAGAATTGTCTTCATGTATGTTGAAAAGGCAAATATGTGAAATTTATCCCCAAATGTTAAGAATTAATAAAATTGTTAGTATTATTACCTTATGTACGGTTTGACTTGATTACAAATTGAACAAGACACATCGATGGGCTCTCTCTAATTCTTCATGACCAATTTGAACTTTATTTATCGTCCCAAGTGAATGTTCTGTTTTTTAAAATATTTCAAATCCTATACGCGTCCCTGCAACTTCATCTATATTTCGACCAGGTATGTTTCGACGAGTAATGGTATCATCCCCGAAGTACAATTCACAAAATGATAGGCAATCTTCCACAATATATCCTTCAACAATAGAAGCTTCTGGATGTGATTTATTCCTCACGTACTTTTGAAGAGTTTGCAAATACCTGAATGAACAACAATAAAGTGACATTCGGGAAATATATATATATGAATTAACATATAGACTAACCTCTCAATTGAATACATCCACCTATAATGCACAGGACCGGCGAGCGCCGCCTCGTCGGCTAGATGAATTGATAAGTGAACTATTATGTCAAAAAAGACATAGGGCATTAACTTTTCCAATTGGCATAATACTAGTGCAATGTGACTGGACAATGATTGAAAGAGATCATTTGTACCTACTTTGGTACATAAGTTTTGAAAAAGGAGCTCAACTCTAACAAAACTCGCACAATATTTTGTGGTAGGCCTATACGTCTAATAGCAATAGGGAGCAAATATTTCATAATTATGTGGCAATCATGACTCTTAAGTCCCACGAGTTTCCTCTCACTAACACGAACACACCTTGCGACATTTGACGAAAAGCCATCTGGTAAATGAACAGAAGCGAGTATATTACAAATGAGTGTCTTTTCTTGATTTGATAGTGTGAAAGCCAATGGGGAGAGTACAGTACAATTCCCAACTACTTGAGGATGCAAATTGGACTTTATATTTAATTCCATCAAGTTCATTCGGGCCGCTAAGGAATCTTTGTTCTTGCCATCAATAGCCAATAATGTCTCCACCATACTATCAGTGACATTCTTCTCAATATGCATAACATCGAGATTTTGTCGCAAACGTAGATCTTTCCAATAAGGTAAATCATAAAAAATACTTTTTTTTCTTCCAATTGGCATTATAATTAGGCTGACCTGGTCGGTTTTGTTTCTCCTTCCTTTTATTACCCTTTTTCCGAATTGAAATGTAAGCCCACGCAAAGATGCCAAACACTCTTCCCCTGTCATAGGAATTGGTCGCAGTCGTATTTCAACTTTTCCATCAAATAATCGAGTGAAGCGACGAAACTTATGTTCAATTGGAAGCCATCGACGATGACCAAGATAACATTCCTTCTTATCATGAGTAAGCCTTACCCTATCTGTGTCATATGCGCATGTTGGGCATGCTTTCTTGCCTTTAGTGCTCCACCTAGATATCATGGCATAAGCTACAAAGTCATTTATGGTCCATAAAACTGCTGCACGCATCAAGAGTGTTTCTTTTCTGAATGCACCATATGTGGGTATCCCTTCATCTCATAAAGTTTTCAACTCATCGACTAATGGCTGAAGAAAGACGTCTATATCGTTCCTTGGTGATGTAGGGCTTGGTATTACCAAAGACAACATCGTATATGGTTGTTTCATACAAAGTCATGGAGGAAGATTGTAAACAGCTAAAACAATTAGCCAGGTACTATGGGACATACTCATTATTTCAAAATGATTGAAGCCATCACTAGCCAAACCGAGACGAACATTTCTAAATTCACCATAAAAATCAGGGAAGTCGTTATCAAGTGTTCTCCATGAAGTGGAATTTGTTGGGTGTCTAAGAACCCCATCTTGTGGTTAGCTGTCGGCTGTCGGCATGTCATGTCATTAACTTAGCAGTATGTCGGGACATGTAAAGGCGTTGAAGTCTTGGACTTAACAGAAAGTACCGCAACACTTTGTTTGGAATTCTCTTTTTCAAATCACTAGACTCTGAAGCATCATTAGCACTTTTCTTGAATCGACTATTGCCACACACAATACATAATGTAGCGGTCTTATGCTCTTTCCAATATAACATATAGCCATTTTCACATGCATCAATTTTTTCATAAGTTAACCCTAAGTCAGTAATAAGTTTTTTGGTGTTTTAAAAACTCGAAGGCAAGTTTACACCTTTAGGAAACCAACATTTTAGTAAATCCAAGAGCTTGGTAAAAAAGATATCGGTCCATTTATACATACACTTAATTTGATACAACCTTATTAAGAATGAAAGTTTTGTCCCCCCACAACCAGGGTACAATTCTACTTCAGCATTAGCCACTAAACGCATAAATTGTTCAACAGAAGGGGCCGGTCCTCGTGGATACTCATGGTCATCTTCGATATAATCAGTATTACCGAACTCATGCATGGCAAAAGCATCTTCTAATAGTGCTGTCATATTAGACAAATCATTAAATACAGGATTGACTATGCGGGGGGGGGGGGGGGGGGTTATGCAATTCTTCCCCATGAAATTTCCACGGTGCTTTAGCATACTTTGTATCCATGCCTTTGAATATTAGGTGGTCTTCAATAATAGCTGGTGGCTTCCAAAACCGATTCCCATATAGTTTACATGGACATTTAATATTTTCCTAAAACCTAGATACTTCCATAGCATGACTAATAAAGGATCAAAGACCCTTGTTGAATTTTGCACTCATATTGTGAGACCCCAGAATTTACCGTATTTTAATTTTTTCGATTTGTTTCATTAGAATTTGGTTTTATTCTTTGAGTTGACAAATTTTTCTGAAGTCCAAGTGACTAAGGTTAGACCTTGGTGGCGTAGAGCTCGTTTTCCTAAGATTAACGACGTTTGGTTCGTCGAAATCAGAGTTCGGACGAAGGAGTTATGAATTTTCAAAGTTGGATAATTGATTTAGATTATTATTTGATTTTTCAAAATTTTATTTGGAAAAGTTGGATTTTTCACAAAAATTTTGAACGTCAAAATAATTTTTTGAGGCCATAGATAATTAGTACTTCACCTCACGAGTCCGTAGGAATTTTCAGGAGATTTTTCAAAGCTTGGATGTATTTGTGGTGAATTTTTGAAGAGAAAATAGAAAAAAATTGGAAAAGAAAAAATGGCACACGTGGACGCTAACTGGGACTGCTAGCACCACGTGGCACGCGCTGGTTGGCTGGATGCACGGAAGCAGCGTGGCCTGCGTCACACTGAATCCCTCGCGCTTGTTTTAATCGTGACTGTCCACCTTCATTAAACCCAATCAATCCTGGCCGTCCATCCATAAACCGGAAAAAAAATAAATAAATAAAAATATAAAAAGGTGCGATTCGCCAGATCAGCCTGCCCGTTTTCTCTTTGAAAACGGATCTGTTCATGGGTTTTTTTGATCCGGTTCGCCTCCAACTCTCTATTTCTCTTGTTTTGGCTTATTTGTAAATGGGAACTTGTCCCATATTGAAGAAATAGAAGAACTTCCCACTCCCTCAAGCCTATAAATAGAAGACCACTCCCTCCATTTCTCTTCACATCTAAAGCCTTGTGACATTTCCAAAGCTTTCTGAAGACAAACCACTTATTGGGAGTCTCTCAAGTTTAAATTATTTGTTTGGGTTGTTTTCTTAGGTGCCCTTAAGGATTTTGCACTTGGGAATATCTCAAGCAAATAATTTTGGCAATTTGTGGTGAAACTCTGCCAAATTTTCTATTCGCCTTGGTAAGCTCTTTGAGTACGACTCTTGAGCTCAGTTAAATTATTTTATTTTGAGATTAATTACTTACTAGGCTTTAATTTTTGTTTTAGTAATTCTATTTGTGGAGAATAAGCGAAGGATGTCTACAATCAGGTATTTAATCTCTGCTTTCTCTTTAAGGTTTTATTCATGATTAATTAGTTAAGTTGGATTTATTAGATTAATTAATCACGTCTAAAGTTAGATTTACTTACATAATTAGTTGATTAAAGTTGGATTAATTATAATCAATTAATTATGTAAATCAAATTAGATTATAGAATTGCTATTATGACAGGACCGCCCCTGAAATTCAACCTTGAAACCCAGAGTGGTCCTGCAAGATCCAAAGCCAAGGGAAATCCTACCGAAAATTCGGCAGAACCTCCCCTGAAATTGGACTAACCCAAATTTAATGGACCTGTAGAAAAAACACTTCGAATATTCAGCCACTTCTACCACAACTGCAACAAGGGTCTCTGACCCGTCCAAGGATAAAATAAATAACATACAACCAATTTATACAGGTTATCAGAGCCAATCTAGATTTTATACAAATAAAGATATAAGGGAACTCTAGCCTACAAGGTCCTCAAACGTTTTCAAAATGGCTCGACGCTCCTCTTGGCTCGACCGCTCCTACCTAGGGGGAAATTTAAAACAAAACAGACAAGACGTGAGAGAAAAATCTTAGTGAGTGGACATAAAAGGTTGTAATAGCGTGAAGTTTTTCGTAAACTCTAAACCTTATTTTTCTTTTAAAATCCCCCAGTTTTAAAACCAATTTTCAAACCTTTCCGAAAACATCATGAAGTCTTCAAATGCATAGATTTTAAATAACTCAAGTATACAGAAGACTTCAAAACTTCTCACAAAATAAGTTAGATAGTAATACCATTTAAATCCTCAAATAAAAACACTAATAGTCAAATTATTAAATCTCACAACTTAAAACTTAATCAAAGTAAGATCTCAAGGACCGTATAAAGTCACATTGTACAAGTACTCGGAGAACTGCTGGTCATACGTGCATGTAGAGCTTATAATGCTGGTCATATTTTCTGAGTTATCTCGAGGCGAGTGCAGAACAATATATTATACTGGTCATACACCGCCGAGTCATCTCTAGGGGAGTGTAGAGCAATATACTATGCTGGTCATACACTGCCGACTAGACAAGTGCAGAGCGAATATGTAATGCCGGTCATACACCGCCAAGTCATCTCTAGGCAAGTACAGAGCAATTTATACCTGTTAAGAGAGGGTACTAATAGGACGGTTTAAAAATCAGCATCATTTTAATATCCAGCAAAGCATGCCCAAAACGTGATTTTCTGACCGTTCAAAGGTTACCTCATTTCAAACACGTCTCAAGAATTAAAATACCTTATAAATCCTTATATCCATTGTTAATTAAAAACCAATCCACAAAACACATTAATCTGGGCCTTTTCTTGAAAATTTCATTTGGAAACAATTTGACATAAATATATATATATATACATACACAAACACCATTTTCCATTTATGTTGAGGATCTCATACTTAAAGTCAAGCCCATAACAAGAAATGTAATTTATTTATTGAAATTTTGCAAAAAAATGTTTATAAAAACAAGGTCTATTCACAAACCTTTTTAACTAAATCCATACTCAATTACATCAAGAAAAAAATTAAATTATAAAATGTTCAAAACATTTAGGAAACCAAAAGTCCATTCACCTCGAGAATTCTAACTTCGATCCTTCGTCGGATCGTCTTGTGTCACAGTAGTCTCGCCTATAAAATAAACAAATAAAAATACTATTAGTCCCACCACAAAGGCATCAAAGTGGGTGCTAAACCTAACGTCTCACTCGACTTTCGTTCAATGACCACAAATTTTTAACATGCCCAAATTAAAATCTGTAAACGCCTCCTCATACCTCAAAAGCTTTGCGGCTCAACCCAACGTCACATACACTTCTAAAACCAGATCCTAAATTTAAAAGAAACCTGCACAAGGCTTGTTTTGGTTTTGGTCGAAAAGCTCGTCTTAGAGTAAATTTCGGTATAGGCAAGGTCTCACATTTTCACCCCAACACAACTTCAGCTTCTCCAGCCACACTCAACGTAGCCAAGATCAAAAACTCACTCAACCTTTGCCATAAAACAAACTTACATTCCCAAAAAAAACCAATGAGGGTTCAAAATCCCAGTGGGTGCCGCCTAGAGTGGCTGCCCCAATCCAAATTTTAGCCAAAAAAATACAATTTTCACAAATCCAATTAAACTTTCAATTCTAACAACAATTGAAGTTCCTAGGGATCAAATTTGTTAAAACCATCACCAATTAACAACCCCCAAATCAGAAACCCAAGGAAATTTGAAATGGCCCTATCAGGATGATTTGCGCTGAAAATTTGGCCGAAATTTGGAAGCAACACAAGGGGCGATAGCTGGGTTTTCTGGGTTGTTCCTGTGCGCGTGGGGCTGAGCTGGCTGGAGGAGATGGCCGAAAGAGGTGGCCGGCGTCGGGGAAGCTCGTCGAAGTTCTGGGTTGGTCGGAACCGGAGAAGATGGTGGTGGTGGTGGTGGTGGTTGGGACTTCCGGCACTGTCTGCTCCTTTGCAGGTGGCTGGGCGGAGTCTTGAGGGAAAGGAAGGGATGGCCGGTCGGTGGGGAGGTCGCCGACGGGTCTGGTGGTCAGGAAACTGGCTGGATGTTGGCTGGTGGTGGCAGGTCTTGGCGGCTGGGTGTGTGTGCAGGGGGTTTTGCAAGGGAAAAGAGAAATAGAGAAAGTGAGTGAGAGTGAGTGCACAGGGAGAGAAAGAGAGAAATGAAGAGAGAGAGATCTAAAAGTTTTTAAATAAAAGAAAAACACATGGGTTTGGGTCTTTCTAGAAAGACTCTAGAATGTAAAAGTCTAAAATGCCCCTAAGCTTGTTCGTTTGCAAGTTTCAAGCCGTAACTCCGATCTAAAAAATCGTTTTCATCTACGCGTTCGAGAACCCAAACTCTAATTAACCATCTAAAAATATCAACTAAGGTTTCATTTTTAATCGCCCCTCTGAAACATTAGAATCTCCTTCCAAAAACTTAAATGAAATCTGACAATTAAAATTAAAATTGCTTCCAAAAATTAGTCTTTGGGTTGAGTCATTACATATTACTAAAAGAAAATAAGTTTTACTAAGAAGCATGCAAATAAAGTTAAAGTTGGACTAATTTACTTTGCTTGCATGACTAGTTACTCGTTAGTTAATCAATCTAATAATGGATTGAGGCCACCCTATTAAAGTAACCGAATATGTGATGTCGAGGTCAGTATCGGCTGCTGTTACTCTGCCTACTTAAGGATACTAGGACTGATCCTCCAGTCTCCCCCGTACTGACCTGATCATGTTGTTGGACTTTAATTGGTTAACTTCTAGACTTATAAATAAAACTGGACTTTAAGTAGAAACCCTAAGTCCCAAAAATACAGAGACTTAGTCTTAGTAGACTAGTTTCTAGGATTTCCTGGGTAGATCGACATGACCAAAAGAAAAGGTCATGCCGAAACTCTGTCGATATTACCATTTGACTAAAGTCAGTATTCTGTCGGATTTGGATTTCCAATTTCCCAAAGAAGGATTCAAGGACATAGGCGCTGTGGAAGTACATAGAGGTTAAACTTGGACACCAGGTAGGGGGATTCTCACACCCTGACTTTTGGGACTATTTTGTGCATGTATGTATGATAATAAATATGTTGCTTGTGAACTCTGCATTGTTTTTTTATGCAAAGATGTGTGGCTTTGTTGTTATTAATGATGATTTGAGAGTAAAGGATCACGAAAAACGATGCCATTGAATTTCGATCCCCCAAACTTCTGGAAGGGGTACGTACGGATGAGCTAATTGATTTGTCCTTCTAGGAAGGCTAGCTTAAAGGGTACTACCATGGTAAAGGATACTCTCGCTACATTACCGAGTGTGGATGCAGTAAGTGTAGTTGGCCATTAGTGATCGATCATCAGGTAATGATATTTTAGGATCTCATAAATGTTTTAAAGAAGTTGCATGCTCATCATCAAAAATTTCATGGATTTCAACGATTAAACTTTGATATTAGTTTGTTGGTGAATCTTTTTTTATTTGCAAACTGTTTTATCACTGGCTATATTTATTAAGTATTTTACTTACTATTTTCAAACCTAGCTAGGGTCCTTTGAGGGGAAGCTATGATCATATGTGATGCTTACCCCCTACGTTATCTGTTTTGTCCTTTCTTGTGATTGCAGATCACGTTCCGGTCGACGATCTTGACTAATTGGTTGGGCGAGGCACTCGTATATCTTGCTGGGCAAGTCATGCACTTAACATAATAAATAAATACATTTAATAAATCAGAGTGTGCCCAAAAACATCTATGTAAAATCACTGTATAAAAACAATTACACAAATCAAAATGGGTCCCACTGCCTCGTCTTCTCCCTACTGTCTCCTCAGCCTGCTTAACCTGCAAAACATCAACCACACTGAACCATATCCATGGTACACCAAGTCATTCAAACAAACAACCCGGTAAGCTCACTAGAGCTCGTATGTGAAACGCCTCAAACCTCGAGCCATGAAAATACTGAACATCAAACTGTTAAATCTGCTTTCTCTTACTTTTGAGCCATACACAACAACATAAGTAAATATAATTTTGTCAAAAACCTTTTAAACAAACCACTAAGTAAAAAAAATTAAATAATTTTCTCTGGGTCCCACTGCCTCGTCTTCTCCCCACTACTTCCTCAGCCTGCTTTACCTGCAAAACAACTACAACCACACTGCACCATATCCATGGTGCACCGAGTCAATCAAACAAATAACCCGGTAAGCTCACTAGAGCTCGTATAAGTGAAATGATGAAATAATTATCCTCAAATTTCATATTTGATAATGATCCACAATATAATAATAATAATCACTCCACCATTCTGGCCAATCAATTGTCAAATCATCAACTATTAACCTTAACCTCAATCATTCACATCCTCATTAATAACTTCAAAACACAACTATATGCCTATACCATATCTCTAACTGATTCACGATAATCAAATCCACTGATCATATTCCAAAATCTTTCGACAAATTATCAACATTCTCATCCTCAAGATTCAAGCCTAAACTTAACCAAATCCTAGCAAACACTGCAGACAAGCAACCAAACAAACAAGCAGACTATCTAGTTTCACTCACATCGCTCTTTGAGATCCTCCCAGCTTTAAAACTTCTTTCAAAAATCTCCTTTCAAAAACCATTTTTAAATCCCCTTAACCGTAGATCAAGCTCTGAACTGAATTTATCCTTGGAAACTGATATCTCGAAACACTTATTCTTAAAATTCACATCATTCTCGTACCTGTACTATAGACAATGTCCTGGCCACAATCCCGCGCTCGGGCAGGCTCAAATCCTAGCCATAATCTCGCACATAGAGGTCATTCTGTAAGAGCAGAACCGTATCCTGGCCACAATCTCGTACGGAGGGGTCTCTCCGCACAAGCAGGCTCGTATCCTGGCCACAATCTCGTACGGAGGGGTCGCTCCATACGAGCAGGCTCACATCCTGGCCACAATCCCGTGCATCTTACACAGGCAGGCTCGACCGGTCAACACGTGCATTTACACAGCAGTCTTTAAATATTCTTTTCTAAATTCTCCTTATCAAACCCACTCACTGTTTACTCCGAACTACACCGAAACCTTTCCGAGATTGATTCCTACTCACGACCCTTCGCTTGTTTGTCACTCAAATCATACCAATACTTTTTCAATACTCAATTCGATCAAATTGGTATAATAATCGTCTAATCGTCATTTATTTACTTCGACAATAAACATTTCTTTCCTAATTCAACAATTATCCTCAGGACAAACTCTAAAATTCCAAATTTATTTCCTTAACCTCAGATCCTCATCAATTCATTCTCATGATCCAAATCCTACCCTTAGCCTTCCTAACATAAAGCAACAAACACACAGAACAGACCATTCACAATTCAACTACGTAAAAGACCGAAATACCCTTCACAGTGCCTTTGCTCGGATACCAAATCCGGCAGCATAACGGCATCAGGAATGAGATTCTCGAGCCCGTGTACCTGTTAAGACCAGACAGCCAATAATATACAACAGATTCTTTAACTAGCTGTTAAACAACCGAAACGAACGGCCAACCACCACACTCGGTGGCTGCCCGGCCATAACCAACACACAAAAGTAACTCCAGATAGTCACCGAACCTAGAATTAAGCTACTAGAACCCTAAGGAAGTGGAAAAGTACAAGAACCATCCAACCCGCCGCCACGAGAGGCGAGGACAACGGTGGCAGCGGCGGCACAATCCTAGGAATACCCGAATTCAACTCCAAATAATCCTAATTGCATAATAAAACCTTCAATTGCACAAAAACAATTCAAATTCAAGTCCAATTTGAAGAAATTCGAAATATAACAAACACCCTAAAAATCAAATTTTTAATTTCTCAAAATTGGGAAAACACACCTTAGGGGAAAGATAGCCCGTACCTCGAAGATCATTTTTGACAACTGGACCGACGGCCAAATCTCGCCAGAAATGGCCGAAATCGGCGGCGGAAGCCGGCGGTTGGCTTGGCTTCCCGAGCTCATTGCTCCGCCGTGGGGCATCGTCAGGGCAGGAGGACACCACGGCTGAACTCGCCGTGATGAAAGGAATGAGACCCAGTGGGTCTGGTGTCGCATCGTGGCCGGAAAACGCAGATCGCCGGCGAGGAGGATCGGCTCTGTTACGCGTCGTTTCTCCATCGGGCGTGGTCGCCGGAGCAAAGGAGTGGCATGGCTGAGCTCGCCGGGGCCTGGGGAAGAAAACCCAAGTGGTCGCCGCCCTCAAATCCGCCGGAAAAGGTGAGTCATCGCCGGAGGCCCAATCGGCCTGAACTGGGTTCGATTTCTGTGGGTTTCTGGGCTAAACGATGTACAGAGGAAGGAGGAGGGAGGAGAGGCGAGCTCGGAGAGCTTTCGTCCGCCTCCATCCGCCGCCGGACGCGCGCCCACGCGCCGGTGACAGTGCGGCGGTGCTGAATGGGCGAGAGAGAGAGAGTATCGGGGAGAGAGGAGAGAGAGTGTGAGGGAATCTCCAGAAATTTCTGGATTTTTGGGTATTTAAAACCCACTCCTACAAAATTACAAAATTGTCCTTCCCTTCAAATGCTCGTATCTTTCAAACCGTAGCTCCGATTAACGCGTGCCGCGTGTCTACGAACTCGTGGACTCAAGACCTTTCCAACGTGCCCAAAGTCAAAGATGAAAGTCCATTATTTTTAAAAGTCAACTTTGGGTCGGGTCGTTACAACCTTCTCCCCTTACAAAAATTTCGTCCTCGAAATTTAGCATATATCGTAACAGACAAGCGATGCCCAAACTCGTACCTCCTATCGACCTCGCTGATCCCTCTATTGACCACGTGCCCACGTGATTTGTTTAAGTCTCACCATGCTTCCGCTGCGCCACTCTGATTGACCCTCTGATCTCTTATTAATAAACTTACTCAACCTTCCAACTTCTCTAACTTCAAACCTCATACTAAGTCTCAAACTTCCAACTTTCCTGAACTTGCTGAGAAGCAGAGAGACGATGGCAGTGCAGGAGACATTTCTCAAAACTTTCTCAAACATTTTCATGGCTCAAATAAAATACTTTTCTGAAATCACTTGAAAATCATTTTCTTTCTCAACTGATTTCCTCAAACTTTCTGTAACATCACCATTCCTCACCCGGGCAGTGTGGGATCACTCACTTCTCCTCACCTGGTAGCTCGCCACTGCCTCGCGCAGCCGCCCACTCAGGGTCTTGGTCCCTGGGTCTTGCAATCCACACACTTCCGGCCGGGTCTTGCTCTGATACCATTTGAAACGCCTCAAACCTCGAGCCATGAAAATACTGAACATCAAACTGTTAAATCTGCTTTCTCTTACTTTTGAGCCATACACAACAACATAAGTAAATATAATTTTGTCAAAAACCTTTTAAACAAACCACTAAGTAAAAACAATTAAATAATTTTCTCTGGGTCCCACTGCCTCGTCTTCTCCCCACTACTTCCTCAGCCTGCTTTACCTGCAAAACAACTACAACCACACTGCACCATATCCATGGTGCACCGAGTCAATCAAACAAATAACCTGGTAAGCTCACTAGAGCTCGTATAAGTGAAATGATGAAATAATTATCCTCAAATTTCATATTTGATAATGATCCACAATATAATAATAATAATCACTCCACCATTCTGGCCAATCAATTGTCAAATCATCAACTATTAACCTTAACCTCAATCATTCACATCCTCATTAATAACTTCAAAACACAACTATATGCCTATACCATATCTCTAACTGATTCACGATAATCAAATCCACTCATCATATTCCAAAATCTTTCGACAAATTATCAACATTCTCATCCTCAAGATTCAAGCCTAAACTTAACCAAATCCTAGCAAACACTGCAGACAAGCAACCAAACAAACAAGCAGACTATCTAGTTTCACTCACATCGCTCTTTGAGATCCTCCCAGCTTTAAAACTTCTTTCAAAAATCTCCTTTCAAAAACCATTTTTAAATCCCCTTAACCGTAGATCAAGCTCTGAACTGAATTTATCCTTGGAAACTGATATCTCGAAACACTTATTTTTAAAATTCACATCATTCTCGTACCTGTACTATAGACAATGTCCTGGCCACAATCCCGCGCTCGGGCAGGCTCAAATCCTAGCCATAATCTCGCACATAGAGGTCATTCTGTAAGAGCAGAACCGTATCCTGGCCACAATCTCGTACGGAGGGGTCTCTCTCCGCACAAGCAGGCTCGTATCCTAGCCACAATCTCGTACGGAGGGGTCGCTCCATACGAGCAGGCTCACATCCTGGCCACAATCCCGTGCATCTTACACAGGCAGGCTCGACCGGTCAACACGTGCATTTACACAGCAGTCTTTAAATATTCTTTTCTAAATTCTCCTTATCAAACCCACTCACTGTTTACTCCGAACTACACCGAAACCTTTCCGAGATTGATTCCTACTCACGACCCTTCGCTTGTTTGTCACTCAAATCATACCAATACTTTTTCAATACTCAATTCGATCAAATCGGTATAATAATCGTCTAATCGTCATTTATTTACTTCGACAATAAACATTTCTTTCCTAATTCAACAATTATCCTCAGGACAAACTCTAAAATTCCAAATTTATTTCCTTAACCTCAGATCCTCATCAATTCATTCTCATGATCCAAATCCTACCCTTAGCCTTCCTAACATAAAGCAACAAACACACAGAACAGACCATTCACAATTCAACTACGTAAAAGACCGAAATACCCTTCACAGTGCCTTTTCTCGGATACCAAATCCGGCAGCATAACGGCATCAGGAATGAGATTCTCGAGCCCGTGTACCTGTTAAGACCAGACAGCCAATAATATACAACAGATTCTTTAACTAGCTGTTAAACAACCGAAACGAACGGCCAACCACCACACTCGGTGGCTGCCCGGCCATAACCAACACACAAAAGTAACCCCAGATAGTCACCGAACCTAGAATTAAGCTACTAGAACCCTAAAGAAGTGGAAAAGTACAAGAACCATCCAACCCGCCGCCACGAGAGGCGAGGACAACGGTGGCAGCGGCGGCACAATCCTAGGAATACCCGAATTCAACTCCAAATAATCCTAATTGCATAATAAAACCTTCAATTGCACAAAAACAATTCAAATTCAAGTCCAATTTAAAGAAATTCGAAATATAACAAACACCCTAAAAATCAAATTTTTAATTTCTCAAAATTGGGAAAACACACCTTAGGGGAAAGATAGCCCGTACCTCGAAGATCATTTTTGACAACTGAACCGACGGCCAAATCTCGCCAGAAATGGCCGAAATCGGCGGCGGAAGCCGGCGGTTGGCTTGGCTTCCCGAGCTCATTGCTCCGCCGTGGGGCATCGTCAGGGCAGGAGGACACCACGGCTGAACTCGCCGTGATGAAAGGAATGAGACCCAGTGGGTCTGGTGTCGCATCGTGGTTGTAAAACGCAGATCGCCGGCGAGGAGGATCGGCTCTGTTTCGCATCGTTTCTCCATCGGGCGTGGTCGCCGGAGCAAAGGAGTGGCATGGCTGAGCTCGCCGGGGCCTGGGGAAAAAAACCCAAGTGGTCGCCGCCCTCAAATCCGCCGGAAAAGGTGAGTCATCGCCGGAGGCCCAATCGGCCTGAACTGGGTTCGATTTCTGGGGGTTTCTGGGCTAAACGATGTACAGAGGAAGGAGGAGGGAGGAGAGGCGAGCTCGGAGAGCTTTCGTCCGCCTCCATCCGCCGCCGGACGCGCGCCCACGCGCCGGTGACAGTGCGGCGGTGCTGAATGGGCGAGAGAGAGAGTATCGGGGAGAGAGGAGAGAGAGTGTGAGGGAATCTCCAGAAATTTCTGGATTTTTGGGTATTTAAAACCCACTCCTACAAAATTACAAAATTGTCCTTCCCTTCAAATGCTCGTATCTTTCAAACCGTAGCTCCGATTAACGCATGCCGCGTGTCTACGAACTCGTGGACTCAAGACCTTTCCAACGTGCCCAAAGTCAAAGATGAAATTCCATTATTTTTAAAAGTCAACTTTGGGTTGGGTCGTTACAGTATGAGTGAAAAGACCTAACAAATTATCCTCAATAATTCCTCAATTTCCATATTCAATAATAATCCATAATAACATCAAAGTATAAATAATAATTATCTAATCACATAATATTTCAATCACCAATGATCCAAGCATCAAGATAATCATAATTCCTCGTATTCACATCAAATCCCACCAATAATAATAATAATCATTCTGGCAAATCAATTGCCTAATCGTCAATTATTAACTTCAACCTCAATCATTCACATCTTAATTAATAACCTCAAAGAATAATCACCATCATTTCCACCTTCATGATTCAAGCCTAAACTTTACCAAATCTTAGCAAACAATGCATACATGCAACCAAGCAAACAATCAAACTATCTAATTTCACTCACAGTGCAACCACGTGAAAAGACCGAAATGCCCTTCACGGCGCCATTGCTCGGATCTCCAACCCGGTAGCATAACGGCATCGGGAATAGAATTCTCGAGCCCAAGTAGCTGTTAAGACTAGACAACCAATCAAATACAATCCAGAAACACAAATGGGCCATTAAACGACTGAAACTGGCGGCAATCGCCACGCGCGGTAGCTACCCGACTTAGAACAGCACACAAAACACACAATTCCAGTCACCCACAAGTTGTGGGTGACTGGCCAGAGGCCAAAAACCAACAATTCAAGTCATCGGCACGGCCAAACGTGGCGGGATCCGCAGTGGTCCGTGGTGGTCAACCTGCACAATTTCCAAACTCAAAATCAACCTAAACAAATTACACAGGCACGAAGAAGTCGTCAAGAGGATCAACTCTTACACCTGGGTCGATGGCCATAAGTCACTGGAAAAGCGAGAAAATCATCGAAGAAGCCGCGGCCTTAAATTGTTGATCCATTGCCGAGAGAAGTCGTCGGAACAAGAGGGAACCATGGCCGAACTTGCCGTGGTGAGAGGAGGAGGACCCAGTAGGTCCGACGCCACAACTCTGTCGGAAAACGAAGATTGCCGGCGAGAAAGACTTCTCTATCTCGCGTCGATTCTTCGTGGTCGCTGGGTTTTCTGGATTGGATGCTGCCACTGGGATGAAGAGGAGAGGGAGGCGAGTTCGTCTGGACTTCGACGTCTAGCAGTCGTCACCGGATGCGCCGGTGATGGCGGCGGCTGCACTGTGCAGCGCGAGAACGTGAAACGCAGAGAGAGAGAGAGAGAGAGAAAGAGAGGAAAAAAATGAAATATAAACTGATTTTTGGGTATTTAAAATCATTAAATAAAATTTTACAAAATTGCCCCTCACTTTGAATGTCCGTAAAACCCAAACCGTAACTCCGATTTACGTGTGCTTCGTGTCTATGAACTCGTGGACTTGAGACCTTCCCAACAAGCCCAAAGTCAAAATCAAAAGTCCACTAAATTTAAAAGTCAACTTTCGGGTCTAGTCCAATTTAAAACAAAAATTAAAAATTAAACCAAAACCTTTTTATTTCTCAAATAAATTCTCAAAATATTTAGAATAAATCCTTGAAAAATACGGGGTCTCACAATCCAAGATTTCACTACAAAGTTAAGGGAGAATTGGAAGTCTGCTCACTCTCCATTATCAAATTCAGTCCTACAAAATTGCAACTAATAAGGCCAAAAGCTTGATTAACAGTTAGAGTCATGTTCCATAGAATTTGTTAATATATGATTATAGTAATTTCATTATTTGCTTGAGCCAGCATATATTTGGATCCAGATTTAGGACAATAGCAACAATTCCAAACCAAAACAAAAACATTACCAAAAATTCAACAAAAGCCAGAAAAAGTAAAAGCCGGCCCTCCTCATAATATCTTTCCTTCATGAACAACAACAAAAAAGCCAATTACCTGTTGGAATATCAAAACCCTCCTCTTCTGAGTAACAAAACGTCAAAACACCCATGTTCTTGGTGATGATAGAGGATGTTGGTGAGACAAAGAGAGGAGGCGGCGAGAGAGAGAGAGAGAGAGAGAGAGAGAGAGAGAGAGAGATGGCGATGAGAGAAGGAGGCGACGAGAGAGGAGGCAGTGTGAGAGTCTGGATGAGAAAGTGAGGTTGTGACTGTGAGGGTTTCTCTTTAATGTATTATTTTAGACAAAAAAAAATGTATAAATTTTATTCTCAAGGCATGTATGTATTATGTATTTTGAGTAATCAATTTTTTAATTAAGGGCCACTACAACCTGTAGGTGTCACAATATTTATTAGGTTTGATAATATAAAAACATATTTATTGAGTTTTTTATTCTATTTTTCATTGTGCATTGCCATTAATCAAATAAATTAAGTGAAAGAGTGTAAAAGTGGATTGACTTGGGACTTAAATGCCATTACAGCCGTGGGAAAAAATATTGGGAGATTCCCAAAGCCTTTGGTTTGGATCATAACATATGGCCATTTGTCAAGTGTTTGCCATATTCCCCATAGGGAGGTGTGGGAAATAAATTTAAGCCCACATGCATCCATTGACATTGATTGTTATTACCACAGAATGAGATGTGCAGTAGCTTCTAATATAGTATGCACCACTGATGTACTACAGTGGGAATGGAATCAATGGTGGAAGGCCAATTTTCTAGTAGTGAAGGGAAATTGGACAGATAAACTTCATCATGTTCTTTGGGCTTACAAAACCACTAAGGAATTAATAGAAATTCCAATGAGTTGGAATTGCAAAGGAATAACGATGTGGACGAGTCTAATGGTCATTTTACATGACCCTCGTTGGAATTTCTATTAATTCCTTATCTCGTGTTTGTTTGCTAGGGCAAAATGGTCATTTTACATGACCCTCGAGGAACGGTTCGTTTAACTGTCGATCTCATTAGGTGGTGGTGTTGTATGAGCGAATTCGAGTGTCTGCTTGAAACTTAGGTGGATAACACCTTGCCTTGACCTCTATATTTTGGTGAATTGTATATGCTCAAATGATGCATGTACTGAGTGAATGCTTACCCGTCTAGGTGATTTAACTCAGTTTGAGTTATTAATTGTATTCATGCTAATTATTATTCATGCACTAGAATTGTTTTGTGATTCATTCTTATTGAATCTGTAAGATTAATTACGATGTGTGGTGTTAATTGAAGTGAACATGTAGAGACCTCTTGAACTCTGAAATTTGGATGCATAGAGGACTTGCTTTGGGAGTATTTGAGATTTTAACACACTTGCGACAGGCCTTGAGGTCTCAAGTATTCTCAAGACAATTGCCTCTGATGCATACTTTGTTTTGGATTGTAAAAGGTAAAAAATAAAAGATGAAAGCTCGTTTGAGCTGTTTACTATATGTATTAATATTGGCCACTGAGTGGCATTTGACTTGTTTCCTTTCAAGTCGCATGATGAATTGTACTATTGTTGTTTGATTGGTGAATCATATATGTTAAGGAAATGTATCGTAATTGAACGATACGTGAATTGGATGTGATGGCATGCCAAATTGCCGGTGATGCTTTGTTGAGCTATTTTCTATATATATATATGATGATATTAGCCATTGTTTTGGGTCGTTGACTGATTGCATTGCAAACCGTGGTTTGAATTATATAATTGTTATTTGAATTCCTCTTTCCAAGGGTGATAACCGTTGAGATTGCTTAAATTGTTGATTGAGCAGCCAACAATTAATTTTAATAAGGCTTGCAAGATAAAGTTAATTGGGTTAAGGATGAAATACTTATTGAACTCCAATATTTGGATGCATAATGTTCTTAAGTATAAGGGATTTTAGCACACTCGTGACGGCGTTGAGGTCTCAAGTATTCTTAGGGCAAGTACAAAGTGCATGCCTTGTTTTGGGGTGCGAGAAGTAAAGAGTCTGGGATAAGACACTTAATAACCAAATTAATAAAATGGTTATTTGGTGTACTATAAATCAATCATAATGAACTAGGATACACTCTAGAGACTTCACATAAGTTCTTGTTTGCTTAATGTGTGACTCTACTGTATTTCATAATTGGAAATCATAATTGGATTAAATAGTTACTCGGTAAAAACGACAATAAATGTCTTTTTGAGAACTATTTGATATAATTGTGTTCTTGATGGGCTGACGGAGCCGAGACACAGTTTGATGGGTCAGTTGGCAACCGAGATACAGTTTGATGGGCTGGTTGGGCTAAGGTACAGTTGGTAGGCCTTTTAGCCAAGAGACGGTTTGGTTTGTCAGGTAATTCTAGGATCAGTTGACGACCTAAGAGTAAAGGGTCACGTTATGATGACCACGGATTTCGATCCCCTAAACCTCTGAAGGGATTATACGGAAGGGCTAGGTATATTGTCCTAAGGGGAGGCCGAGTCTAGGCAGTATAACTAGTGAAATGGATACTCTCGCTACCGATTCTATTTTTACTGTTCATTTGAGAAAGGGTAGTTGGCCAGATTGGATCGGTCGTCAGATGATATCTAAGAGTTTGGGATCTTAGTGGACCCATTTAGGGTCGGGTTGTTGGTGCCTTAGTGATACAGGTACTCTGATTCTACCTCAGTAAATCCAGGTACGCCTTGTATATATATGTGCGTGGATTGTGATGTGATTTGAGGTGCTATGAATTGCTCACTATCATATATGTTAATGGTTAATTATCAACATTGAATATATATTATGCTGAATGTGAAATATATCTTGATGATTGCCACTGTATTATGTGTGATGACTTGGGTGTTGACTTCCGAAAATGAACTTCCCAAGGTGCTTGACTATGAAATTTATTTGTATAGTGGCTTATGATATTCTTGGTGGTTATTGTTGTGACTGAGTGTCATGTTGAATCAATTTCAATTGTGCATGAGTTGGTTTTACCTATACGAGCTTCATAACTTACCAGGTTTTTCATGTGACCCGGTGCACCATTTCATGGTGTAGCAGTGTGTTTTGCAGAGTGCTAAATTGAGGAGGCGGCATGAGGAGGATATGGCAATGGCATTGAGAAAGCCAAAATTTTAATGTTAATTCTTTTTATTTTGGAGATTCGAGTTGTAAATCATTTTATTTTCATTGGCTCATTAACAAATAAAATATTTACGAGGTTGCATCTTTTTAATTTGTGTAACCTCAATGGGTTGGATTTATTATAAAATTTTAACATTAGAAAAATTTTAATTTTCGTTGCTTATTTTCAAGGAGTAAAATTTCGACGAAATTTTTGTTTTTTTGGGGAATGGAAATTTTAACATGAAACCAACTAGTTTTTGGCAAAATTTCAATAATTTCATTGAAATTTCGGGAAATTTCAAGCACGATTTGTACTGATCTCGGGCATAGTTTCGGCAAATTTTGACCGTGAGCCCCGATCAGGTTGGGCTTCTCATCGACGGTTACGGTCGTCATCTGGGCAAGGAGAAGACACTCCAAGGCTCGCCGTGAAAAGAGGAAGAAGACCCAATAGGTCGGGCCACCCAAATCCACCGGAAAAAGTAGTTCGCCGGCGAGGGGTTTGAACAGGGTTTGGGTTGATTTCGGGTGTTTGGTTGGGTTTTTGGATGATTAAATGGTAGGGAAAGGAAGAGGAGAAGGAGAGGAAGTCACCACCACTGAAATGCTAGGGTTTTTCTGAATTTTCCCAATTTATAGTAAAACACAATAAAAATTACAAAAATGCCCCTGAATTAAAATGTCCATAACTTTTAAACAGTGACTCCGATTAACGCATAGTTCGCGCTCATAGAGCCAAGCACTACCCAACCATGCTAAAATCAAAGTCCAAATCCAAATATTTAAATTTAGTCAAAATTGGGTGAAACTTGAAAATAAAACACTTATTTGTAAAATAAGTGATTATGTTAAATTCCCCGAAAATGCTTAAAATAAAACAACAATAATTTAAAGATTATCCCAAAACTTTACTTCTCAAATAAATTCTCAAAATAAAGTTTGAGAAAATTACGAGGTCTCACATCCACCATGAGAGAGAAAAGAGAGTTGGGATGATGGACCCCATCATGGGCTCATTTGATTGGCCATGAATACAAGGTTTGTCATCAAACATGAGAACCCAAGCATTGCTCTTACATATTTCAATGTTCTATTTCTATCTTTTGATTGATAGTTGACATGTTAGCAATTACATGAAAAATCATTCTGGAGAAGTATCATGGGGTGATTATTCTTCGCAGTCACCTACTCTACACATGAGGATACTGAAGACAGTGAACATTTTGAACCTCATAGAAGCTCTATGTGGTACTAATTACTTATGTAATTCATGATGCAATATTGTAGTATAAATAAAATTGAGATGTTTGTTCAATAAAATTTATGTAATTATTAACTAGTAAACCATTTTTATTTAACAGTATTTGTCTCTAGCACGCATTATATTCATCTTATATTACATGAAACCTACTATATAATTTGGTTTCTTCAATGTTTTTATCAATGTAGTAGATAATATGTTAAAGAAACATATGTTAAAGTTTCATTCAAATTTCTGTATTTTGATAGCAATTTTCGTCGTTTCTATTTAATTTTTGTTGAAACCCGAAATTTAACATCTTGCTTATTTTATCTCTAATCTAACCTAGTTTTAAATAAAGAATTTAACGTATTTTAAGGAACTTGGGTTTACAATGCTCTGTCAAGTGAGTGTTGTTCTCTCAGGACCTTAAGATACGTGTCGTTGTCACATGCCAAGGTTTTGGGGTGTGACATGTTATGCATGATATTTAATTAGATAACAATTTATATTGGTATAATATTAGTATTATTATAATTAAACAGAAAATGAACGAAAGATATATTGAAAAATAAATAGAAGCTAAACCAAAAATGAACCGAAATTATTAAATACGAAAATTATCGAAATCGAACCGAAAACCAAAGTATACAAACAAATACAAAAACCTAAAAATATCAAAATAAAAAATACCAAATTTTTTGTTTTGTTAAGCCCCAATACCAATCGGTCCAGACCGATGGATAGCCCTAATTCCTGCAGAAAGGATTTCACATGACCCCCAAGTCTAGCTAGGAACACAAGCATGCATACTATAGAGAGCAACCAACTGCACAGCACAATCATATCCCTTAACATGCAAGCAAAGAACAAATACAAGTATAATATTTTGCGAGACGAGAAAATCAGCACACATAATCTGCACTCATTCAATTTGGAGCAACATGTCACATTACATGCAGGAACGTGTATTGGATATAGAATATTGTGAAACTTTATCCACTTTCATGGAATTTAAAAATTCAAGGGTCTAAGAAAGTAGGTCGGTATTCAATTTGGACTTCTAGTGATTTTTAAAATGTCCACCAAAATTTTATGGTATTCAATCAATACATTTATAAAGTTTATGAAAATTTTGTGGTGATATTCAAAAATTCATTGATTTTCAAAGACTTTACTAAATGGTGGAATTTTGTGGACTTTAGGATGTGAGGTATAAATACTCAAAGTCTATAGTGAATTTTGTAGAATCTATAAGAGTTGATAAAAGTCTTGTAAACTCCATAAAAATCTATCACTTAAAAAAAAGTCCATTAAAATCTGGATTAAATACACCTCCGTTATTATAACACATCTTTTAAAGGATAAACAATTTAACATATGATTTATCCTCCCATATTATCCCCTCTCACTATGTCATCTTGTCCACTGCTGGAAAGTCGATCATCTGGCTTGGCATGACCATCAAATGCTTGGTCTCACATTGAGACGAGTTGCTAGTTTCTGACCCAGAGATCGATCTGCCTGCGTTGCCAATACAAGCACATAACTCAGAACAACATGGCTGCTTATATATTATACCAACCCTTTCATATTCCAGTACAAAACCGTCAACTTATTCAACATTACAAATTCACAAATGTAATACTTTGTGACTAGAGACTCACCTGAGACCAGTATGAGACCCAAATGCTGCGAATCTCATGGGTGACACGTGGGTCAGATAGGGCCTGAACCCATCGGTGGATAAATCGCTCTTGCCTGAAAAGAGAATATTAAATGATCAACATGTATGACATCTAAATACATTTATTTGCATGAACAGACATCAGAGGGTTGCAAGGTAACCTGTCTGGTGCCCAAGATCTGTATCTCTCTCCAGGTTGCTTGAAGTTGTTCTCCTTCTCAATGATACACTGCATGACCAATGAAGCCAGGATAATCAATTTGCAAAATATAAGCAACCACTTATTCAATAATAGCATACTAAAATCAGGGGAGGAAATAGAAAGAAAGTCTAGGATTTTCTTTAGAGATACAACTTTATTTAAGTGCACAAAATTGTCATACATATCATTTTGCTTCAAAAAATCCAGAGATTCCATATATATGTATATGTATGCATAAACATTGTGTGTATGATGCAGGACAATAAGAGAGAGAGAGAGAGAGAGAGAGAGAGAGAGAGAGAGAGAGAGAGAGAGAGAGAGTACAAGAAGATGGGGTTCATGTGGAAAATAGGGTAAAATTCAAATCAATATTTCTCAATTAATAGAAACTGACCTTCTCACGCTTCCCATTCAAGAAAGCAGGAGGAATGGGGAAGCTCTCAGCATGACGAACAGGATCATACCTTGACGGAAAGTAATTAACCTAAAGAGTAACAATCATATAATCTGATCAGAAAACATTAAGAAGGTAACCTCTCAGCATCCTGAGCAATTCAAGTGTACAAGGCACAAAGGCATTCAATAAGAGACACGGTAACAAGTTTCATACTTGGAGAAAAACAAATTTCAAAATAGCAAAGTACCTCTTCATCCCTGTGCATGAAATTCATGAGTCCCTCATGGTGATTGTTGTGATGAGCACACTTGGGAGCATTAACTGGGAGCTGCAGATAATTCGGGCCAAGACGGTGCCTTTGAGTATCAGCATAGGAGAAGATTCGAGTTTGGAGCAACTTATCATCTGAATAGTAAACACCAGGGACGACAATGGCAGGGCAAAATGCAAGTTGTTCATTCTCTGCAAAGAAGTTATCAATGTTCTTATTCAGAACCAAACGGCCAACTGGCTGCAGGGGGAGAATATCCTCAGGCCAGGTCTTAGTTACATCAAGTGGGTCAAAGTCAAATCTGTCTTCATGCTCAGGATCAATTGTCTGAATGTAAAGTTTCCACTCAGGGTAGTTGCCAGCTGCAATGGAGTCATAGAGATCCTTGGTAGCATGGCTGTGATTAGATCCTCCAACCCTAATAGCCTCTTCCTCCAACAAACACTTGACTCCACAAGTGGGTTTCCAATGGAATTTCACATAGTGTGCCTTCCCAGTCTTGTTGATAAGACTATAGGTATTGACACCAGAGCCTTCCATGTGCCTGTAATCTTGTGGAATTCCCAAATCATCAAACAGGAAGGTGAACATGTGCAGGCTTTCTGGATGGTGGGAAAAGAAGTCCAGGATCCTCCAATCCTCTTGAATGTGGGACTTGGGGTTGGGTTTGAGAGCATGGACCATGTCTGGGAATTTCATTCCATCGCGGACAAAAAAGACAGGGAAATTGTTTCCCACTAGGTCAAAATTACCCTGTGTTTAAGAAGAATAACGTCACAACAGAAGTAACCATAGCACAAAAAACTAACCTATATCATTACATGAAATTAATAATAATGTTACCAAGAAACAACTATCCGCACAAGAAAAACAAAGTGCAAAAACCTTCTGTAATGTATGCTTAAAATTATGCTTAAATTTTTTTTGCATATAATCTGAATGAGCATTCTTTTACAACCTAGCCACCACCCCCCACCATCCCTTCTTTATTTTCAAATTAACAAAGAAACGAATGAATACCATCATTCAAAGTTGTAAGACTACATAGTTTTCGGATAAGTATAATTAGTTTAAATATGACTGAAGTACTTCATATGTTGTCCCAAGAGCCACCTGAGCTGCCACTACAGACACGACTAAATATCCCTTGATTAGAATTATGGTCATCCCTAGTGTCAAACTCATTTGTGGTTATACATCATAGTTCAGTATATTCGGGTCATACAAATTACAATATTATTAAGCCATTGAAACCTCACCTCTCTAGTATAAAACTTCACTGCAAAACCACGAGGATCCCTCAAGGTTTCAGGGCTGCCACGCTCATGGATAACAGTGGAGAAACGCACAATTACAGGTGTCTGAACTCCAGGGGCTCGAAGGAAGTCAGCACATGTAAGGTGAGAAATATCATGGGTGACCTCAAAGAATCCCTTTGCACTGGCTCCCCTAGCATGGACAACACGCTCTGGGATTCGTTCTCTATCAAAATTGGCAAGTTTCTCCACCAGATGATAGTCTTCAAGGAGAATTGGACCTAACAAATAGACACAGAATTTAACTTTTTAAATGCATCTACTCAACCCAACATATTTAAGCATATAATTCTTACTATGAATTACTATCTCTTTAATTAAGCAAAATTTTATGGGTCCCATAAACATTAAATGGATTACAGTTTTCACGTAGCCAATATAAGATAAAATAAAATCAGCTCTTATGCATTCTAGAAAGTGTGAAAAATCAGACATCAAATAAAGATAATCGCCTGCTCAGTTGCATAGGTCATTCAGAAGGTAGGTTTTGGGACAACCAGATGATCACAAAATGTAGCTATGGCAACCCAAAAATGAACCAAAAGGTGGCTGAAGGAATTAAATGAGAACAAATAGATTGGGTGAAGGTTTCAACTATAGTAAGTAGACTAATTTTAAAACAAATTACAATAAGTAAAAAAGAAAATTCACTTCAAATGCAAAATATATATATATATATCTTTAAAAAAACATCTCAAGCTGGTAGTTCGACTAAAATCCAAAATCACTTTGCAAGTCATAATCACATCAACAGAATATCGCAGTTTTGTTCATAGAAGTTTAAATTAGCCATCAAAGAAATTTCAACACCCAGGTAAGCCAGAACCAATGATAACAAACATGGAAAAAGTGTTTGGGTGCAAGTGCAAGTGTGCAAGTAATAAGAACAAAAACAAAACTGTATAGCAATTGAAAAGCCAGAAAATAAATAAAAGGGTCCATGGATATACCTCTAGCTCCAACAGTTAAAGAAGAGTTGTTGTTCCAAACTGGAGCACCAGAATTTGTGGTCCAGAATGGGGAATTGAAAGCACTTGAAGGGCGGTGCTGCATCATGTAACGAAACAACAAAAGACCATGAGCTAAAAGAACAACAAACACAGAATTTTGAACTAAACTGAATGGACAATCTAATTAATAATATAGCAATAAGCCTCTGTTTGGTTGCCAAGAAAATAGAATGCCAGAAATAAAAGCATCAGGTGTTGTTTGCATAAGATTTCTGAGCAACCAAACTGAATAACGAAACCACTAAAACTAATTTCATAAACAAAAATAATTGATGAAGAAATTATAGTAAAACGAATTAGGTGAACAAAATCCAAGAAGGTTTGGGAAATTAGTACCTTGTAGGGATCCATGGAAGAAGGTCAGGTGAAAGCAGGGAAAAGCCTCTTGAATTATGAATGGTGTGGGAAATGGCGATCGGAGGTTGAAACGTAGTTTTGGGGAATTTATAAAGGCTGGTGGGACTCGTGGCTCTCCTCAGGTCATCTTTATCCACACACACGCGGTGGAAGCTCAAGACGTATCTTATCTTCGCCAATTGAGCGTCACGACTTGCGACTCGCGACTCACGAGTCAGAATGGGTAATTTACTTTTCTTCCCTATTTTAGAAGGTATAGCTCAAAATTCTACTTTTATTTTAAAAATGGGTATTGCTATATTCATCAAATTCGTATATCAAATTACATTCACTAAATAATGTGGCATTTGTAATTCAAATTAAAGTTATAGGACCATCCAATATTAACACTCTCATGTTAGTATTTTACAAACTATGTCACTTGACCAAAAACATTAAACCATAGGCCAATTACAAAAACAAAAAAAAAAATTAATAAATATTTTCAATATTACAAAGTAGTCAATGAATTTTTTTCAAAATACCATGATAGTCATTATTGACCAAAATGAAATTAAGAGAAACTAAGTGAATTGATAACTAGACAAAAACTAACAAGAATTTACAGATCCTGCCACTATGCTGATATGCTGATGTCCAATTTTAAAAATTATATATAAGTCAATAACAACCACATACTGTTTTTTAATTGGTAACTGTAACACAGTTAACGTTTTTTTTTTTTAATTGTTAACTACCACATAATTGTTCTTTTTTAATTAGTAACTATCATACAATTACCGTTTTTTTATTTAGTAACTGTTTGACAATTACCATTTTTAAACTCAGTGACTTTGAATCAAACTATTTTTGAAAGGCATAATAGTAATTTAGCACGAGGAATAGTATAGGGCTGCCAAAATTGGGTTGGGCTCATTGACTATTATGTAATTAGAAAATATGTACAAGTGACCATTATGGGAACCCAAATTGTATTTTGACTATTCTAAAATTTTCAAATATTTTATTGATTTATTTGTAATTTTCTATTAAAGCATTAGGTAATGTTTTCTTTCCTTTTTTATCTAATGTTGGATGGTAATGATAAACAAATAGCCTCCTTATTAAATTCTTGTAGAAAATTCACTCTTCTACTTATATTCTTAGGGGTCTTGCCAATTAGAGCATGCCCATTGCAAGTAGCAATTCAATGATAATAAAAATAAAGAAAATTACAAATTTGATTCACTTATTTTATACCTATTTCAATTTTGGTTCACGATCTTTTTTAAATTTAATTTTAGTCCACTTATTTTATATCTAGTTCAATTTTAATCACGCTCTTTTTTAAGTTATTATTTTAAATCTGAAGTATAAGTTATATTTCATCATTTCTTAGTCATATGAACCAATTTGAAGTATTAAAATAAAAGAGAATTGAAGTTTGGTGAAATTTGAAAAGTCTGAAAAATTTTCTAAGCAAATTGGTAGTTTCGGATACCCTACTTTGGGGCCAATTATCTTGAGTTTTAAAACTCTTATTTTAATGATATTTATATGGTTGTAAAGAGGAGATATATAGTTTTAAAACGAGTATATGTTTGCTGAATTTGGCTGAGATTTGATAAGGTAAAAAGTGGAACAAATTTAAGAAAATAAATCTTGATCTTTATTGAACAAATGGAACAATTAGTGGACCAAAACAGAACTTAAAAAAGATCATAGATCAAAATTGAACTAAGTATAAAATAAGTGGTCCAAATCTTTAATTTTCTCATAAAAATAATATAAAATATCATATGGACATCCAAATGCAAAGGTTGAATTAATCTCGAGTGTTGGCTTTAATGCATGGTTGCAATAGCCTTTTCAATGTTAAAGTTTAATAAATACGTAAAATGTATAAATTTAATTATTTTAAAATTTATATCATTGTAAATATTTTAATGAAATCTTTAAAATGAGTGTAATATTTATTATAACTATCATTAATTGTGTGGCTATCTATTATCCTGTTTATTATTTATCTATTGTATTTATCTAGAGCAAATTGTATAGATAATTGCAAAGAGTCTAATTCGATATAAAATAAGAGATTTTAAGGCCTTATTTATGGTCATCTAAGAACGTATAAATAGAGGTCTTATGTAAATGAAAAATATACATTGAAATCTCTCTACTTCTCTATTGTGTTCTCTCTCAAAGTTTCTTTATTTCTTCTTATTTTATAACAATATTGAATATATTGAATTAATTTTATTCTAATACTAAAATTAGGATTCGTATTTTTTTTTATTCCATAAATTTTCTTTCCTCTTATTTTTTCCCAATATTTTGTACTTTACAATGCTTGAATCATGAAATTAAATTTTGAACGTTTCCTCAAACCATTTTTTTGAGGTTTTGAAATATTATCAAATCGAAATTGTCAAAATTTTATTAAAAGTTTCAATTATTTTAATTTAAATTTTTAACGAAATCGAAATTTTTTCTAAAATTTTATATTTTTTACTTCTTGAAATTTGAAATTTAATTCTTTAGTTTGAATCGATAAAAATAGTCAAGATCAAAGTTTCGTCCCAATATCCCTACCTTTAACAACACGAATGTATCGGGAAGATATGTGAGATACTGACATTATCGTCAATGTTCTTGTTCTAAGGTTCAGGGGTGGGACCCACTAAGAAATATTTTTATGACAAAAACTGTAAGAAATATTATTATTCTAATTATCTATTGTTTATATTTGATCTAGAGATGGGAAAATGATCAAAATAATTGAGAACGTCATGACTCATGACTCATAGTTCCTTATCCTGGTTTTGGTGTTTAGCTAAATTTAACGCACAACCATTTATGACATGGTCGACTTACAAGATGCCACGATTGCAAAAAAGGGCCTTGAAATGTGTGCTCGTAGCCTCTTAATGAGTGTGTGTGTGTGTGTGTGTGAAAGCTGACAATACTTCGAATCTGGCAATCTGCTAAGGTTGGAATGGGTGAGGAGAGAGCTTAGCCACAGAGCCTTCCTCTCTGGGCCCACTTCGAATTTTGTTACATCGAACAGTAAGGAGGAACATCGCCTTAAGGGATTAATCTTCAATGGGGCATGCCCCGTGGAAGACCCTCTCTCGCCTTAAGTCATATACGTAGCCAAGCATTATTGTTAAATATCTATTTTCCGATTATTTTATGCTGAGCATTTATACAGCATACAACATTAAAAAAAAAAAAAAAAAACGTGTTAATACTATAAAAAAGTGAAGTTTTCAAACAAAATGATAAACAGATATTTTCCCTCTTATTATCCCAAAGCACAATATTTGGTCCTAGTTAGTCTAGCAGTACGTCGAGCTATAAAGCCTATAATCATTAGTTGGGCAACAAAAACAAATTATAACCCCAAAAAAACTAACAGAAGCAAACAAATTAATTTGACCCTAAAAAAAGCTAAAACTTAATTATTATTGAAGCCCTTGAAGTAATTCAATAAGTTCGATTTTAATGTGTCCAACGGTGGCAAAGTTTTCAGTTCAAATAATGGAAGAATGCTAGTTGTTTTTTTCCTTTGTGCCTTCTCTCTTCTTTTGTCCATTCTGTAATGTAATCTCGTGATCAAAACCATTCATTTTCTACATCGCCCTTTAAAGATCATATCTAAAAAAAAATTAACCAAATCGAAAATCGTTTAGTTACCTAACTGATATCAAATAAACAAATGATGAATCTAACTGCTCCTAAAATTGTATATTTATTTGATAATGCAACTAAATGATTTTTTATTTGATTAATTTTTTGTATATATGATCTTCAAAAGGTGATTTAGAAAATAAACACTTCCGATCATAAGACTACACAACAGAAGAAAAGGCACAAAGGATAAGGTAACTAGAATTCTTCATAATGGAATATCATGACCCCGGTTAACCAAAGACATTAAAATCCAACAAAAAAAAAATTATTGAAAATGAACTGGAAAATCTTACCTCTTCATGCTCTGCTTTTTCCCATGGCACAATTTGTTTGTCCATTAATGCAAAACATGCTTCTATTTGCAAAGGAAATAAAAACAAAACAAAAACACAAAACACAAATTGAAGGCAAAATTACAAACATCAAACTATAAGCCTGCTTAAGAACATATGTAAATGTAATGCATTAGAACTTCCAAAAATGAGTATAACTTCCAAAAATGAGTAAAACTTCAAGGCTCACTATAAAAGCTAAGTATCAACTTATTATTGTCAAATGGATGCAAGCTCATTCATGGATGGGGCTGCAGTAGCCAGTGAGATAGCAGCTGTCTATGATACACTATCAGTATGTCATACTATCAGTGTGTGATACAAACACTGATGGTGGATAATTTATACCCTAGTAGTAGAAAAGTGAACCTGTCAACATATGAGGGTTAGAGGTGTGTTTGTATGGTAGAATTTTTTTGATAAATAAAACGGATGTCTAAAATAATTGATCCTGACTATAACTGAACTAATTGCAATACAACCTCTTCTGCCGTGGAAAAGTATAGAAAGGTACAAAAGAAGAAAAGAAGAGAAAATAAGTTACCCCTTTCCGCTAAAAACATTTTGGGGTTTTCTGAATTGAATTGAGATAATATACTGGTAAGACTACCTATTGTTCTTGTTGAGAAAAAGCAATGGACGGCATCTTACAGTAGAAGAATCAGCAGCAGTTCCTCAATGTGAGAGTTGCAGTAACAACACTACCTGAGCTATAAAGTAAGACTTTGCTTCTCACTTCTTGCTTCTTAATTGCTTTTCACTTTTGGGACTGAACATGCTAAAGGCTAATGAAGAATTGCATGTCATTGAAGACTTCCCCAATATATTAAGAGCCTCCATCCTTTGTATCTCTTTTGCTGCATAATGCATTGATTGCTAGAGTTAGTCAATTAGATCAATGAAAGAACCAGAAAATGAAAAGACTACCTTGTGCCATAAGGAAATAAAGGAATAGGAGAAATCAGAAAGGTAAGTTTGATGCTTTAAGAGACCCCATCCTAAAATGAATGGGAGGATTATGACTTTTGTAAAACAATCTTAAAAACAACTGATAACTTGTAAAATAATACTTGAAATGTTAACAAATATTTATTCTTCAAAAAATTTTGGACATTTTTATAGAATTACCTTCCTCAACTGATAGCTGCATTGATCTTTTCTCTAGCTCAACAGCATGTCTGCTAAGGTCAGATGGAGATAGATAACGAAGCACTAACATTATGAACAAAGAGCATTTTCAGTACTGGCAAAATTAAAGGAAGAAAAGTAGGTATCAAATTTTGTTTTGAAGCAGCACTGCTAGAATACAATGACGTACTCGTGATGTATTCACTCTGATCAGATTCATCAAAGTGCCTCAAGAGATTCTGTAGACATAGAAACCGTTCGGTCCTTTGCTCATCAATGTTCCTCTCAGAATCAACCAAATGAGGAACCACAGATTCAGGAGTAAATCTATGGTGCCTAGAATGAGCAGCTGGCAAACCATTGCCAGGCTTTCTGAGAAAATTGGAAACCAATGGTTTATCAGGTGAAAAGGTCATGGGAGAAGCCAGAGGAATTGGTGCAATTGCAGGTACACAAGATGTCTCATGCTCCTGCTTATCGGTTCTTTCTTCAGGTATGCCGGGCTGCTTTTGTAAGAGATGTCGTTTGGAATTGAGACATTCAGCATTTTTTCCTGTCACGTCTTGTATTCTTCGCTTGCCTAGTTCTGAATCAAATTTCCTCCCAGTCCCACCATGCATGACATGGTCACTTACACCACTGACGCTCAAGAACTGGTGGCAAGAGGGTTTCTGAGGACGCTCAGGGGTGAGTAACTTAGTTCCAGAAACCTTAATGGGATCCACAACCGGTCGTCCTAAAATACAAGAATTCTCAGGATGATTAGGCACATAGCTTCTGTTGTCATTCTGTACCTCTCGCAATGCTACCTTTTTCGTTGTTAATGTTGATTGCTTATGGTACATAGACGAACCACCAACCACACTGTTTCCCAGTACACTGTTGTTGAGGTTAGAGTTCACCATTTGAGGGACAAGCCTAACTTAACTCAGAGGACCCTGACTCCTGTCTGCAAAGGAATAAGCAGAAGAAAGATAACATCAACAAGGATGTCCTTGCAATGAAGACATTTTTAAACATCAAACATTATTTAAGTATATCTTAACACGGTTGTCAAAATGAGATGCAAATTTCTAATCAGATATCAACTGTTTCTTAACCAAATTATATTATAGTTAAACCTATAGTTGATAAAGGGAAATTTTTCCTTCCGCAGCACAACTCGAGCTGCAAGTTTCATACAAACAAACAAATATTTACCTGCTTTTCATATACAAATAGAGAAAATCATGAAGAAAGGGCCACAAGTAAACACATACTAATGATTTTAACTACGTAGATGTAATAAACATCATCCATAAATCCACAAACCAGCTCCCTGGGTCTGAGATCCTTCTGCTTTACAGATGCTTTAATGTGCAAGACAATATTGAGGTAATTCCACTTTGGCAGAGTGTAAAAGCCCGGTTACTCTTTTTCAAATCGCATAATGGAAATATTTCCACGACCCAATCTCGACAATTGGTAAAAAGAGAAAATAAAGTGATGAGCCCGTGAGTCCAGGTTAAATATATAACACTACCAGACTTTTCATAACCTATAAAAATAATAAACAGGAAAAAAAAAAAAAAAAGAGCCCCTTATATCTCAATTTTATGGTCTAAACTGAGAGTACAACTACGGATCTAAGCTGGGCACTGATTAAATTTTTTTTTTTTTTAAGGCAAAGTACGGAATCGAAGAGAGTTGCAGTCAAAACGGAACAAGAAAAGGGGAAAACATAAACTATTACTCTTTTATAAAACTACAAGAATCTCACAATTCATCTTATTTGCTTTTTTCTTGGCCAGACCAGAATGCAGAATTCAAGAATGCAAGGACATGTGAAACCAGTGGTACACAACCTTAAATGCCCGATATATAAACCCTAAGTAGAACAACTTCAAGACCCATATAAAATTAAATTCAACAAGATTCAATTATTTAATAAATACCTGTGCGTGTGCGTATGAGAGAGAGAGAGAGAGAGAGAAGGAGGGATTTTCATATTGTGATAAAGAAACAGCAGAGATTAAAATTGCAGAGAATAATTACCCGTGTGAAGCTCTGCAAGTTTTTGCAGTGGATCTCAGGCTCGGGGAGGGAGAGTGTTTTTTTTTCTCCTTTTTGACTGAAGGGAGGGAGAGTGTTCTTTTTTGGTTTGAGATAAAGCGTTCGAAAAAGAAAAATTGGCTCCAAACAAGGTGTAGAGATTCTAAGTTTCTATTTGAACAACCATTTCTTTTGATCAGATACTTTTTAGGCTCAACTGCTAAAGTACAAATATATCCACAAAAAGTATTTTAAATAACCAACAAAAAAAAAATTCAAATTCATACATTAACTAACAAAAACTTTTATTATAACACATCTACTAAGATTTCTGTCCTAAAATAAATTAAATGTCACATTGGACATAGTTAACGTGTAACAACTTAAAATACCCTTTATATATAGTTGGTGGATGTATTTATACCTGAGCCCTCTTTTTATTTAATTTAGGAAATGACAAGTTTTAATTCAATACAAAAGGACCATAAAAGACAACTATTATTTAAAAAGAAACAAGAAACACCAAACCTAACCCTAGTCCCACGGCCCACTCCACACCAACGGCCCTACCAATCGGCCAACCGATCACCTCTCTCTCTCTCTCTCTCTCTCTCTCTCTCTCTCTCTCTCTTTATCACACTCTCTCCCCTTTTCTCATTTTCTCTCTTTTTCTCTATCTCTTTGTGTTTCTATTTGCATCTCTTTCTTTTTTTGCTTCCCCATGCTATCTCTTCGAGCCCCCTCTCTGTCTAACTCAAGGGAGGCCAATGACGCCACCAGAAAGTTGCATTGATTGAATATTGAAGCCCATTATGGCAATGGCACTAATGAAGGATTTTATTGACTTGATAAAGTTTTAACAACCTCCCTAGCTTAATATAAATCATGTTTCGTGAGATCCATCTTGTTAGGAATATGCCATAAAGCCAATTCTAGGGATGCATATTTTCTATTTCTATATTTCTATTAATAAAAGGGCAAGTTGATCTTTTATGAGGCATCATCCATATATTGTGTAAATGCAAAAAAGAGGTCCAAGGTGTTCAAATTAAGGGAAAAACTGAAGGGTAATTAGAAAATTAACATGACAATCTAGGCTTACATAGTATGGCAAGTAGAAGCTAAATAAAACTTTCCTAGTTCTAAATCTAAGATCATATAGGTTGTAATATGTAAAACATAGCATTTCAAAACTTAAAACAAGAGAGGTCAAGATTATACCTTTTTCATCTCGAGAGGCCTAGCTAAGTAAACCACCAAAGCCTTTCTCTTTCCACCTTTGTGAATCTTGTTGGAAATATGCCATAAAACCAATGGTAATTGGTTAACCAAAGGTATTTTGTTAAAGTGACTTGAGTGATATTTCAATTAATGTGTATTACACATTAATAGGGTATAAACATTATTCACTACTTAGAAAATCTAAGAGAATGTGTATTACACATTGAATGCGTCCATGAAAATCTAAGAGAAGATATATGATGAGCTTGGAGGTCATTGAGACTCATGTTATCGGATACTTAGATTCTTAAAAGTTCTTGGTTGATGAAGGAAATGTTAACTGGACATTAACATTCCAATAAGTCAAAACTACTGTGAGACCCGGAAATTTTCAAATTTATTTTGGGATTTTTCCTTATAGATAGTTCAGGATATCGAAACTGATTTGCTTTCCAAAAGTCTAGAACATTCGAGTTTGTCTTCCTATCTACTTTTGGTTCATCCAAATATAGTTGCAATTGAGTCTTTTGTGCAGAAAAAATAAATTTTCACTCTCAAAGTCATCAAAATCTACATTAAATAGAAAATAAGTTAGTGGCATACTTAATTTGCATTACTTAGCTATATATGTAAATTAGATAGCAAATATCAAACAAGCACTAATCTAGATAGCAAACCAGATAGCTATACTAGTGATTTAGTGGCACTTTACAAACAAAAATTGATAGCAAATTTACAATAAATGTATGTAAACCAGATATCATATTTTTAGTGATTCAAATACATATAAATTAGATAGGAAATATATGTAAGCTATATAGAAAATTTAAAATAAATAGTAGTTTACCTTCATAACATCCATGCATTCTTTAGACACCATCTCATGAACATAAGAAGAAGTAATGTTTGGATTGCTTGATGTTAATGTATAACCAATAGACTTAGAATGGGCGGCTTGCATGTACAAATCGAAATGAGCAAAGAGCTTTTCATGAACCTTATTCATTTCAGTGGAGCCACTTTCATAAAGTCTTTTGTAACTAAACTCAACAAACTGAATTTTGTATCTAGGATCCAAGATAACTATAACTGCAAGAATCAAACTATACTCCGACTAATATTTTTCAAACTTTGTCATCATTTGAGAAGCCATCCTCTTCATGAATTCATTTGAATCATTCATGGCCTTATTCAAAGTATCTTGAATCACAGAGACTTAAGGAAAGTACAAATTTGTTGTGACATATCTAGTTCCAGAAAAAGGAAAGTAACATCATAGATCATTCTGGAGCCTTGTTGGCTAGTGTTTGGATTAGACTTGTGATTATCGATAAGGTACGCGAGGCCCAGTTTCATGATCCCTTGTTGATAAAACTAAGAGATGAAGTCAAAAGTGGGTTGAGAGCAGATTATGCAGTTAGAGATGACGGAGCCTTGGTCATGGGTACTAGATTGTGTATACTAGCAGATGAGGCGCTTAAGAGAGAGATTTTGGACGAGGCTCATAGTTCAGCCTATGCCATGCATCCAGGGAGTACAAAGATGTATCGTACACTTAGAAAGCATTATTGGTGGCCAAGGGTGAAAAGAGAAATAACAGAGTTGATTGCAAGATGTTTAGTTTGTCAACAAGTAAAAGCAGAGCGTCAAAAGCCTTTAGGACTCATGCAACCACTCTCGATTCCTGAGTGGAAATGAGAGCACATTACCATAGATTTCTTGTTCAAACTTCCTCGTACTCGAAGTACGTGGTCATAATGGTATTTGGGTGATTGTTGATAGACTCACGAAGTCTGCACATTTCTTACCCATCCGTGAGACCTACACTTTGGATAAATATGCAAAATTATTTGTGGATGAGATTGTGAGATTACATGGTGCCCCTGTATCTATCGTGTCAGATAGAGATTCACGGTTTACCTCTCGATTTTGGGAGAGTTTGCAGCAGGCTTTGGGTACGAAGTTACATTTTAGTATCGCCTTTCACCCACAGACTGATGGACAGTTAAAGAAGACTATACAGATCTTGGAGGATATGTTGAGGTCTTGTGTATTACAGTTTAGAGGCAATTGAGATTCTCATCTACTTTTGATGGAGTTTGCATACAATAACAGTTATCACTCGAGTATTGGTATGGCTCCTTATGAGGCGTTGTATGGAAGACATTGCATGAAGCCTATATGTTGAGATGAAGTTGGTGAGAGAAAATTTATTGGACCTGAGTTTGTACAAATGACATCAAAGAAGATACAGGTTATCAGGAGCAGGTTGAAGGCGGCTCAAGATCGACAAAAAAGTTATGTGGATACACGCAGAAAGGATCTTGAGTTTAAGGTAGGAAACCATATATGTTTTCTTGAAGCTATCACCTTGGAAAGGTGTGGCACGTTTTGGGAAGCGAGAAAAGTTAAGTCCTCATTTCATCGGACCTTATGAGATTACGGAACAAGTTGGTCCAGTTTCTTATAAACTTGCCTTAGCTATGGAGCTCTCTCGGATACACGATGTGTTTTATGTGTCTATATTACATAAGTATAGACCGGATCCTTCTCATATTTTGGAGATCCAACCCGTTGATTTGAGAGATGACTTGTCTTATGAGGAGCAGCATGTTGAGATTTTTGAATCGTAGAGATCAGGTGCTTTGTACCAAGACCATTCCTCTGGTCAAAGTTCTATGGAGAAATCATATAGTAGAATAGGCGACTTGAGAACCAGAGGAACAGATGAGAGCTCAGTACCTGCATCTTTTCACATGACAGGTACAAATTTTGAGGATAAAATTTTCTTAACGGAGGGAGTTTGTAACGACCTGACCCCAAGTGTTTTTTTAAAATTTAGTTAAGTTATTTGTTGGATTTTATTTAATTTTTTTAAGGGGACTTTTAGGATTTCAAGTAAGGGGTTAGTTTGATCCAATTTTTTTACTTTTCATCTATTGGGCTTTTGGTTTTGAACTTGGACTCGTTGGACATGTCTCGAACCCACGAGCTTGTAGACGCGAACCGTGCGTCAATCAAAGTTATGGTTTAAAAGTTACGGACGTTTGAAGTTGGGGGTATTTTAGACTTTTAACTTTTAATACACATTAAGATCTTATTTTTCTCTCCTCTCTCTAGAATTTTCTACATCTATCTATCTATCTCTATAACACACTCTCTCTTTCCCTCAAACTCTCACTCTCCCGCACACACTCTCTCTTTTTCTTCCTTCTCCCTCGCACGACCCTCTCTGCGCGTGTACACACCTGCCAGCTAGCCAGCTTCTCTGGTCGCCACCAACCAAATCAGATCACCAGTAAGCTCTTCTCGCCAGTACAAATCCCCATCGGTGCCCCTGGAAGCCCCGCCCTTGAGCGCACAGGAACGATGCTAGAAACGCCCCCCCTTTCTCGCAGAATTTCGGCCAAACTTCGGCGCTATTCACTTCAAAATTAGGTGGATTTTCTTCCTTTCTTAATGGGCTTTCATTCTATTCGGGTTTGATTGTTTGATTTTGAGTAATTGATGAAGATTGAGTACAGGGGGTTTAAGGCCATTTCGGGATTACCTTGGGTTTTCATATATGTGCATGAGAAATGTGGCAAGATTCATGCAAAGGTGGTAAGAGAGAAGATGACCATGCATGCGAAGAAGGCATGCAAGCCATGCACATGCACACAACAAGCCCAAGGGCGAGCCTCACTAGGCCAGGAGCAGCCCAGAGGGCAGGAGGGCTGGATGACCGCCTAGGGCCTTGGCAATATAGGGCCTCATTTTGGTCCACTAGTTTTTAAGCCCACTAAGAAATACAAAGTCTTCTTTATTTATTTTTTTGTGTGGACTCAATCTTCACCTGTTTTCTTATTTTTAAGCTCATATTTAGACTCCTCATCCTTCAAATAGATGGGCCTCTCTTTTTAAAATAAAGTAGCCTGGTCTTTAAAATAAGGCTTCTTATAACAAAGTAATATCTAACATTTTTTTCACTAGTTTTTCTTGTCATCTCTCTCACTCTTATCTTTTTCCATGACTTCTCTCTCTCTTTCTCTTTTTTGCTTTTGCTTTTTTTGTTCAATTAGTTTTTATTTGTCAGAAAATTTGTTAGAGATATTAGTAAAAGATTGTTTTTTGAGTTGGAGAAGGGGGAATTGAACTTGGGTGCATTGTGGGTAATTTTACGGCCCTTACAACTGGGCTGCCCAACAACTGCAATAAAAGATTGTTTGGATGGTAAATTTTTTACAACAATTTTTTATTATTAAATTTTTTTGTTTATACGAAAGGCCTCAACTTTGATTTTCGCCTAGGGCTTCCTATTTTCTTGGATCGGCTGTACTAGGCTTGCACGCACAAGGAGGAGTACAACCCACGAGCAAGGCTAGGCCTTGTTGTAAGAAGGCCACGCCACCCCAAGTCCAGCCCACACAAGCCCGCACGTGGAGGAGAAGAAGGAAGAGGACCCAACCCCCTAGCTTGCTTGCAAGGAAAGAACTAGGGTTTTTCGCTAGTATCTTGCTGCACATCCTTGCTTTCCACACACCCCTATTGCTTGCCCCTTAAGCAATCCTCATCCAATCAGATGCGAGTTAGCTTTGCACCTCCTCAACACCTATATAAATCCCCTCACACCCTCATTCTAAACATTACCCATTCTAAAGAGAATTCAGAGCTTTGAGAGAGAGAAGAGAGAATGAGGCATGAGAAGGGAGAGAGGAAGCCAGGAAAGAGAAGGAGAAGGAGAAGGAGAAGGAAGAGAAGAGTCTTGCCAAGCACAAGCCGCCACTACTGCCACTGTGCGCCGCCGCTGATCACCTTACCGATGCTCCCCTTTTGTATTCCTTTGGTTTTTCTTGTACCCAACTCTCATATTATTTATATAGTTTATAGTTTTGTTATTTTGATCTTGTTATTTCAATTATGTTTATGTTTTTCTTGTTAGTGATGGATCAAACCATCACTTTAATATGAATTAGTTAAGAACTCCATTACCATGCTAGAATTAGGATGAAACCCTAATTTGAAGTTTTAATCAAACCCTAGAAGCATGATAATTAGTTCACTAATTTAAATGATTGCATATGTTAAATTCTTAATCGCTAGTTTAAAGATAAATTAGGTATTTATTCTTAAAGATTGGGCGTCCTAGAGTATAATACATCTAATTAATATTAGGATTTAATGTGTAATAGACAAAGACATTGAATTCACAAGAACATTGAGATTAGTTTTGTAGGAAGTAAAGAATGCTTTGTCTTACCGCTATGACTTACATGTTTTGACCATTTCAAGAAACTTATAATGACTCTGGATACGTAAACAGTAAACCTAGGGTAGCAGGCCGTAGCCATAGGAGCATATTTAGTTAACTACTTAGTGATATTGTTTTGAGATCTAAGTATGAAAGTAAGGAAACATAATATGTTAAAAGCAGTTGCCACTAGTCACTAGCCAAACCTAGTTGGTAGACAAAACTTTAAGATAGTTAGGGTAGAAATTGAGAATTATGATGGATTCTGAATGCTATCATGTCAATGGAGGTTTATTTATTTTTATGCACTTAGGACGTAGCTATTTACCTCTCAACCCTTCTTTCTATTTATTGTTTTCAATAAATGCTAGTTAAGTAAATTATTACCAATTACCTACATTCTTCGTGGGATCGACCTCGTATTTATACGATATCCTTACATCAAGCGATTCGTATATTTTTGAGCTACAACTTGGTATTCATTTCAAATATCCAAGTAATTAAAATAAGTTGTACAAAAAGTGGCAACAATTGCCTATTATTTACTGTAAGTTTTAAATTGGGTAAATTTTATTCAGTTCCTTCTAAAAAACTATTATCTACAGGTTGTGCTTATATCATATTAACATATTTACTTCCAAACATTTTCATTAAATCTTGAAATTCTAAATTAAATTTATAATCTATTTTATGTTACTTTCCTATATACATTAGACTTACACTTAAGTTTTTATATTCACTTTCATGTTATAATTCTTTGTTCTTATACTTACTTTTATATGTAAATTAAATTAATTGATTTTCAATGGAAAATTAGGTATACATCCTACTATTGCTAAGTTCTTATTAGGCCTACCACAATGCATCTGAAAATGTTACCCAAAAACCCATTTTGGGTAACAAATGGGTAACAACTTGACAGGACCGCCCCCAGATTTCACCCTGAAACTCGGAGAGGTCATGCAGGAATTTAAAATCAAGGAAAATCCTACCGAAAATTCGGCAGAACCTCCCCTGAAAATGGACTAACCCAAAATTTTATAACCTGTTAAAACACATTTCTAAATTTCCAACTTCCCTACCACAACCAATTTGGGTCTCCGACCCAACATAAAATTTACAATTTTATAAGGTTACAACCAAACATCAGAGCCAAACTACAAGATAAAGTTTACAAGAAATCCTACACTATACAATACGAAGAGAAAGCCCGCCTCGACGAGAAAATTGTGACTGGCTGCCGCTTCCACCTGGGGGAACCATTAAAACACAAAGAAAATGACTCATGGTGAGAAAGACTCTGTGAGTGGATGAACAAATCAAATAATAACAAAGTTAATAAGGTAAAACATTTTATTAATATTCTCAATTGCACAAACACAATAGATTTCCCCCATTTTAAAATATGCTTTGGACTGATAAAAATAATGACTAAAAATATTTTTATCTATAAAGTTTTTAGAATTATCGTTGGCCATATAAGCACCCATTTGACGGGCTCCACATTGGTACCGTACAAGACCGTCGCACCAAGTGGAGCGTCTACTTAACCTTCCACCCGCACCGTCGTAACGCCGTCATGCGAGTGGATTTACGGTGTCCCTTGTACCGTCGCAATGCCGTCATACAAGTGGACACACGGTGGCCCTTATACCGTCGAATCGCCGTCGTACAATAAGCCAAAGTGTCGTACATGCACGTAGATTGCCCTTCCACCCGCACCGTCGCAACGCCGTCATGCAAGTGGACTTATGGTGTCCCTTGTACCGTCGAATCGCCGTCATACAAGTGAACATATAGTGGCCCTTGTACCGTCGAATCGCCGTCGTACAATAAGCCAAAGTGTCGCACGTGCACGTAGACTACCCCCAAAGGGCGAGGCATCCCGGCACAAGGCCCAAAGCCTATGTGTGTGCCGTGATGGGTCCCAAAGACCTACTTAATAATCAGTGGGTACTTAGACGGCCTATTAAATAATTTGTTTAATTATTTAATAACCCTTAGATCAACATGGCAAATAATTCAATCCATTTAAAATATTTATTAATGCAAAACGGACTTTACTCAATTCATTATTTCATTATTTAATTCAAAATTTCAAAAGTAATATAAAAACCATAAAACTCATAAACTTTGCAAGCAAAAGAAAATCCACTCACAATATTGGAGCCTAGTGTCGGCCTCCGGATGAATCACCTCTAGTCTCGGGAGCGTCGCCTAAAACAACCAAGCATACAAAACATAAATTAGACTTGGTATAGAACGTAGATTAAAGTGTGGAATTGAATCTAAGTGTTATTCTCTTGACTTCTTGGTCTCGTTTTAATTCACCCATCATACAACGCCTCCAACAACTTGGAAACAACTAAAATACTCCTCTATATACTTCCATAACCCAATCTAATCCTACCAAGTTAAGCAAATTTTTTCTCCATTCCTATTTTCTCAATTTTGCAAATTTTCCCTTACTTATTTCACTTATAACATAAACTAGGGATCCTAAGGATTTAAAATTGTCCTCAATGCATTTAGAAGCACTTCATTTTGCCAATTTCTCCATTAACCAATTTGGGCATAATACCTCCAATCAAAATTTTCAATTCCTCTATATTTCCTTGAAATTTTCTCAAAGTTTATGATCCTAATCCTAAATTTAAGATTCCTAGAGTGAAAATCATCTCAAACCCATCAAGAACACTCCTCCAACTTCGAATTCCTTAGGAAACCCGAAATAGTCTCAAATGCTCAAAAATCAAACTCTAATTTCTCAAGTTTTTAAACAGCAATTTAAAGGGAAAGGGAGCCCATTACCTAGAGAGGAAAAACCCCCAAAATTTCGTGGAAAATGGGGTAGAAAACTGGCCGGATTTTGAAAAGGTTGCCGGCTGCCTTTTCGCTCGTTTCTGAGCTGTTCGCTGCAACCGGAGCTGAGGGTGGCTGAGCTGGTGGCGCCGGCGGCTGGGGAAGGTTGTCAGCTGCTCAACGTCGGCTGGAAGTGACCAGAACTGGCCGGCTTGTCGCTGGTTGCTGGTGGCGCAGCTGAGACTTTTCTGTGCGCGCGGAGGCTGGTTGTTAGGGGCGTCGGCGGGTAGTCTGCGCATGCGAGAGTCGGGCGGTGGCTTTGGGTTGACGGGTGGTGGTCGGCGGCGAGACTTGCAGTGATGGCTGGTGGTGTGCGCAGGGGTGGTTGCGGAAGAAGGAAGAGAGAGCGGGAGAGAGAGAGAGAGAGAGAGAGAGAGAGAGAGAGAGAGAGAGAGAGAGAGGAAAAATAAGGGGGTGTGTTGAGTAATTTCCTGGGGGTTTCTAGAGAAGTCTGAATTTTATACTAAAAAAAATTTCTAGAACTTTCTTGTGGAAGGACAAAATTGCCCCTAAAATGTTACGCCCCACTCTCTCAAACCGTGGCCCAAATTTAAGGTCCGTCTTCGGAAATACGTTATGAACTACTACTTCATTACCCCCATCTATTGAAATTTTTCTAAAAGTTTTATCTTTCCTAAATTTCCCGTTTAATTACCCATTTCTTATTAGAATGTACAAGTCTCTTTCAAATTAAACTTTCTTACTGGATCACCACCGAATGTAATTAACTTGATCTTATATAAAAGAACGAAACTTGGGTCGGGTCATTACACAACTCCCCACAATGGGCCGGAATTTGTTACCTATATTCCCTTGTGGCCCAATGTGTTATCTATATTTAGATAACAGTGTAACCCATTTTTTTTGTTACCCAAAATTGTGATGGCCCACCATGTGAAGACTTGCAGGAGGAGAGAGGGGAGCTGACACCAAAGCTGCAATGTTGCTTTTTTTGTTTGTTGCCAAAGCCAGCATGTGAAGATCAAGTAAGGGGAATGATTAATTGACCGTTGTGGCTGAATGGGTAGGATTTCTTGGCATGATTGGGCCTTTTTCGAAATTGCTTAAATATGGACTGGTCCTTGAATCCAACGGCCCAGATTACATAGCCGTTGGATATCAAGGGCGTAGATCACTCTGATTCTATTTTTTTAAAAAAATATTACTAAATTAATTGTAAAATCCATAAAATACTCGAAATTTTTTAAAAAAATTTCAGAAAAAATTTCTAAAAATCTACCACACTCCCAACGACTATATTCTCAAAGATTATATATATACTACACAAGATCCATGATTTTTTCATTACAAACATCAATCTTTCATACCACATTTACAAAAAAAACAAAAAAAAAAAAAAAAATATTCTTTATCATGGCTCCTAGAGGATGTTCTTAGGCACAAGGTGAAGATCAAGCCCTAGTGAAGGCTTGGCTAGAGAAGTCTCCCGACGGTTGTCTTGGTGCAAATATAAGAAAAAATGTGCTTTGGAGTGACATTTACGCAATCTTCAAGCGTAACTTGGGGGGTGAAACCGTGCGTTCGATTGGCGGCGCTAAATCACGATGGGTTGATATAGCACGGGATTGCACCAAGTTTTATGCTTCGTTGATGGAGGCGGAGCGAATGTGTGGAAGCCGTGCAAATGATGCCAACGTGGTAAGTTTTTATTTATTTATTATTGGTATGATATTTAATTTTATGATTGTTTATTTATTAAGGAAATTTATTTAATTTTACGATTGTTTATATATCAAGACAATTTATTTAATTTGAAGATTGTTTATTTATCAAGGCAATTTTATTTAATTTTACGATAATTTTTTTATCAAGGCAATTTATTAATTTAAAGATTGCTTATTTATCAAGACAATTTTATTTAATTTTACGATTATTTATTTATCAAGGCAATTTATTTAATTTTATTGTTGTAGTTTGCGAACGCACTTGGGAGTTTTGAAGGCAAAACTGGATCCAAGTTTGGTTTCTTACATGTTTGGGACCTATTAAAAGAAAGTGCAAAGTATGCCGCGACAAATACCCCGACCCAGTTGAGTGAACCAGAGACCCTCGCCTATGACGATTTCGACACTCCCGAGAGTGACAATAATGTATGTACGACCATCCGAATTAGTGATGACGAACACCCACCACCATTTCAACCAATCGGTCCCTCGCGGCCAAGGCCACCAGGAAGAAACCATTCAAAGCGGGCCAAGGCCGCTGAGCCCATCCAAGCTCAAATGGTTAAGGAAGTGCATGATTTTAATGAAAATGCAAGAATAGCTATACAAATGAGAATTAACAGAGAGGCTGCAAAGAGTGAAAGAGAAGCGGCAAAGGAAGCAAGAGAGAGGATAAGGATCGCAAGACAGCTAGAATGAGAGGAACAAAATATTATGGGCCAAGACCTTTCCAGGATGAATGAGGCCCAACGGATGTATTGGGAGCAAAAACAAGCTGAAGTCATAGCAATGAGGCAGATGCGCACTAACCAAAGCTCGGAGTACACTCCATTTGGATACTACCCAGATCTTTCTAACCTCAATCAGTCAAATTCGGGGTACCCCCCTAACAATTAGAATTTGACTTTGAATTATGTTTGATCTTTAATGTTATGTGTCGACTTAGGATTATGTTTGCATTTTAAGTATCCATGAACTAGGTTTGTATTTCATGTATTTCAAGTTTGAATTTCTTGTTATATGGCATGTTTGAGTTGGTCACCCAATATTGTATTCCCTCTATTATTGCATAAGATGAATGATAAGACAATTGATAAGACGAATGCATGATACCAATTGCCCTGACGATTGATAAGACAAATGCATACTACCTTTATTCATACAACAATTGATGGGACGAATGCATGATACCATGACGTTTGCATATGACAAGACTACACTATCATGTGGCTTATTTATAAATACTACTATATTTACCAAGTTTCATTCACTCTATTTTCAGGATAATATCTCTATCCATTATTAACACAAAGATGAATCCTTTGTACGTGCATTCATCCTCCTTCTCGTCTTCGAACTCTGATAGTTCATGGGATAGGGAAGAGGATGAGAGAGAGGGGGTGGGGCAATTGATCATGTGCATGGGTCATAATGTCGTCGCCGGACGTCCACGACATGGTGGTACGTCTTCACATCGTCGTTACACACACCAAAATAGGGAAGATGCCCACGAACATCTCATGGAGGTCTACTTCATTCCAACACCAATCGAGGACACCGTGACGTTTCGGAGGCGATACCGCATGCACCAACCCCTATTCAATAGGATTCTCGAAGATGTTTGCCGCCATGATGAATATTTTCAAGCAAGACCTGACGCCCTCGGTAGAGTGGGTTGTACGCCTCATCAAAAGATTATTGTGGCTCTGCGAGTGATGGCATATGGCATGCCGTTTGATTTGGTCTCAGAGATGCTGACCGTTAGCCAATCCACCATACGACAATTATTTTCTAAATTTATAAGAGCCATCTCAGATATCTACGGGGTCGAGTATCTCCGGAGGCCTACTGCTACCGATATGAGAAAACTTTTACGGAAAGGGAGTCGGAGAGGATTTCCAAGTATGATTGGTAGCTTGGATTGCATGTATTAGGTATGGCAAAATTGCTCTATGGCCGAGCAAGCTCATTATCGTGGGCATTATCATGTCCCTACTATTATACTTGAAGCCGTTGCATCGTATGACACGTGGATATGGCATGCAAATTTTGGTATACCTGGGTCGAATAATGACATCACCGTGCTGGACTGTTCTCATCTCTTTGATGAGGTGATTTCCGGTCGAAACCACAGAGTGAGATTCACTGTGAATGGGGTAGATTACACACTCCCATACTATCTTGCCGACGGGATCTACCCTCAATGGTCAACTCTTATTACTTCATTGCACAGTCTTATTCTTCCCCACCACAAATTGTTTGCCGCTCGACAAGAGGGATACCGAAAGGATGTGGAAAGGGCATTTGAGATTCTAAAAGCCCGGTGGCAAATAATAAAACGCCCTGCTCGTTATTGGCGTCCGATTGACCTAGGGTATATCATGAAGGCATGTATAATATTACACAATATGATTGTGGAGGATGAGCGCCTTGGGGATGACTGTACGGATGACCCAATAGACCCAGAAGTGAGCACTAGAAGGGAAAAACAAGAATATGAAGGTGTAGAACCATGTCCGACCGGTGTCGCTCCATCATCATTACCTGAGATGAATGCTCGTCGAACTTTGCTTAGGGCCCGAAATGTCAACGAATCCCTAAAATCCAATTTGATTACGCATATTTGGATCCGAGAAGGGAACCCACCACTTGCACCAACACATTGAGATCAGAATCATGGTTCATCAATGTTGTTCTCATTATCGTATATATGTTAAGTTTATCTTTGTATGTTAGGTTAATCTTTGTTGTTTATCTTCGAAGTTTGTTTCCTGTCTTTGTGTTTGCCGTTTAAGTGTGTTTGTATTTGTCGGTTGCAGTTTGTGAAATGAAATAAAGACATTGATTTCTCTTAGCTGACTTGACATGACACAACCATCACATGCTTGCAAAATAATTCACTCAACCAATGACAAGACCATACACTTACTCCAAACACTCCATCCCATGCACAACACTGTTGCTTCACATGTGAGATTCGAGTATCTGTGAATCCATCAGGGAATCCAATGGGCAAGTTATCATGCTTTTTTCCCCTATAAATACCAATGTTTAACTGGTAGGCCAACACATCCACATAACTATCGTTTAGAAATGGCTTCCTCCACTAAGCAAGGCGTCTGTGAGAGTTCCAAGCAAGGCGCTGGTGAGAGCTTCAAACAACAGTGCGATCAAAGCTTGTGTAAGTGCCTCCCTAACTGTGTTGCTCCATTGTGCGATTATTGTTTAATGATGGAGCGTGCAAAAGAACCAGACTGGAGGTTCTGCAAGTGTTCGGATGATATTTTGGTCCCTTTGTGTGAATTTTGCATGAGATTGGAGCTCAAAGATTTGGCCAATCACCTAAATCTTCGCCACCAATGGTTGAACCACCTGCCAGAGCCCAAACCACCCATGCCATGCACCTGCGGGAAAAACCCTCCCGTTCAACCATGTGACGAGTGTGAAACCAAACAGAAGATCTCAGATTGGTATAATTACGTTGGTGTCAATTCTTCGTCATCGGACTCCGAATAAGAACTTCGCTTCATTTTCTGTTATGTTGAATGCAGTTGTTGTTGTTGTTTTTTCTTTTAATTATCATGTTGTTCTTGTTGTTTATGGTTGTTGAAGTTTCGATGTTGTATGGTTTATGTTGTCTAATTTATGAAGTTTTCTTATTTTAAATATATTCAATATTGGCCTTATTTTAAAAATCTCATTAAAATAAGACCAATGGTATAATTTATAATTATTTCAGTTTTAAATTATAAATTAAACATTACTTAATCAATATTAGTCATATTTTAAATATGTATAAAATACTGTTACCCAAAATGGGTCACAACACCATTACTGTTAGAAATGGGTAATAGCACTATTTGTGACCCAAAATGAGTTTTGGATAACAAAATTTGGATATCCCCATTGTGGAAAGCCTTAAGATCTACTTCAGCTGTGACTATGGCAGCTTGTTCATGATTTTCCCATTTATCATCATAAATATATACTAGTGCTTTTGTTTATACTTGTTACCTTACTAATCCTGCTATTCCTACAAGAATTGTTCCTACATGTATTAATCTATATTGTTGTTTTCTAAGTTTATTGTTGTTTTCTAAGTTCTTTAGTTGTTTTTGGACTTAATAAATATAATATGACTTCTTTGTCTATACAACTAATTTCTTATTGACTAATACTACTGACTATGCTTTTATTACTTTATAACATTCCTAAATGATATAATAAGTTTTTATGTTTTTGTGTTTTTTCAAATCCTATTCTAAGAAATTCCTGTGCTTCTATTTATGTTGGGTAGATGTCTTCGGTTCTGACCACTTTTTTGCCTTTTCTTCTAAATAATTTCATTTTGTATTATCAAAATGATTGATTTTATTATGTTTTGTTACTATTTTGCCTAGAGTTAATCCTTTTAATTTTTGTACTAATTTTGGAGGTTGTGTAGATTTATGATTTGTTAAAGTTTAATGTATATCTGCAATTTGTTCTTCAAAATTGTCTAATCTTTCACTTATATTTACTAAAAATTGAATTATAAAATTATTTTATCTAATAGGAATATGTATTCTAAATGTGTAATTTGAAAGTCCTATTGGTTGACTATTTGATTCGGCTTCTGAAAGTGGTTGTAGTGTTTCTATATATTTTAAGTTAATTTTTGCACTTTGTATTAATTCATTAACTGGTCTACTTTATTATGTAAAGTTTCTACTTGTTTTACTAATTTTTTTTTGTATTAATTGTATTTGTTGTATTTGTTTTTTAAGTTGATCTATAATTAAAGGGAATTTTTGAATATTGTTATTATTATCTTCAAATTGTTTAGTAATATAGTATAAGTTTTTTCTTATGACAGTAGTAATAGATTTCTTTTCTGGATTTTGTATAAAACGTTCTATTGACTTATTTTGTTTGTTTTGTTATAACTTAATATTTTGTTACAAATTAATTAATAAGTCTAAAATATTCTTTTTTATATGTTGATTTTTATTAGGTAAAATATGTTTATTTTGAGGGTTAGGAAAATTACAGAACAAAGTATTTTGATCTAAAGTTAAATTTTTTCTTTTGATGTTCACTTATATCTAAATTAAGGTAATCTATCACAAACTTTTTAACGGAACAAATCAACTAATCTATTCTATTCTAACTTATAATATTTTATGAAAATCTTTTGTGATTTAAGTCTAATTTTTTGCATAATATAACCGTGTTTGAATTACACATTTACGAGTGGCCAAAAAAAAAAAAAAAAAAAAAGAATTACACATTTACACACGCGTTGGTCTGATCATCTGGCAAAAACATAATTAAGAATGTAAAATAGAGACAAACATGGTGCCTGGAGTTCAATAAAATAAGAAAGAAAAGACTCGGAGGCTGGTGGTTGACCGTAGCCTGGTGGCGATCTGTAATGTAGACAGAGGAAACAAGTGAAATGAAATAAAAGCTCAGATTCATTCAGATTGGTTGGCTTTGAAATTGGGGTAGTCTTTCTCCTTCTTCCCAAGAAGAAAGAAGAAAGAAGAAGAAGAAGAAGAAGACGATGATGATTTTGTGGGAACGATAATCAAATAACTAATCAATCAGAAGAGCAAAACTACAATGGGGTGGAAGAATGCGTTTGAGAATTCGAAGCCACTGTTCGTGACTGTATACGCCACTGTGATAATTGGGGTCCTCTTCTCGTCTTTGTATGTGATTTCGGCTATCTACTCCGGCAACTCTGTTTCAGATTCCACCACTTCCTCCTGGCTTTCCCGTCAGTTTTTCTCTCCATTTTTTCTTTTTAATTCACTGACTTTGCCCTTTCATTTTTTGTTATTGTTTCTTACGCATACTATCTTATCCAACAAATCATAGAAATGGGATACAAATGGGTTTTGGAGATTTTAGTTGCCCGTCGAATAATTCAACGCGTATGTGCTTAGTGAAAAGTTATTTTGAGCTCCGAGAAACAGTTTTATTTTTATTTATTTTCCTATGAAGCTATTATTTATACAAGTTCCATTCCTTCCTCTCTACCACATCTCTAACTAATTACAACTACCAACTGATATTGTTAAATGATTTTACTGATGACAGCATAAGCTGGGGACATCTCAGCTACCTCATTTAGCAAATAAACTCAAAGTGAACTCTTTTCTTTGTGATCAAATATCTGACTTTTGGTGTTTTTATTTTTTTTATTGAGTAGAAATAAAGATGTATCAAATCTGTGGTTAATTTACTTATGTCAATGCATAAATGGTTACAGGTGTAGCTTCTCCTCCTTTAGAGCAGGTACCCAATGTTTCTCAACCAGAAATAGTTCAAGCAGTGCCCCCACCTACATTAGAGCCTCGAAGCATATCAACAAGACCTTTTTGGGAACCTCCCCCACGCACAAAGAAAATGCCACCTTTGAAGACATTCAGACTGACCAGAGAACTGGTTCAGCAAAGGGTGAAGGATAACATCATTATAGTGACCTTTGGTAACTATGCATTCATTGATTTTATCCTGACTTGGGTTAAACACCTGACTGATCTGGGGCTTTCTAACCTTCTCGTTGGTAAGCTACCCCATATTGTCAGCTGTGTAGTTTTCTTTCTTTTTGGCCTTTTTATTTTCTTTACATATCTTATACCATTTCCATGTAAGGGAACAAAAATATGCTCTTAGTTTTATTTGTGTCTGCACCCCTAAGGGAGTTTGAACTTGATGGCTTAGGTGCAATGGACACCAAACTGTTGGAGGCTTTGTATTGGAAAGGTGTTCCAGTATTTGATATGGGCAGCCATATGAGCACAGTAGATGTCGGATGGGGATCGCCAACATTCCACAAGATGGGAAGAGAAAAAGTTATTCTGATAGACTCAATCCTCCCTTATGGTTATGAGCTCTTGATGTGTGATACAGACATGGTTTGGTTAAAGGTACTTTTCAGCTAGTGCTTTAATTTCTTTTCTTTTAGTTTCTTTTGTTTAAAGATTGTGAGTTGTCAAATTTCTTATACTTGATTTGCTATCTTCCTGGAACAGGACCCCCTTCCGTATCTTGCTCGCTATCCTGAAGCAGATGTCTTAACTTCCAGTGATCAAGTTGTACCTACAGTCACTGATGACAGGTTGGACATTTGGCAACAAGGTGAAAATTTTATATAGAAAAATTTATTGTCATATCCTTCCTCTGTTTAAATGAAGCTTCTGAATTCGCATTTAACTCCTATGCATGCTACGATGTTTTCAGCTTTTCCATGTGGTGGATTTCTATAAACACTTGCATAAGATCTGGTGACATGAAATTGTGTCCAGTGACAAATGATAACTATGCTGACACTTCAGAAGAAGTCTGCCCCGTAGGGATACTAGTATAGGGTCCCAAACTCTCCCTATTGCTATAGATACCTTCATTACTATCCTTGGATATTTTGGCACTTAAGAAAAGAAGAAGAACAACTGAATATGCTTTTTGTCCTACTCTTATGTAACCTATATTAATTTTGTTACTCTTGTTGCTGTTTAATACTTTATGGGTTCTTCTTCATATACATACCAAGTCAGCTAATATATATTTAGGTGTAAGTGTAGTAAACTCCTGCTTGTTGCATGTTGTTGCAACTCCATTCCTGGATTAAGAAAATTCCCCTATGTTTATTTTTGAATATAAAACTTGCACCTGTGTCAACAAGTGATATGTTCACAGTTCATGCTCTAGCTGCAAACTGCTTACTGCAATCCAACTTTCACCCTGGCATTTTCATTAAAGTTTGAACGGCACAAATTTTCTGTTGACCTTGTTGATTGTATATGTTAAAATCGTTGCTTTGGTTATGTTTCTATTTATGATCAATAAAATTATAGCTATGATATACTAGGATTTTAAAAGATGTAGTGTCTTCACCTTTAACAGTTGGTGCTGCCTACAATATTGGAATTTTTCACTGGCGGCCAACAGAACCTGCTAAAAGATTGGCAAAGGAATGGAAAGATATGCTTCTAGCTGATGACAAGATATGGGATCAGAATGGGTTTAATGATCTCGTACGGAAGCAGTTAGGACCATCTGTTGATGAGGAGAGCGGACTTGTATATGCTTTTGATGGAAGTCTCAAGCTGGGAATTTTTCCTGCGAGTATATTTTGTAGTGGGCATACGTATTTTGTCCAGGTAAGTTGTATATTTTTCTTTAATAGTTTGGAATTTGCATCTTCAGTGCATGGATTTACTGTTTTATTCCATTTTTTCCACAATTGTGCCTCAAACTTAGGTGTCTTGCTTGGACCTAGTTCATATAAGAATAAAAGGATGTGTATCGCACAAGTCCTGAGGTTTAATTCTTTAATGGCAGGCCATGCATCAGCAATTGAGGTTGGAGCCATACGCAGTGCATACCACATTCCAGTATGCAGGTACTGAAGGAAAGCGTCATCGACTACGGGAAGGCATGGTTTTCTATGACCCACCAGAATATTATGATGCACCAGGTACTAATGGAAAATGTCACCAATATTTGTGCCATGCTTTGCACATCTTCTCAATCTTCTTAGGATGCATTTTTCTTGCAATTGCTTGCTGCTGTGAAGGGAATGATTGTTATCTCATTTCTTTGAATCTTCTTAGTAAAACTTTCCTTCCAATCTCATGGAACTTCAACTTGCATACACATTTTACAGTTCTGAAGTTAACTCTGAGACTAAAGAAACTAAGGTAGTGTTTGGTTGCTTGAATGAACATCGGAATGGAGTGGAATGTAGACACAGTTAGAGGGTAAGTAGGATGAATTGAAGATTGGTATAATCCATCATTTTGGGGGAATGGATATTCCATAGGTATGCCAGCCCATTCCAATGTTCATTGCAATGAACCAAACACTACCTAAATCTGAATTTGCTTGAAAACTTTCAACCTCATCAGCAATCAAAATTTGTGCATTAGACTGAAAAGTTGATCACTTGATTATATGGATTTACTACTCTGGCATTTGTTCATATTTGTACTGATGACTTTTCTCATGCTAATGCAGGAGGGTTTTTGTCATTTAGGCCATCTATTCCTAAGAGCTTGTTACTAGATGGGGAGCACAATGTTGAAACACATTTTTCTCTCATTAATTACCAAGTATGCATGTACTAACCTGCTTTCATTAACTTTTACCAACTGTCCGGATATTACAGTGTTGCATCTAATAATTTGTATTCTAAATGATTTCCTTCAGATAAAACAGATAAGGATGGCACTTGCTATTGCTTCCTTGTTGAATCGCACCCTGGTGAGAAATTTTTAAAACTTAAAACATCTGCCATTTATCTTTTATTTCACAGTACATTTTGCTGGACTGAAATGTTTGAGTGCTAAATGGTTTGAATTTTAGTTTTTGAAGGAATTTGATTTTGGTTTGTTTATAAGCTGAGTGAAATTTCAAATGTTCATTCATCATTATCACAATCGTTGATGCCATCATCAACATCAGCTGATACTATTTTAGTGTACAAAACCTTGGTCACTCATAGCCAATTGGTTTTGGATTTGATGCTCTAACCTTCACATGGTATCGAAGTGCGCAGTTCATCCACGTTTCAGGCCCGATTTGGCTACAAGTGCTCCATTTCATCCAATATAATTAATCCATGTGTTTGGCTCAGTCTAGTCGCACATGAGGGAGCGTGCTAAGAATATAAAATTCCCATGTCGGGTATTCTAAGCTTGCATCTCAATATGTAAATTCTTGGGCCTCTTCGCTCATAGCCAATCAATTTTGGATTGGATGCTCCAACTTTAAGAAAGTTCAATCAGATTGATCTACATACACTATAGACTCTATGCTGTTTTGCTCATTGGTTTTGTTCATAAAGATGAGGGACTAAATTATGCTCTCTAAATGATCAACCAACATTGTGCCATGGTTTGAAAATCATATTGAAACTACTATAACTGAGATATTTTACTGACTTCATAGTGCATGGATTAATAAATTGTTGAGATGAACTAGTGCATTTGCTTTGCATATGGAATTTATATTTTAATCTTCATTTCTTTTATTTGTGATTTTTAGGTCATGCCTCCACTATGGTGCAGGTTGGATAGGCTGTGGTTTCCCCACCCTGGAGTTCTTGAGGGATCTATTACTAGACAACCTTTTCTTTGCCCTCTAGACCATGTATTTGAGGTATATCCAATTTTTTTGGAGCTAATTTTATATATTTTGTTATCTTTGAGTCCTCAATAAACAGGATTTCTTGGAAAATTTTCTTTCTAAGAGGGTTGCCATCCATTGCTATAAGTTTCTATTAAAGCAGCTTTTGTACTAAAACAACTGGAAATAAGTTGCATTTTTGAAACCAAGACAGCTAATAGATTAACTCATGGCTTTTGCTGATAGGGTTTATTTGTTTGAAGTAGTGAGTTGAATTATATTGTCATTGGAGAAGAGTAGTGATCATATTATTAACTTAGTCATCCTTGCAATGGGCTCAAATAGCATTTTAGCGTTCCAAATGGGACCTTTTCCCCTCTCCACTTTTTAAATTATTGAAGGAGTTTTTGAACCTCTATTTGCACAGATTATTGTGTGTGACTACCCTGGTTAAAAAGCTATTAGGATTACTAGAACTGCCTGTTGAATTTTCTGATTGAAGCTCATTATGATGTCCCATTTCTAGAGGGTATTGTTTCTGGAAGTGTCTTTTCTTTGTCAATTTTTTTTTTTTTTTCGTTTTGATGTAGTGTGGCACCCTCATGATGGTTTAGGGATTAGGCTTGCCCTTGGATTTTTCTTAATTTATACAGAAGCCAGAGTAGTCAACTTCTAATATTATATTTTGTGTAGGTAAATTACTGTTACACCCCTCGTTTCCGTGGCCTATTACATGATGCTGATATCCTTTGTGATTTCCTCCGTTATACAAAACGTTAATCTCCTTTGTGTAGGAATTAAGCATGCATGTGGCACATGATTTTTAGTAAAGTTCCATGAAAAATGGGTGCTGAAAAGACCATATGACCCTTGTTTCCTTTGTTCTTAACTTCCATTTTCTATGGAGGAAACTGCAAGATAAGGATCGTATGGTCTTTTTACGAAAGTATTTCTTTTCACAGAAACATACTAAAATTATCATATTTCTTTTCACGGAAACATACTAAAATCATCATATTTCTTTTCATGAAAACATACTAGAAAACATACTAAAAATCATCATTCTATATGCAGATGATTCATTTTCTATCAAAACGGAAACCGCATAAAGCATAAGTGTCACTATAGTTTAGCCTCTGTCAACTTTTGGTTGCGTGTTTCCCAGGAAGCTCAAATTACAAATCTTTGTGATGCCTTGATGGTCATTTTTTGTTCCTTGTGCTTTGCCTTAGTTTTGGAGTATCATTGAATTGAAAATCATTTTATTGAAAAACATTTTGTTCGGGAAAAGATACATTTTATTCTCTTTTTGCCTTATAAAATCTTCTTTTGACGCAACTTAGTAAGAGGGATGTGGGGAAGGAGGAGACTGACACTTGGAGATATATTCATTTAAAAGGTTTTGTGCGACCATAACCTTCTCTAATCCTTGATTAACTGAATTTGAAAAGTTTCAAGGAATTTCATTCATGTTTGGATAGTTGAGAAGCTGGAATACAATATAGTGGAAAAAAGGGCTTGCCAAAAGAGAAATGAGATTGAAGATTTGACTTGGATTATTCTTTATTATATCGAGTAAGCATTTGATAATATACATAATATTATATTATATATCAATATAATAATTTGACAAAAGTGTTGTCCAATGTCCACAAACTACTTTCCACTTGAGCCAGACTGTATAATATATGTCAGAGATTCTCACATGAGCATCCCGGCGATACATGGTGCCCATCCTATACATGCATGAAGACATATTCGTATAGGATGGGCATCATGTATCATCATATAGTATCTGGGTTTGGACCAGATCCTCACGACTCGGGTGCTCATGAGAGGACTCATATATATACTAGATATTTTCAATGGATATATCGTTTCTCCTTTCAAATTCATGTTGACATCTGGAAATGCTGTATTTCATCTAAGCTTTTAAATGAGTACATGCTTTAACAGGGCTTGACACTGAACAAAACCAAATGAACATGAACATCTTTATACACGTACGCTGTTCTTTTGCTACACATACCCCCCATGACAGTTCAATTTCTCTTTTTTTTCCCCATTTTTCTTTAATACATTCCAAACCCTCTTTCAAATTAATCTTTTAACAAGTTTCTTTCTATCAATCTTTTATTTTTCTCGCTTTCTATCAATCTTTTATTTTTCTCGGAATGCTCTTACAATTTATATGATGAAAAATTATTGTTTACCTAATACCTGTGAATTTTCATTATTTATTCATGTTCGATCAAAGCTCATTACATGTTTAAACCAAATTAAAATCAGACCAAAAACAAAACCGAATTAAATTCCATTTTTTAGTATAATGGTTTTGTTTATTGAGAGAAGCTTCCTGATGGTTGAACAAACTTCCATTTTAGAGGTCTCATCCCATATTGCTCTGTTCTTATTTTGAATCCCCTTTGGAAGCTAAGGAAAGTGTACTGTGTTGCAGGTAAATGTGATGGCTAAAGAACTTCCAGAGGAGATATTTGGGCCTCAGATCAATTTTAGAGAGTACTCATTCTTTGACAATCCATTGATGCCAAAACAGGTAAATTTAAGTCAAGAGTATCACTTTTCTCAAGTGTCACCTAGTGGACAACTTCTACATTTGCGATTTTTTTTTCTCAGGTGAAAGAATCATGGCTTGAAGTCCAGATTTGTCAAGAAGGAACCCGGGAATGCCTCACTTCAAATAATACCGGCCCATCTGGAGTGCTCAGGTTTCCAAAGAGAAGCAATGAAGAAACGGTAAACTGAATATGTTTGTGTGTGTGTGTATATATATATATATATCATATAATATTTTTCTCAAGCCTGGACGTAACCTCTGCAACTTTTTAAGATATGGATTCATCATTGATTGATCGGTAGTGATGGCCGATCCGAATAAGAGAATTCCTGATATTATATATATATCTCTCCAAAAATTCTCTCTGCAGGACCTCTAATGAACATGGGTCTTTTTATGATATTTTTCCATTTTATAGGCCATTTTTGATAGGGTTCATTTTATTATATAGGGTTCTATATTTTAGGGGTATAAAATTATTGTTTGAGTTTATATTTTAGGTTTTAACTATCTAGTTTTGGGTGGTTGCCTAAAACTCAGAAGTTCAAACCTAAAATCTAACCGAGGAACATGAGCTCAAAACCATGAGAGTTAAAACCGAGGAAGAGGTCTTGATTGATGATTTATACCCTAATACATTAAACCCTGCCAAGAACAAGATCAAATGGTGAAAAACAAACCATAACATATATGTGTCCGTTCTTTAATTAAAGAATAGACATTCTGCTGGGTGAAAGGCTGTATATATCTACATATACCACTTTTGATAGGAGGTAAAAGTAACCCCATTGTTGGGGCCACCCTGCAATGTAGTTCAATAATCCGAACCGTCTAATTTTGGATTTCCATCTAACAATCATCCCTGCAAAAAATAAGCAAAATCAAAACTTGTCTGACAATTTGATTATCATAATGATATAAACACTGTGTTCCTCTATTTATTTGGTCATAACTTTATAATTTTACCCAGCCCATTTTTTTGCACTATACATGAGAGCTTCTATAATGTTCTCTAATTTATTAATATACTAAGCTGAACCTGGGCCAGTTTGTTCAATATTATCATTTAAAGAGACTTTTGTATTCACCATTGTCATATGAACCTGTCATTTGGCCTTTAAAGGGCAAAAGTACGATGACAAGATACTGTAGGTAGTCGGACCTATTCTGGAATTCCTGAAATAATTATTCAAGATTCTTATATTTTTTTTAACTGTGTCTAGCAGTGTCTACTAAACTCTGATGTTCCATCTCTCTGTGTAACTTGTAACATTAATGGATTCAACTTGCATATGCAGTTCAAGACAGTATTCTCCTCATTCAAGGATGTAAAAGTAATTCAGTTTTCTTCTATGCAAGATGCCTTCTTAGGTTTCATAGACAAGGCAAGTGTTTTCATTTTTTTTCTCTTTGTACATGCGTAGTTATTATTTGCTGATGTTATGTGAAATACACAGGCAAGGGAGGAGAGATTCAGGAATCGAGTGAAGCGGTATGTAGGTATATGGTGTTGTGTGGCCGAACATACTCCTGGTCACATATACTATGACATGTACTGGGATGAGAAACCAAGTTGGAAGCCTATCCCACCTCAAACCCCAGAGGATGATCACCCACCGCCGTGAAACCTGGTTCGCTGTAAGTTTATCTGTGTCAAAATACAACAAGCAGAGCATGGGAGAGAAACACAGAAACAAAGAAAAAGAGAAATGTCTTACAGCTGAATTTGTCCCTAAGTTATCATGGCATTGAAACTCGGACTGCATCCGTATCTGTACATGGGAGAGGCTGTATCCATATTAAGAATATAAAGAGATGCGATTATGTGTTTATTGTGTATCGGTAAAGAATGCTTTTTGACCTGTATCAATATCTCCATAGCTCAAATAAAAGAAACGGAGCCTCTTTTTTATTTTTTTTATACGGTATTGGAAATGGAATCCCTTTATTATCTTAAATATTGTTTCTTTTATATTCTTCTACTTGATAGTTTATTGTTCTTCAGAAAAGCAAGGCTTAGTATAATACCAAAAAACAGAAGGGGTTTATTTATTTATTTTTTTAAAACCCCAAAAATATCAATATATGAAATCTGAAACACATATAGTCTTATAATGAAAGCTAACGTTCTAGATTTAGAAGTGAACGATCTTATGTGAGATAAAACGTTTAAAAAATTGCAATTACCCAAACTTATTTCAAAAAGAAAACTTCTCGATATACTAAGGCGGATTAAAAGATATACATTTAATTCATCGCACTTATGCAACACAAAAATAATTTGCAAATGCATGAAGGTATGCCTGCCAAGAATGGAAAAGCCAGTAGCTTTCTAAGTGATACAGGGAAATACACACTCAAGATTATTTTGTCTTGAGAAAAATGCTTACACAAATATGACACTTACATATTGTAATCAGTTGGAAGCACCCTAAGGATATGCACAATTAGGTAGCAGTCACCAATTAGAAGCTTCTCTAATTGATTGCACACACTCCACCATGGATAATGAGTCATTCTTCAAATTCTAGATGTGAGGTTACAATCGAAGGATGTGGATTCTTGTGATGGCAGCAAAATTCCTTTCGAAGTTCGTCCAGAAAGATCGATTAGTCGTACAGCTAACTGTGTAAGGTAGTACACTCTCTGATAGAGCAGCATTTATCCAATTCATGCAGCTACGGTTCTTCTTGATCTATTTGCAATGAGCTGGTTTACAGTTTGATTAGCCAGAAGTTGGTTTGGACAGGGTTCAATCCAGAAGACCATACATATCATAGTTCATCAATAATGGGGTGAAAAGGGATTTCCAGAGAAGGCAATTCTCTATATTGAGTTTGATAGGAATGAGGTTAGGAACTTATTGGGAAGCAATAGGAGGTTAAATAAGTTTATTGGTATTATCAATGGTGGTTTTGGGTCTCTATACTTCTTGAGAAAGAAGATACAGTTGGATCTACTACTACGGTTAGTTTTAAATCTTTAATTCACAACATATTGATAGATAGCCCAATTCAAATTCAAAGTTAGGATGACAATTAGCTACTTATTTGTTGCTTACCCTATCTTTCTGATTATTTGTATTATAAGTGTTATAGTTATATCAATGCAATAGTTTACATTCCGTAATGTAACGGTTGACATCTCATATGTATATTAGTACATCAATCGAATGTCAATTGGAAATCAAATGCCAATTGGAAATCAAACTCCAGTTCAGATTACTTACCGTGCGGAAGTGTCTTGAATTAGTGTAACCACCTCGATGTTACGGCCTCGATGTGCAGTAATCAACTCAGCTGCTGTGGAACGCAAATCACAACTTCTGTGCACGTTCTTGTGTCTCCAAGGTAAGGGAATTGCTATGAAAGTCAGATCCCAAGATTTCCACGATCCCAAAGCTCCCAGACTCTTTTGGTGAATTGTCTAAGGTTGAGTTGCTGAAGAGTATATGCACAAGTGTTTATATATGTCTATCATCAGACTTTCTCTTTTTCTTGTGGTTTCCTAGAGAGAGTTATCAGAAGTGTGGTGAGATTGGGTCTCTGTTTGAATTCAAATTCAAAGACCACAATCCCCATCTGTCATCCTTATCTCTTAACTGAGATATGAGTTTTATCCTATCAGCTGAGACAAGATAGTATCCACCCCAAGTGGGCGGATAATTATTGAAATTACATGAAGTTAATTTCAGATAATTGTAACATCTCCCACTCGCCCACACAAGGCATGAAAACCACATAAGCATTTTCAATCTCTTCAGTACTCAATCCCTTCATACAGGAGATGGGACGTGCGACCTAACGAGAAAGAACGTACAGCTACGGGAGCAAGATTATTAAGTCATCACCTGACTAACAAAAATGCTACACCCAGAAGCATCTCGTATATATATACCCCAGATAACTTGAACTACACCAAATGAAATACTCTTAATCCCTCATAGAAGAAATGTTCCATCCCTCAGTATGTAATGTACTCATGACATACGTCGATAACTAATACAACGTATTCGCTGGCCAGCAATGAGTCACAAGATATGGTGTATTATCACAATTATCTTCCTTACGCACTCATGTCAATTCAATTAGACTTGACCACTTTCCTAGACATGCCCCTTAAGACCATATTAGTGAAAGTCCTAGTAAAACATGCTAAATTAGCGTCATCGATCAAGTATCCTCTGCATGACATATGCTTAAGTAACAAAGGGTAAAAATAAGATCAAAATAATGATCCAAGTGGCTCACACAGTGATGAAGCAGGGATTCATTCATCACTCTCACTATCGGTCATCAATTGCATATACAGTATGAAATATATACTATGACGTATTCTCATAAAAAGAGCATGTCACGTGTTTAGATAATAGACGTACGCCATACAAACCTTAGTCTAGTCGCTATACAAGCGTCTAACTTGAGTTTTCCAGCCCAGTCGCTCTCTAAGCGCCTGCCTGAAATCTCACGTTCGGCTCCAATAAGGCAACATAGAGTCATGGACAAGATCTCTATGATCGACCTTTGGTTAAGGTCTCATCCTAGCTCTGTCTAAGGCGACATATGATAAACATAGGTATATTATTATTTCTTGCCATCTTGGCGCCAAAAATATATACACGTCCTAATGCGCTACCTCCGCGCTCAAGGACTTAGATGTCTCATCTTGCTCGCTACCTCAGCGCCAAGGCAAATTACCCGTGTGAGCAGGCTGATCCAAGCCTTGTGACATTTATCTAAAGTGCGTAAAATGATTATTCAAATAACAACACAAAGTAATGAATAACTTCTTATTAACAAACTAATAAAGTCAATTACAAAGAGGCAAATTAAAACACATCAAATCCTACGTAGTCCCATACTCCTAATATGAGAAAGGAATACATCCCTGGCAATGGGCTTAGTCAAAGGATCAGCAACCATACTACCAGTGGAGATATGTCTCAAAACTACCTCACCCTTCGCAACCTTGTCTTTAATAAAGTGATAACGGATGTCAATGTGTTTGGTTTTTCCATGATACTTAGGGTCTTTTGCGTATGCTAGAGCAGAAGTGCTATCTGAATAAACAAGCACAGGCTCCATAGCACGAGCAGTAATACCTAATCGTCCAAGGAATTTCCTTAACCAAACAGCTTCTTGTACAGCAGCCGAGCATGCGACGTACTCAGCCTCCATTGTGGATAGGGCCACGCAAGTTTGTTTCTTGCTACTCCAAGAAACAGCTCCACCTCCAAGGATAAATGCATAACCTGAGGTGGACTTGCACTCATCTCTATCATTGCCCCAATCTGCATCGCCATAACCTATAAGTCTTAGGTCCCCACCATGGTAGCAGAGAACGAGGTCAGAGGTTCCACGTAAGTATCATAAAATCCGTTTCACCGCTTTCCAATGAGCGGGACCAGGGTCACTTTGATAACGGCTGACCATACCAACTGCGTAACAAATGTCTGGACGTGTACATAACATAGCGTACATCAGACTCCCAATCGCAGATGCATAAGGCACTGTGGACATATACTCTCTTTCTTTATCATTCTTAGGACATAAATCAATGGATAAGACGCATCCTTTCTCCATAGGAGTGTCAATGGGTTTGGATTGACTCATGCGAAAACGCTCAAGGATATTCTTAATGTAAGTCTCTTGAGACAAACCCAGAAGTTTTCTCGAGCGATCTCTCATGATCTTAACTCCCAGCACATAATTTGCTTCTCCCATGTCTTTCATTTCAAATTTAGAAGACAACCACTTCTTAGTGGCGGCAATGGAGTCCATATCGTTTCCAGCTATGAGAATGTCGTCAACATACAAGGATAGGATAACAATACTTTTCTTGGACCGTTTCAGATACACACAGTGGTCTTCTTCAATTATCTCAAAACCAAAAGAGACGATTGAATCATGAAATCTAATGTTCCACTGTCTAGACGCTTGTTTGAGGCCATAAATAGAACGTTTTAGGCGGCAAACTTTGCGCTCTTGTCCTTTGACCTCAAATCCAGTTGGTTGATCCATATAGATCTCCTCGTCTAGTTCTCCATTGAGAAATGCAGTCTTTACATCCATTTGGAAAAGTTTCAAATCCAATTGTGCGACAATAGCCAGAAGCAGGCGAATAGAGACAAATCTCACCACTGGGGAGAAAGTCTCATCATAGTCTATCCCCTCTTGTTGGGTATAGCCCTTCGCCACAAGACGCGTCTTATACTTGTCAATTGAACCATCTGCCATGCGCTTAAATTTTAAGACCCATTTGTTTCCAATGGTCTTGCGCCCAGGTGGCAGGTCAACTAACTCCCAAACCTTATTCTTATCCATTGAGCTCATCTCATCCTGCATAGCAGCCATCCACTCATTACTGGCTGAGGAAGACAGTGCTTCCTTAAAAGAAGCAGGCTCATCTACGTCCATTGGCAAACATACGAAGGCAGTCCCTTCAACCTCAAAATGTCGTTTGGGAACATTTCCTCGTCTGCTCCTTCGTATTTCAGGATCTTGAGAATCTAGTGGTACACTCCCACTAGGAAGAACACTCCCACTATCTTCAGCGATCACAGGATTAGGAGTTAATTCCCCACCCTCGCTTGAAGATGGTAAAATGTCATTGCTTACCTCCAACTCATGGAGATCAAGATCCTTTCTAGTGTCACCGATACCAGGAAAATCATTCTCAATGAAATTCACATCACGGTACTCTATTTCAGTCATTCCTCCATCAGGATGTTCACCAAACAACACATAGCCTTTCGAGTTGTCACAATACCTTATAAAGATATGTTTCTTAGCTCTTGGGCCTAACTTCCCATATCTATGAGAAGTGTTATGAACAAAACCAGCTGAACCCCAAGGGCGCAAATGCTCCAAATTGGGCTTTTCGCCTTTCCATAATTCATATGGGGTTGAGGAAACTGACTGAGAAGGCACTCGGTTAAGGATATATGTCGCAGTCAATAAAGCATCTACCCAAAAAATATTGGGAGGTTTGCTTGCGCCATCATCGACCTAACCATGTCTAATAATGTTCTGTTCCTTCTCTCAGCTACACCATTTTGTTGAGGTGTATAAGGAATAGTAAGTTGTCTGCGTATCCCCTTATTTTCACAAAATTCTTTGAACTGCTCAAATAAGTATTCGCGTCCTCGGTAAGTGCGAAGAGTCTTTAAACTCTTCTCTGTCTGATTCTCAACCTCTGCTACAAAACGCTTGAAACAATTCAAGGCTTCATAGCGGTGAGCGATCAGATACACATAACCATATCGCATATAATCATCTATAAATGTTAGAAAATAAGAGGCGCCATGACGTGCTTTCACATTCATAGGTCCGCAAATGTCAGAGTGAACTAACTCTAGCGGTTGAGATGCTCTTACAGCCTTACCAAAAGGCTTTCTGATAGCTTTACCAGCCAGACAACATTCACATATTGGTAGGTCGACCTTAGCGAGTGAGCCCAAAAGACCTTCTCTAGCTAATCTAGTCATTCTATCACGACCTATATGCCCAAGTCTAGCATGCCAAGTAACTGAATCAATACTAGCATTAGCTACATATGATAAAGAAGAGTCGGAATTATTTAAATCCAAATAAAATAAATTATTCCTTATAAAACCATGACCAATTATTGTTTCATCTAAAGAAATAGATAAAACACTAGAAGAAAAATTGAAACAATATCCCTTATTCAAAAATGATAAAACTGAAAATAGATTATGTTGAATTCCAGGAACATATAGAACATCATGCAAAAGCAATTTGCGCTCAGTGCGCAGCTGAAGCTGATATGAACCAACTCCTAATGCCTCCAAATGATTTCCATCACCCATGAACATGCCATGGGTACCGCTTGGAACTCGACGATAATCTATGAATCCTACTCGATCTCGCGTCACATGTCTGGTTGCTCCTGTGTCTACAACCCAATCAATGGATGTATAAGCAACTAAAACATGAGAACTTACACAAATGTAGAGAGAGTTTGGATCAGAATGTACCTTCTTCAGCTCAGTACAATCACGAGCGAAGTGGCCCATTTTCTCACAGTTATAGCATTTGACCTTGGACATATCTTTCTTCCCACCACGCTTGCCTCTACGCTGCTCGGTGCCTTTATTAACCTTAGCAGCAAGGGCCTTTGCCCCACCCTACTGGAATGCCTTTCCCTTGTCATTTCGCCTAGACCTATTTGTCTTACGAGAGCCACCTTGTGTAACGACCCGACCCAAATTTTCACTAGAAATTTAAATTTTTATTTAACTATGTTTTTAAGAGATTTTTTTTAGATGTGGAATTGTATTTTAAAGATTTTGAGATTTATTTGGAAAATAAAAAGGGTTTTGATTTAAATATTTATTTTTGTTTTAATTTGGGATTGACCCAAAGTTGACTTTTAAAATAAATGGGCTTCCGATTTTGACTTTGGGTCCGTTAGATAGGTTTCGAACCCACGATTTCATAGACACGTAGCACGCGTCGTTTCGAGTTACGGTTTAAGAGATATGGGCGTTTGAAGCGAGGGGCAATTTTGTAAAATTGACAAATTGGGTTTAAAAAAAATTCAAAATCTGATTTTTTTAGGGGTTTCTCTCTCTTTTTCTAGAACATTCTCGCTCTCTCTCTCTCTCTCTCTCTCTCTCTCTCTCCCTTTATTTCTCTCTCCCTGCACCCCCTTTCTCTCCGTGTTCCCTCACCCCTGCACACTGGCACCACCCAGCCACCCCCACTTACCATCGCCGGCCACCCTTGCCGGCCTCGACCTTCGGCGAACACCCCCGGCCGCCGACCACCCCCCCTGAGCTCACTCTCTCTCTGCCTTTTCCCTGTGCGCAGCCACTTAGCACCAGCAGCGCCGACCGCCGTCCACCAACCCGAGCCATTGCACCACCCATCTCGCTGACACCGACCACCTGCCCCGACCATTCCTCCAGCCAACCCAGCCTAGCCTCTGCACGCAAGTCCGGTTCGGAGAAACACCCATAAATTGCCGCACCTTGAGAGAGCTCACTCTCTCTCTCTGCCTTTTGGTCTTGAACCAGCCTCTTGAGCGGCAATCATCGAAATTTTGAACCCCCACTGCCTTTTTGTGATTTTGGGATTTATTTCTGGTAATATTTTGAGTGGGTGATTGGTTTTGGGTATGTAGAGTGTGGTTGGAGAAGCTGATACTGTTTTGGAGCGGAAATGTGAGACTTAGTCGATAACAAATTTCTCTAAAACGAGCTTTTCGACCGAAATAAGTCTTGTGCAGATTTTCTTTTAAGTTTAGGATTTGTTTGAATGGTTGGGTGACGTTGGTTAGTTCCGAGAAGCTTTGGAGGTTTGAGGAGGTGTTTGTGAGTTTAATTTTAGCATTGTAAATCGTTGTATTGGATGAGAGACGGGTATATCGTACACACACCTTTAATGTGGTCGAGTCGAGGCTGATTTTATTTTTATTGTTTATTTTATAGGCGAGACGACCGTGGTTCGTGACGATCCGGCGGAGGATCGAAGCTAAGGCTATCTCTGTGAGTGGACTTTTATTTTTGAAAATGTTTATGGAAGTTTATAATTTAATTTATACTTGTTTTTTAATTATTGTTTGAGAAATAAAAATCTTTGAGTTGGTTGTTTAATCCTTAATAAGTTATGAAAATCGTATCATTTTAATTATTCCGTGATGTTGATTTTAATTTGGGATTTGATCAATGGCGATGATTTCGAATTTCAAATGTGTTCATAAATAAGTTTTAAAACCATATATTTTCATATTAGTTTTAGCGAGTTGTTGGGCTTGGGAAAGGAATTTGGTTTCTCATTTTATATACAAAGTTTATTTAATATTTCATTTTTGTCGAAAAGTATTATTTCGGTCCCTGTATATTGAATTTGATTCGAATTTCATATATTGGCTTATGGATTTAAAGTTTCTTTCGGAAAAGGACTATGATATTTATTGTCAGTGGAAAAAGGATCTATTATTTGGTTTATGGAAAAATGGTTTTCAAATCACCCTTTGCAGTACCCTCCAGGTTATCAGATTTAATAGGTCTTTGGGACCCATCACGGCACACATATAGGCTTTGGGCCGTGTGTCGGGATGCTTCACCCTTTGGGGGCTGCTCTGCGTGCACATATGACCAGGATTGCCTGCACGTGCTGATTTATTCGCACGTGTGTATGGCCAGGATATTGCCTGCACGTGTTGGATTTACTCCACGCGTGTGTATGGCCAGGATATTGCCTGCCTGTGCGATGCAAAAATTCCGCACAAGTGTATGGCCAGGATTATTCAGGGTATATAGCATGGTGGAAAATGAAATTGGTATCTTTAGAGTTTAAGTATGGATTTTAAGTGAGAAATATCTTTCGAGTTTTATAATGATTTCGATTTTATTATTATTTTAATGACTTTGTTAAATTAAATGGCTGGTTATTAAGAAATGTGTTTTGAGTTATCTTTTCCTTGAGTTCCATGAGTTTTATAATATTCTTAAAGCTTGGAAATGGTTTTAAAACTGGGGGATTTCAAAGAGTGACGTGAGGTTTTAGAGCTAAACGTGGTTTTTGAAGGATTTTATGAAACATGAATTTTACTTATGTTTTCATTTTTATTAAACTGTCCACTCACTGAGTTATCTCATGGTTTTTCTTATTTGTCTTAAATTGTTCCTCCCAGGTAGTAGCTTTGGTGGAGGTCGAGCCAATCACGTCGAGGCGGTTATATCTCTATTCCTTCTCGGACCAGTAGGCGTCATTTTATTTTTCGGTGTAAAAATTCTTTGTAATAGATTTGAGGCTCTGATAACCACTTTAAATTTTAAGTTGGATTCTCTGTGAAATTGTTGGGTCTGAGACCCTATTTTGGTTGTGGTAGAGGTGGTTGCTGTTTAGAAGTGTTTTTCACAGGTTTTGAAATTTCTGGGTTAGTTCATTTGCAGGGGAGGTTCTGCCGAATTTTCGGTAGGATTTTCCTTGATTTTGGATTCCCGCAGGACCTCTCCGGGTTTTAGGGTGGAATCCTGGGGCGGTCCTGTCACCTTGGGCGACAAGTATAGTAGCATTGGCAGCCTCTTGGCGCTCTGCTTCCAGCTCAACATGTCGAGAGATATCAGAAAAGTTCTTGATACTCTCATTATGGGTCATGATCTGTTTCATAGGCCCCTATGATTCAGGCAGTGATCGGATGACAGCTTGAACTTGTTGCTCATCACTGAGATTGTTTCCAGCAGCTCTGAGGTCACGAATTAGACCAGACATCACCCGAAGGTGTTCAGCCATCGAGTGCTTAGGGTCTTTTCGGTACACCTCAAATTTCAGCACTAGGCTTCTGAGCCGAGTGGTAGAAGTACCACCAAAAGCAAATCTCAGCTGGTCCCACATATCCTTGGCAGTTTGGAAGTTCTCATACTCTCCAATAAGATCATCAGACATGCTGCTCAACATAATAAAGTGCGTGCTGCGATCTTTCTTAAACCAAGCATTGTAGGCCTCAAGTTCACGGCGGTGCTGGGCTGTTGTCCCAGTTTCAGGTTGGACAACAACATTGGTCAAGGTGTCCAGAAGCTCTTGCTCATTAAGAAGATACTGAATCTTCCTATGCCATATGTCATAGTTGGTTCCAATGAGCTTCTCACCCTTAGTGAGATCAGCAACAACATTTTTTGCAGCCATTGAATCTAGACAATATGCGAAAGATTTGACATTAGATTTGTTAAAAATACACACTTTCTATTTATTCTAAAGTTTAATTAAAACAACTTCCTTTCCTATGATTTGAGATCGAAAAATTGCTGTTCTCATAATCATCACTCAAAAAAAAAAAAAAAAAAAGGTCCAAAAACAATTTTAATTAATCTTTGAAATAAATATCTAAGCATGAGTTTTCAAAAAAAACATGCTTCTGTCCATATAACTTATTTAGAATGCACATTCACAATAGCATATGAGTTTAAGATGAGCCAAGCATGAGCACGACATAAAATTAAGTATGGTATGTAATACATCATCAGCCAAACAAATCACTACATTTCAAGTTTCGCTCAGCACCCATCAAAAATAATTTCACAAAGACTATAAAAAGAAGCTCTTGAGGAAGTGAAATAACATATAACATATATATATAAGTCAAGATCTATATATATATATATCAAATTGCACATAATCCTCCTATTTAATCATCAAATTGCATATTTCATAACAGATAGCATATTTCATAACAGATAGCATATTTCATTTCAGATAGCATATTTCATATAGCATATATATATATCAAAGATATGCACAAAAGAAAGACTCTCTCTGATGGTTCTTCAAAGGAGGAAAGCCAAAAAACATGCATCTTATTAAAGAGGCGAATAATCGAAGATGAAGCTCTGATACCAATGTTATAGTTATATCAATGCAATAGTTTACATTCCGTAATGTAACAGTTGAGATCTCATATGTATATTAGTACATCAATCGAATGTCAATTGGAAATCAAATGCCAATTGGAAATCAAACTCCAGTTCAGATTACTTACCGTGCGGAAGTGTCTTGAATTAGTGTAACCACCTCGATGTTACGGCCTCGATGTGCAGTAATTAACCCAGCTGCTGTGGAACGCAAATCACAACTTCTGTGCACGTTCTTGTGTCTCCAAGGTAAGGGAATTGCTATGAAAGTCAGATCCCAAGATTTCCACGATCCCAAAGCTCCCAGACTCTTTTGGTGATGTCTAAGGTTAAGTTGCTGAAGACTATATGCACGAGTGTTTATATATAAGTCTATCATCAGACTTTCTCTTTTTCTTGTGGTTTCCTAGAGAGAGTTATTAGCAGTGTGGTGAGATTGGGTCTCTGTTTGAATTCAAATTCAAAGACCACAATCCCCATCTGTCATCCTTATCTCTTAACTGAGATATGAGTTTTATCCTATCAGTTGAGACAAGATAGTATCCACCCCAAGTGGGCGGATAATTATTGAAATTACATGAAGTTAATTTCAGATAATTGTAACAATAAGTGTTATTGTATTTGTGATAGCTTAAATATTTGCTTTTTATACCACCTCTATAACACTACTATAAATTAATGCATACACACCTCACTAGCTTGAAGTTTTCAGCCTTGTTAATTCTCTGATATGGTCAGAGCCACAAAGAGTCCCACGACTAAACACTTCTCCTAAACCCTAAACACCCAGTCTTTTTCTCCCACACACTTTCTCGTTTATTCTTCTCTTTGTCAATGGCAGCTTCCAACATGTTACCCTAAAAAAATATCGTCCTACACGTGTACGATTGTGATAGGAGAGAACACGAGTGTCCTCCTTAATGTGTGCAGGCGTGCCACTATGTGGCTGAGCGTAGAAGAGTTGTGGTGAGTGTCTGACTTCTTCACTGAGCGCTGTGCAACCGGGGAATGAATGATTCCCAGTCTAGGCTCTTCTCACGCCTTGAAAAATCAAGGACTTCATTGGTACTCAAAACTTTTGGTAACAGTATTGGTAAATTCAAAAGTACGAATAACTAAATCGAAGGTAATTAGATTAATCGTAAAACAATGGACTTTAATGAAAAAAGTGGTATATAACTTGATTATCACGGAAACGAGTAACAATTGTGATCATAACAACGAATCTCATTATGAACAAACCCTAACTTAACCATAGAGATTACACATGAAACTCGATACCAAGATATTGAAATTTGAGCAGAGTTAAAACAAACAAAAATTGAAACTAAAAACTAAACTTGACCACTAAGAACAATGGATAACTTTGAGAAAACTATTTGCTAATTCAAAATTCTGACCTTGAAGACCCTTTGGAAGTTTGAATGTGTTGTTGAAGTTCCCTTCCACTTGATGTATGGACATTTATAGGGATTGTACCCTGGCAAGTCTCGATCTTTCAATCATACTAGGAAAAGGCCACCGCTTTGGAACCTTACTTTGTGCCCAAGTCTCCTACTTCTTTCCTCACTCTGATTCTTGGTTCTGATGGGTAAATCCTTGACTTGGATTGGGTTGCACGAGTTGGACCGTGTTTCCTATTTTTACTAAATTCTGGGCCTTAGGTCTGGGTAGTTTCAATTCTTAAGCCCAATTCGGAACTTGGCGTCAAATTCTATACTGATGTGTTATTATCTTCAAAATTCGGTGCAAACATATACCCCCCATTTTTGTGAGCCTCAGCCAGTCCGGCCAAGTGGTTAGGGTAATGATTAGACCATATTGCTCTTTTAGAAAAATCTCGGCGACATTTTACTAGAACTCTTACACTTAGATTTTTTCAAGCCTTTTCCTCCTAGTTGGTTGAATGCCAAGTGTTTTGTCATATCTTAAGGGATAAGTTTCTCTCACCTACCTCTATCAATCACATTAAATGATGGTGACATGTGCATGCCTTATTAAGCCGTTAGCGCTTGGATCAAGATCTGACATTATTGATTCCCACATGCCATCCCCTATACTATTGCCTAGGAACTCATATTTAATCATGGAACTTAATTTTAAATTTTGAAACACTCTAAATTCAAAGGCTGCATCTGTTCCCACTCAAATTTCTAGTCTTTTCATCTTCAATGCACTGTGTAATAATACCAGCCCTCACCCTCCATTTTACACTTCTAGAATTCTCAAGCCTTTGCCTTTTTGAAATTTCTTACCTCCAAACTCTTGCTTTTCGAACTTTAAATCTTTGTGGCAAGTGGAGTGAGTATTTGTCAATAGCAGAGTTTTTCTACAACAACAACCATCAAAGCAGTAATGGTATGGCACCGTACGAAGCATTGTATGGACAACCATGCAGATCACCATTGTGTTGGGCAGATCCAGAAGAGAATATTTCCTTAGGTCTGAAAGTAATAAAGGAGACCACTGAGAATGTGAAAGTTGTACAAGATCAATTGAAAATTGCTCAGAATCGACAAAAGTCCTATACAGATAAAAGGCGCAAGCCACTTGAGTTTCAAGTTGAACACTTTGTATTTCTCAGAGTTAGTCCTAGGAAAAGGACGATTCGTTTTAAAAGAAAAGGAAAGTTGGCACCTTGTACGTTGGGCCATTCCAGATCGTTGGGTGTGTAGGGTCAGTTCCTTATAGGCTCGAGTTACCGCCAAAATTATCATACATACACAATGTCTTTCACGTGTCCCAGTTAAAGAAAAGTGCCCCTGATCTACCACAGATCATGCCTTGGTTAGACTTACCTTTAGAACTAAATGTGTCATATCCAGAAGGACCTGTTTCTATTCAGGTGTATGAGACAAAACAGTTGAGAAACAAGAAAGTTCTGTTAGTCAAAGTGCAATGGCAACACCAGGGTATAGAAGAAGCAACCTGGGAACTGGAATCCGACATGAGCAAGAAATTTCCTCACCTCTTCAACTAATCAAGTAATCTCGAGGACGAGATTTATTTTAAGGAGGGTAGAATGTAACGCCCTAGAGTTTTCCTATACTTTATTTTGAGCTTATAGAAATTTTCTGAGATTTATTTGGAGTCATTACTGATTTTATAAAATTTATTTATTATTTTTAGAAATTAAGGGAAACCATTTCTAAGTATTCCGGAAATTATTCAACTAGGTTTTCGCCATTGAAAAAATAGTTTGAGGCCTTAGAATTGAAGTACTCGATAAGACGAACCCAATGGTACTAAGATCATAATTATCCAAGGACCAGATTATTTATAGAAAATTTCGGAAGTTAGATTGTAATTTTGAGGAATTAGAAAAAATTGATGAAAATAGGTAAACAAGAACTTTCGAGGACATTTTCAATTGTTTGGAGAAAACGTGTAAATCGTTGGAGAAACTAAAAATATGGGAAGATAGTATAGAATACCACGAACGACATCTTATTCTTAGATTACACTGACGACTACAAGATAATTTCTAGTAAATTTCGGAAGAAATTAGAGAAAGGACAAAATTTAAATAGAAAACAAGGATCACGATCTCGACCGTTGATCAAGTTTGATCTAACGGAGGAGTGCTTGGCAAGAAAATGGAGTGATGGCCAAGTAATGGACACGTGTCACGCCCACAATTTGCCACCCATTTTCTCTTTTACTCAATGTACCCACCAAAGTGCTAAGTAGATCCACCTAGCATTGCTAAGTGTACCCACCTTGAAACCTATAAATAGGAAGCCATTTCTCATTTCCAAATCACACCATCACCTTGAGAGCTTCTCTTTCTAAAGATTTTCTCTCTATCTCTCTCTAAAATTCGTCAATTTCTCTCTCCTGAAACTTCCCAACTTGTTTCCATCATAATTTCTTCATCCAACGTCCGATTCGAGATCCGTTTTTGATCACGCAATCGTGATGCTGAGCCCAAACTTTCTAGATGGTTTCTAGGCCAATACTCTACAGAAATTAGGCTTTCATTTTCAAAGGCTAAGGTTAGGCCCTAAACCTAGTCGAAGTTCTGCTGAATGGTTGTTAGAATTTTCTCATGTTAATTAGACCCTTATTATATTTAAATTAAAAACCAAAGTAGCACCGAGGTTTTGCCCGTGGGAAGTCTTCAACCAAGTAACCCAGCAACCTAGCTTATTTAAATTACTAATTATTTAAGTTTTAGTTATAGTTGAAATGCTACCCAACTTTTGTTAATTAATCAACCTAATAATGGATTGAGGAAGATATATTAATGCCAAACGATGTGCTATCTAGGCAAGTCCATGAGCAAACAGGCGTTGGACACTGTGCTTGATATCCCCCAGTCTCCCATGTACTTATCTGGGCACATTGTAGGGCATTAACTTATCAACTTTCAAGACTTTATTAAAATGAACTTGAGTAGAAACAAAATAGGAGTTCAGGAATTGTGCCGTTACTCGGTTCCTGAACAAAAGAATCTGACATGACTGTCTACCTCGGGCTGTGGGGTCATGTTAGATAAAAAACCCAGTAAATATAGAGATTGGTCTTAGTAGACTGGTTTCTGAAATTTTCTGGGAACATGACTGAAAGGAAAGGTCATGCTGAAATTATGTCAAAATTTACTTTTGATTGAATTATTGTCGGACTTGAAATTTCCAGTTACCAAGAGAAGAAGTCAGGACATTGGTGCTGTTGGACCGCATCATTAGGTTAAGCTTGGACTCTAGGTAGGGGAATCCTCACACCCTGTCTATGGTGACAGGACCGCCCCCGGATTCCACCCTGAAATCTGGAGAGGTCCTGTGGGAATCCAAAATCAAGGAAAATCCTACCGAAAATTCGGCAGAACCTCCCCTGAAAATGGACTAACCCAGAATTTTAAAACCTGTTAAAAAACACTTCTAAACAGCAACCAACTCTACCACAACCAAAATAGGGTCTCAGACCCAACATTTTCACAGAAATCCAACTTAAAATTTGTAGAATGGTTATCAGAGCTCCTATCCTATTACAAGGAAATTTTTATATAATAAAGTGTCGCCTACAGGGTCCGACTAGGGAGATGGATGTAACTGCCTCGACGTGTTTGACTCGACCTCCACCAAAGCTACTACCTAGGGGGACAATTTAAGACGAAACAAGAAAACGGTGAGATAGGCTCAGTGAGTGGACAGTTTAATAGAAATGAACATTTGAGGTAAACTTCATGTTTCAGAAAAATCCTTCAAAAACACGTTTAGCTCTAAGACCTCACGTCACTCTTTGAAATCCCCCAGTTTAAAACCATAAGGTTTATTTAAACTTAAGAAATCCCATAAAACAATATATATTTCTCAAATAACAATTTCTTAAAACAAACGAACTGTAAAACATCGTAACAACAACCTTGATAGAATTTAAAAGAAATCCCTCACTTAAAAACATATTTAATAATTTCTGAAAATAGCCAAATTCATTTTCCACCATGCTATATACCCTGAATAATCCTGGCCATACACCTGTGCGGAATTCCTGCATCGCACAGGCAGGCAATATCCTGGCCATACACACGTGTGAATAAAATCAGCACGTGTAGGCAATCCTGGTCGTACGTGCACGCAGAGCAGCCCCCAAAGGGCGAAGCATCCCGACACACGGCCCAAAGCCTATATGTGTGCCGTGATGGGTCCCAAAGACCTATGTATCTGATAACCTGGAGGGTACTGCAAAGGGTGGTTTGAAAACCGTTTTTCCATAACCAAATCGGAAAATCATTTTCTCACGGATAGAAAATATCTTTATCGTTCCCATAAACTTTAAATACTCAATCCACAATGCATAAACACAACTAGTAAAATAGTCCTTAATAAATCTCATTTGAAACACATAAAACCAATCAAATCTTTGACCATAGGCTAAAATATGAAATAATCCATATGTATAAAAATAAGAAACTAATTTCCTTTCAAACATCCAGCAATAAAACTTATTTGAAATAACATTTGAAATCCAACATTTAATACCAATGATCAAATCTCAAGATAAAATTCCCAAAGTATTTAGTGTGAAATGATTGATGAAATTTTCATGAATTCTTTAAAAAAAACCAAAAGCCCATTCAAACTTCAATTTCACAATTTAAAATTTATATCACTAGAATAAATCACGAATTTCATAAATCATTTGAAGAGACAAGAGTCCACTCACAGTGAGAATTCTAGCTCCGATCCTCCGCCGAATCGTTTCGAGCCACGGTCGTCTCGCCTATAAAATAAATAACAAAAACAGAGATTAGTCTCGGTTTTACCCCCTTTAAAGGATATGTGTGTGGAGTCTAACGTCCCACTCGACTTCATTCCTACGCGATTGGTTTACGACCTACACGAATTGACTAATAACACTTCCACAATCGCCCCTAACGTTTCCCGGTTCAATCTAACCACAATTACTATAACTAATATTAATAACCCACTCAACAAATGCTAAAAATAGCCCTTAATTCACGAATGGCAGTGGGGGGTTCGGAATCACTGTGGGTGCCGCCCAAGGTGGCTGCCCCAACTCCAAATTTAACCAAGAAATGCCTAATTTCTCAAACCCATTCAATCCTTCAATCTTAAACCACAATTGGGGTTCCTAGGAATAGAATTTATTACTTAAAACAACACAAATGGCCCTCTAGTCTGAAAATTAAACAACAACCCGAAATGGCTTCAAAAACTCAGAAACTTCAAATTCCCAATTACTCGAAATTGAACAACATGAATTTAGGGAAATGAAGGCCCAATAGAAGAGGAAGAAAACTCACCAAAAATATGGATGAAAGGGGTTGAGATTTGGCCGGAATCCGGTGAGGAAGAGGCGGCGGGCTGGGCTTCCTCTGGCCCTGTTTTCAAGCGTGTGGGAGTTGGGCTGGCTGGAGGAGTGGCCGGGAAAGGTGGTCGGCGTCGGGGGAGGCTCGCCGGAGCCTTAGGTCGCCGAAAAAGTGACCGGACGTGGCTGGGTGGCTGGGGCAGGTGCGTGCAGGGATGGGTTGCGACTGTGTGTTGTGGCCCTCGTCGAAGTGGTGGCTGGCTGGGGGGATCGGCGCCGACTCGCCGGTGGTCTTGGGTCGTCGAGACGGTGGCCGGAGCTGGCCGCGCCGGTGAGAGAAGAGAGGGGGAGGTGAGTGAGCTCGGGGAGAGAGAGGGAGAAGTGAGTGTGCGGGAGAGAGAGAGAGATAATAAAAAGGGAGAGAGAGAAGATTCTAGAGGGAGTGAGAAAGTTCTAAAAAAATCTGATTTTTTTTAAACCCAATTTGTTCATTTTACGAAATTGCCCCTCGCTTCAAACGCCCATATCTTTCAAACTGTAACTCGGGTCGAAGCGTGCTACGTGTCTATGAAATCGTGGGATCGAAACCTATCTAACGGATCCAAAGTCAAAATCGAAAACTCATTTATTTTAAAAGTCAACTTTGAGTCAAGCTTAAATTAAAACAAAATAAATAAATCAAAACCCTTTTTATTTTCCAAATAAATCTCAAAGTCTTTAAAATACAATCCAACACCTTTTTGTAAACCTCTTAAAAACATAGTTAAATAAAAAATTTAAATTTTTAGTGAAAATTTGGGTCGGGTTGTTACATATGGGACTTTTATTGTGTGTATGTATGATAATAAATATTGTTGTGTGCAAAAATGCATTGTTTTTGCTTGTCATGTCGTATAGATTTTCATGTATTAGCTGATTGATGATTTGAGACTAAAGAGTTGTATTTTTATAACCTTGGGTTCAATTCTCTAAACTTCTGGAAGGGATTTGTATGGAAGAGCTAGTCGAATGTCCGATAGGGAGGCTATCTTATGAGGTACTAATCAGAGATGGCTACTCTTGCTACAGTACCAAACTTTTGCTTGGTAAGCGTAGTTGTTCATTAATGTGTTCGATCATCAAGTAAGTTTCAATTATTGAGTACTCACAAAACGTTTGCAAAAGATTATATGTTCATACTCAAAGATTGTGGAAATTCAACTATCATTATTGTTGCTGGTTTTTGTGGTGAATCTTTTCCAATCGTTTTTCTCTTCTAGCCATATATCTATATGTTTATTTTAACCTACTATTTTTAAACCTAACCAGGGTCTCCCGAGGGGAAGCTATGAACGTATGTGATGCTTACCCCCTGCCTGCTTTCTTGCAGCTGTTCTTGGATTTGAGGATCTTGATTGATCAGTTAGGGCGTGGCACTCCTACATCTTGGTTGGCTTCCACAAGGTCTTTAGGTCTTTTACCATGTTCTTTTGCTACTACCATTGGAACCTTGCTTTCTTTTCTGTTGTTGTCATTTCTTAAAGTTGTAATGTATTTGTGGTCTTTTGTAAAATTTCGTTTAAGGTCTTTTGTGAACTCGTTACCCTAACGAGTTGGCTTTTTTATATAAACTAGTTTGAAGTGTGTTTAATTATATCAAATCCTGTGTGCAATTTAACTCTGATCCAACCCGTATTCTATCAAACAAAGGGCTTAACTCGTTTTAAGAAATCTTGGGATTATAACGCTCGAGATACGAGTATTATATTCTCAGGAATTCTTAAGACGGGTGCAACTGTAGTGATCCCAGATTGGGACGTTACAAAAAGGTCTCATATCCCCTCAAAACAAATATATCATGCAACCCAATTTCAGAGTCTAAGAAGTATTGACTCCTTAATGAAACATCACAGGCTTAATCATAAATCGATTGGCTAGATAACCTCCATCTCATCCTATTTCAGTCTCCAAAATAGTAGGTAAATAACAAATAATAAGAAACTGCTCAAACTTCTACCAAGTCGATTATGCTCCAATCCTTTGAGTGCATTTAGACGTCCACCAACCTCTTGCTTCTCCTTTGAGGAGGTGAGTTACCATCCTCACTCTATATTCGGGTGATACCTTCAGAAACTCAAATCTTTCTTGAATACTCTTGATCCAACTAACAGACTTTCCTTCTCAGAGATTCCTCAAAACTCATGAGTGTCAGCTCCATAAAAGTCATCAAAATACTTAGCTTACCGCCTATGCTCTTGTTCCTTAAGAGTCTTTCAAAATCCAACTTGATCTTCCAATTAACATTGGTCTAGATCGTTCTTTGGTTGAGTACGGTTGTGAGGTCGAGACAACATTTTGTCAACTGGATTAACTGAACATGAAGGAATAACAGTCATCTCAATGAACTGAGTCAGAAGAAGTAAATCAACTTGCATTCAAGAGATGGATTCTAAATCTTTGTGGAAACAATGTTCAATTCACAATTTTAAAGAAGATTTCCAAATTTGAAATAAAGAACTCGGGTTTAACTCTCAACAAATCTTTGAAAACCTAATGGTAATCCTCAAAAGATTTCAAAAATGAATTTTGTGTTTTAAACACATTTCAATCAAAAATTTATTGAAAATAATAAGTATTTCAAAATAAGAACTATTTGAAAATACTTCACCAAAATTTCAAAAGAAAACCTTTGAGAAAACAATCTTACAAGAGCCAATAAGAGATTTCACAAATTCAAAGATAAACGTTTGTAAACAAATTAGTTGTGAAAACCCGTTAAAAGCATTGCTCTGATACCACTTTAACTATCACACCTCAAACCCCAGGTATGCAACAAAGTAGGCCTCACCAAAAAGTTCAAGGCCCGAAGCCCACCCGAAGCCCGCCTGACCCATTAGGCTCGAAGGCCGATTTGGCTCGAAAGTTGGGCCGGCCGGGCCGGGCCCGAAAGTCTCTTGGGTTGGGCTTGGGCCATCCCCTTGAAGCCCATGGGCCGCCTGAAGCCTGGCCCGTTTAGGCCTGCCCAAAGCCCGACCCAAAGCCCAACACAAAGCCCAATTTGGGAATCATAACATATTTAATAGATTTTTCGTTTGTTTACTCTAATAAATTATTAATATGCTTATTAAGTTATTATATAATACTATAATGTTAGTAAATAGTAATAGTGTAAACTATGTAATACCATAAATAATGAAGTAATAAACTTTTAAAATTATATACAACATTACAACTATAATAAAACATAAATGTATATGTGCATATACAACTTTTATAATACAACTATAATTAAAGTTATTAAACCACGATCGTCAATTCATTAATTCAACGATCTGAACCATTTATTTTCTATTTTCATAGTCAAATATCATCCTTACAAAAAATCGGCTAAATCGGAATTCATCTACCCATTCAATTATCATTAGAAAAACCACGATCGTTCATTAATTTGACCACCGTTACGTCACTTTTACATCTCTAATTACGCTAATTTTTTGCAAGAATTCTCTTTGAGTGGGGAACTAAAACTTGAACAGTTCGGATCGTTGAAAACGCGATCGATATGTGAGCTTCTATATATAAATATACTTGAAGAGTATAATTCTAATAACTTTCCCGTTGAAACATTGTTGTTTCCATAATTATGAGGACTACAACGTGATTTCAACAATTTGAACCGTTCATTTTACATGCTCATAGTCAAAGATCATCCGTACAAAAAATCGGGTAAATCGAAATTTATCTACCCATTCGATCATCATTAGAAAAACCACGATCGTTCATTAATTCGACCACTATTTTTTCACTTTTACATCTCCGATTGAGCTAATTTTTTGCACGAATTATCTTTGAGTGAGGAACTAAAATTTGAACGGTTCGGATCGTTGAAAACACAATTGCATCGTTTGTTTATAAAAATATGTAATAAAATATATAATAAAACATATGTAAATTTATGTTTTCTTATAGTTGTAATGTTGTATGTAATTTTAAAAGTTTATTATTTATGGTATTACACTATTACTAACATAGTAATATTATATAATAACTTAATAAACATATTAATAATTTATTGAAGTAAACAAACGAAAGAGCTATTAAATATATTATGACTCACAAACTTAACAAATAAACTAGTCAGCTCAGTTGGTTGAGAGTTAAAGCTTGTTATGTGAGGTCTCATGTTCAAATCATAACATAGCCAAAATATTATATTTTTTTTGAAGATATATATGTGTCTAAACAGGCTTTGGCCCATTTTGGGCCGTTCGGCCCGACCCTCCAAGCTTGCAAACCAAAGCCCGATGGGCGGGCCTTGGGCTTGTGTATTAAGGCCCAAGCCCGGCTCGACCCTGCCCGAAAGCCCTATTGGGTTTCTAGAATTCAAGCCTGAACCCAACAAATTTGGGCCTGGCTAGCCCGGCCCGGCCCATTGAGATCCTTACAACAAAGGCACCTTGTAATGACCCGACCCAAATTTTCACTAGAAATTTGAATTGTGACACCTTGAGAAAATTTTTCACTACAAATTTAAAATTATTATTTGGTGGCCCATTTTGAATTCGCCAAAATGAATTTATTTGAAATTTACCTATTATGGTTTGATTTTATAAACGAGTTATTTTAAAGGTTTGACCCAAAGTTGACTTTTTGTTCTGTCGAGTTTTTGACTTCGAGTTTGGGTTTGTTGGAAAGGTTTCGACTCCACGAGTCCAAAGATGTGAATCGTGTGTCGATCTGAGTTATGGTTTGAGAGTTACGGACATTTGATGTTAGTGGCAATTTTGTAAAATTTCATTTATAGGTTTAAAAACCCAATTTTTAGAATTTTTTTTTTTTCTCTCTCTCTCTCTCTCTCTCTCTCTCTCTCTCTCTCTCTCCCGCAAGAACCCACTATTGCCGCCCTGTCACCGACCCGTGGGCGCGCGTCCAGTGGCGGATGGAGGGGAACAAAGGCTCCTCGAGCTCATCGTCTCTTACTCTTCCTTCCCCTGGCTTTGGTTTGTCTAGAAACATTCCAGAATGAAAACCCAGCCCAAATCTGATCTAAGCTCTCTCCGGCGATCTCAATTTTTCGGCGAAATTGGATGGCCGGACAACTTGGGTCTTCTTCCCCTTGTCACGGTGAGTCCATTGCTGGTTCTCGATCGTTCATCGGACCACTGCAACGAGCAAATCAAAGCTGTCAAGGCCGGCTGCTTCCGTCACCGATTCTAGCGTTTCCGGCAATGTTTGGTCATCGACCTAGTTATGAAAGTTGATCATCTAGGTATAGGCTTTCCTTCCTCTAAGGTGTGGTTGTTCAATCTTGAGAAATTAGAAAATCAATTTTTAAGATTTTTGCCTATTTCAAATTTCTTAAATTAGACTTGAATTTGAGTTGTTTTTATGCAATTGAATTGCCTTTTGTACAATTAGGATTAATTGGAGTTGATTTTGGGTAAATTCCAGGTCGTACCGCCGCTGTCACCGCCAACTCCGCCACTTGTGGTGGCGGGTTGGGTGGTTTTCCTTGCCAATTAGCCTCCCACTACAAGAAAAATGTCTTTTGACAACATGCGTTTAACAACGTTCGGCTGATGCACGTTGCGAAATAAGTTATTTTACAACGTGCCTTTAATGCACGTTGTCATTAGTGTTATGTAAAAGTATTTGACAACATGCGGGTTTTGCACGCTGTTAAAAGCTTATACTGCAACATACTCGTACCGCCGCTGTCACCGCCAACTCCGCCACTTGTGGTGGCGGGTTGGGTGGTTTTCCTTGCCAATTAGCCTCCCACTACAAGAAAAATGTCTTTTGACAACATGCGTTTAACAACGTTCGGCTGATGCACGTTGCGAAATAAGTTATTTTACAACGTGCCTTTAATGCACGTTGTCATTAGTGTTATGTAAAAGTATTTGACAACATGCGGGTTTTGCACGCTGTTAAAAGCTTATACTGCAACATACTCGTGCACGTTGTGGAATTTATTAAATATAACAACGTGCACCGTGTGTTAAACTCAGTAATATTAATGTAGATCAAAATTTTATGCAGGAATTCTCCTTCTCCTTTTTATCCTTGAAAAATCGAAACTTCTTTTTCACCAAAAAAAAAAAAATCAAAACCCATTCTTCCAAACTCATTATGCCAGTCCTCCCTCTCTCGCCGATCGATTGGCTAATATTACTTGTATCAGGGAGGTCCTACAAGAACTTGTTTACCTGTTTATATTTTACTCATTGGCTAATATTACTTTTATTAGGGAGGTTTTCTGTGGGTAGAGGAATTGGTAAATATAGCACGTACTGCTGCTGCTATTGAGGAACCAATTACTCCATCTGTTAAAGTTAACCATACTCAGCTTCTAATTAATGGACAATTTGAAAATTCAGCATCAAGTTAGTTGTTTGGCTAATATAATTTAACTTTTCATATGCATAGACCTGCTTATGCTTTTTAAATTCATTTTGTTGAAGATCTTGGTTTTTCATCTAAGTTCTTGTGGCCTAGACATGTTGTGATGTATGAAGCTGCTGGACACTTATAATTAGATTAAAATAGTTTAAAGAAGTTTTTAGCTTCATAAGTAGTCTTTGTTGCTTTTGGTTTTCAAAAAGTAACAATAATTTTATTAGAATAGAAGACATCATTTTGAGGCTATATAGAATAACTAGTTGTTATGTGAATTTCTTGGTAAATGTGATACTTGTCATCTTAGTTGAAAAGAAGTATATATATATACATATATATATGTGTGAGCTCCAATTTTAGAGTCCATTGCTACATTGTTGGAGATTATAACTATTTATATTTGATATGTTCATAAATTCACATCCTTTTATATTTCTCTTACTTAGTTTTTATGAGTTTATTTGATTAAAAGCTTTAAATTTCATTTAGTTTTGTGTTTTTAGATTCCGAGCAATAAAATGAGAAATTTCATCATTTATTCTTCTTAATAGATTTTAACATGAATTCAATTGGAGATAGAAGCTAAGACCTTTAAGTTATTCCAGGTGAAATTTCGTGACATTTAAAGACTTCTAAAGTATTCATTTGGAATTTCAAAGTCAGCCCAAAACTGCACCCGAGGAGAACTGAGTCAGCTGTATTGTGTGGGGCATAACGTTTTGGTTTGAGTTTCGATTGAGGCATATAATATATGGTTGGAAAGAAAACATCCAGAGCTTTCTATTGATATATAAAATGTAAATTTCAGAGTTTGTTAAGGCCTCCAAATTGCTCTCCAAAGACAGCTCCGAAATCCTGTCAGCAAAAGGATAAAGTGGTCCCAAGGCATCTTTCCATTTTGGGTAATTGCCTATCACATGCTCTCTTTCCTTCCCATTTTTTTGCTCATTCTAAGCAAAATTCAGAAACCACAATGTGAAGGCTCTAAATGAGACAAAGAGAGCATCTACCTATCTCAACATCCTTTAAGGATCATCCATTGAGGAATATGATGAAATATTCTCATTTTTTGAATTAACCAAACCTTATCCCTTCATTTCCTTTTAATCCTAGGCACATATCCTAGACATAACAACTCACCCAAACCATAAAACACTCTCTCATTTTCAAGCAGCCCCCTTCATCCTCTCTAATTTCACTTATTTCATCCTTCATTCCATCATCTCATCTAAAAAACACACATCTCATCTTCCATCTTCCAAAACCCTAGATTCTTCTCATTTCTGTTCATCATTTCTTTTCTCCATCTTCCCTCCATCAACTCTTCCTCTCCAAAAACCAAACACCATCACAACACCCATCTACCATATTCACCACCATTATTGCAAGAGGAGCTTGGAGGCACTTGGGACAAGAAGGTATTTTAGGCATCCTTGGAGGAGCGACACCCCTTGAGAGCATGGCTTCAACATCTAGAGTTTTCTCTTTTCCTTCTTGTTTCCATTTATGTTTCAATTTGTGATGTTGTTTGTAACTTTTGTGGCTAGTGAGTAGTTTCTTGATTCGGGGTTAGGGATGTAGCCCTAGCCCAACCATGTAATGACTTTGTGATTTGTGATATAAATGCCCTTTTAGATATATATGCTCTTATGCTAGTTTAAAGATCATGACTTATATGTGTGAATTTACCACTTATGCATATGAGAAATGTTGTCATGTAGAAATTGGAGATTGGTAACCTTTAGTTTCTAAAGCTTGTTGCATAAGAGCAAGGTAATTTAAAAGCACCTTGGTTGGATTGTTTTAATTGCTTGGATTCCTCATCCTTAGAACTTTATGCACCTAGGGTTTGCTATGACATTAATCTTAGGTAGTTACCTATCACCTTGGTTGGGATAGTTGATAACATGAAAGAGGATGTGCCATAATTTACCTTGATCGGGGGTTAGGAGGGAATTAATCTATCTAATTTGGCATAATCATTAATTGAATTGTTTGTTATATGGGAGGGTTAGTGTGAACCCCTAATAACCCCAAATCCTTCATCATCATTAAATTTAATTTGTACTTGAATTCGCTTGTATTTCTATTTGTTAGTTTCAAATTTTAGTGTTACTTATCATCAATCAACCAAACAACAACTCAACACTACACATTTGCACAAACCATTATGTTTACTCTTGGCTTTGCATAGTACATAGTAGATTGTTTGTTAGTTTTATAACTCTAAAATCAATGTAGCTTGTGATTGAAATCCTAATCCAATCTCTTGGGTATGACAATCCCCCACTTTCATTTCCATACTAAAACTTCACAACCTTGCACTTGAGGTAGGATAACAACAAGTTTTTGGTGCCGTTGTCGGGGATTGGAGTCCTAGGACTTTTATCCTAAGCTTGGGTTGCATTTAGGGTTAATTTTATTTAGTATAAAAGAAAAGAAAAAAATTTTGAATTTTTAGTTTTAAATTTGTTTTTACTTTGTTAGAAAACGTAGTGTTTCTTTATGGATTTAACTGCTTTGTTTGGTTGCTCTTTTGCGAATTTGGTTCACAATAGGTTCTTTACTTTTTCGTCCTGAATCCAACCATATAAAGAACGTCAAAATCGGATTAGCGGTTTAAAAGTTATAAGCTATAAACTGAGCAAAGGTCATAAAGTAGTTTTCTGTTGCGTTTTAGTTTAATTGTTTCACTTTTTGTGTATTACTTTGTGTACATTTGTTAGTTACCCTTTTCTTTTATTGACATTGGATGCTATCTTGAGTTTCTTTCTTTTATCCTTGTGACTTATAGTGTTCTTGCTCTATTGATAGGTGTACGAGTCAAAACCCAACCACTTCAAGTTCACACAATTTTTTGAGAAGTGGGAATGAATTGATAGAGTTTACAAGGGGTAGATCAAGATAAAGAGGTATAAGGAAGACAATGGAAAAATCACCTCCAAAGGAAGAAATGATGGGGGATAGGAATCCACCTCCACCATCACTAGAGGAAGAAAGACCCTTGAGAGATTTTACACTACCTTTTTTGGCCACTCATCCTAGTTGCATTGTGCTTCCACCTTATGCAAATGCATTTAAGATCATGCTGGGTACTTTGCAATTGTTACCTAGCTTTCATGGAATGACAAGTAGTGATCCTTATTTGCACATCACCGAATTTTGTGAAGCTTGCTCAACCATACAACTAAATGGAATTAATGAGGACAATTTAAGGTTAAGGCTTTTCCCATTCTCATTGAAGGACAAAGCTAAGCAATGGTTATACAAGTTGCCGGCCGCAAGCATCCACACATGAGAGGAAATGCAAAAGAGCTTTCTCCAAAAGTTCTTTCCACCATCAAAGACCAATGCTTTTAGGCAACTCTTAATGCAATTTAGGGAGCAACCTAATGAGCTATTTCATGAAGCATGAGAGAGATTCAAAGATATGGAAAATGGTTGCCCTAATCATGGTCTCACCAAGTGGATGATTCTCAACTTCTTCTGAAATGGGTTGACTCAAGAGACAACGAGAATAGTGGACTATGCATGTGGAGGAAGCTTTATGGACAAAACCGAAAGGGAGGTCGTAGAGGTTCTTGACAATTTGAGTGAGACTTCATAACTTTGGGACAATGTCAATGATAGGTTGCCAATGAAGGATGTGAACTTATTTATGAAAGAGCAACAAAGAAGATGAGTATTTGACATGGACACTCCTCACATCAATGTGTAACAAGAGTTGAAAAAGATAGAGGACACAAGGAACAAGAAACTTGATTTGCTTCTCAATGCTCAATAAGGGAATTCTAGCTATACACCATCTTCATCTATGGCAAGCAAGAAAGTGGAGCATAGTTGTATGATATGTGAGAGCTTGCAACATGAGACAATGCAAAGCCCTGAAGGAGATTCATTTCTGAAATTTATGGAGCAATGCAACCAACTTGGTTATCAACAAAGACCAATGAATGATCCCTATAGCAACACTTACAATCCGGGGTGGAGAAACAATCCAAACTTTAGATGGAGTGACCAACCACAAGCACTTCAAGCACCATCCTATCCTAGTCGTGAGCAAGGCCAAGGGTTTCAAAGGCCTAATGGTGGCTATCAAGGTGCTAGTACCTCTTCATTCAACAACCAAGGAGCCATCAATTCATATCAAGCTCCTAGGCCACCCTACCAAGCTCCTTCACAACAACAATAAATGCATCAAGAGGTAATCAAAAAACCCTCTATTGAAGATTTGCTAACTAGTTTCATCATAGAGAGCAAAGGAAATCAAGCCCAACAAGATGAAAAAATCAACATTCTAAGTAATGGTTTGAACAAACTTGAGATGCAAATGGGGCAATTGGCCAATGAGGTTAGAGAAAGGAAGCAAGGTGTGTTTCCAAGCATGGTTGAGAACAATCCAAAGCATGAGCAAGCTAAATTTATCACTACCTTGAGAAGTGGCAAGGAGTACAACAATCAAGTAACCTTGCCAAGCTTTAAGGAAGAGGTACAAGAGCAACCTAGGGAGCACACCAAGGCACAACAAGGAAAACCACTTGCACCACCCGGATTTGAGAAGCAAAAGAAGAACAAAGGGAAGGTCATGCAATTAGGTGATAGTGAGGTGAAGTTGGGGTACAATGGTGGTTATCCTAAGGCTTTGAAGGACAATCTTAATACCAAGGCCGAGAATAGCATCAAGGAGAAGTAAGATAAAGGGAAATCCGAGAGACCATTCAAGAGAGGTATCACAGTCAACCCTCCTTTGAATATAGTGCAAGATTTTGAGCCACTACTTCCATATCCTCAAGTTCAAAGGAAGCAAGAAGCCAAAGCAAAGAAAGAGAAAGAGAAGAATGAGCTTCTTGAGTTGTTCAAGAAAGTGGACATCAACATTCCACTACTCAATGCCATCAAGACCATTCCTTCCTATTCCAAGTTCTTGAAGGATCTATGCACAAACAAGAGGTACAAGACACAATTTGAGAAGAATGGCAAGGTGGTACTAAGTGAGCAAGTGAGTGTCGTTTTCCAAAGGAAGCTTCCACCAAAGTTGAAGGATTCGGGCTCCTTTACCGTCCCTTGCACTATTTGAAACCAACCTTTTGAGAGAGCCTTGATGGATTTAGGAGCAAACATCAATCTTATGCCTTATCATGTGTATGAGACATTAGGTCTTGGAGACATCTCTCCCATCACTATTTCTCTTCAATTGGCGGATATGAGCATTGTGTATCCAAGAGGAGTGGTGGAGGATGTTCTTGTGAAGGTTGATGAGCTCATTATACCGGCAGATTTCATTATTCTTGACATGGAGGAGGTACAAACAAGTGGAAATGACTTACCTATCATCTTTGGCCGTGCATTCATGGCAAAGGCGGGTGCCAAAATTGATGTTAATGAAGGGCTTATGACCATGACTGTTCATGACACTACCATTGCCTTTAGGGTTTTTGATGCATTGAAGAAGCCATCACAAGCTCATGATTGTTACCGGATTGAAGTGATGGATTGCATTGACAAATTTGTGAAGAATATATTCATTGAGACATCAACAAAGGATCCTTTGGAAGCTTGTATCATGCACAATGACATGGATTTCATGGAAGATGAGACACTTGAGGCCGTGAGGCCCTACACACCACACTTGGCTCCGAAGGTATATTCTTCTAACCCTACTCCTTTACTCCCATCAAATGCATGCCGCCCTAATCTTGAGCTTAAACATCTTCCTACACATTTAAAGTATGCTTTTATTGGTGAAACCACACGTTGCCCGTAATTGTGTCTTCTTGTTTGAGTGATTTGCATGAAAGTAAGCTTATGAGAGTGCTTAGAGAACACAAAGGAGCACTTGGATGGACCATAGACGATATCAAGGGATTGAGCCCTAATTTGTGCATGCATAGAATTCTCCTTGAAGATGATATCAAGCCAACAAGGGATACTCAAAGAAGACTCAACCCTCCTATGAAAGAAGTTGTTAGTGGGAAGATCATGAAGCTACTTGATGTGAAAGTGATATATCCTATCTCGAATTCAAAGTGGGTGTCACCGGTTCAAGTTGTGCCCAAGAAAGGTGGAGTGACCATGGTAGCAAATGAGAAGGGAGAGTTTGTGCCATAAGGACTCCCCACGGGTTGAAGGGTGTGTATTGACTATAGGAAGCTCAACAATGCCACAAGGAAGGATCATTTCCCATTGCCATTCATTGATCAAATGTTGGAGAGATTGGCGGGTCATTCCTACTATTGCTTCCTTGATGGGTATAGTGGCTACAATCAAATTCCTATAGCACTGAAAGATCAAGAGAAGATCACTTTCACTTGTCCATATGACACTTTTGCATATAGGAGGATGCCATTTGGTTTATGCAATGCTCCGGCCACTTTTCAAAGATGCATGATGTCAATCTTTAGTGACATGGTGAAGCGCTCCATTGAGGTATTCATGGATAATTTTAGTGTTTCTAGCTCCTCTTTTGATGATTGTCTTCACCACTTGGATCTTGTACTTCAAATACGTGAAGAAACCAACCTTGTGCTCAATTGGGAAAAGTGTCATTTCATGGTTCAAGAAGGCATAGTTTTGGGGCATATTGTTTCTCCAAGAGGGATTGAGGTTCATAAAGCAAAAGTGGAGCTCATTGAGAAGTTGCCACCACTTACAAGTGTGAGGGCCGTGAGAAGCTTCCTTGGCCATGCTGGTTTTTATAGAAGATTTATCAAGGACTTCTCCAAAGTATCAAAGCCACTTTGTGATTTGCTAGCCAAGAATGCACCATTTGTGTTTGATGAGGCTTGCCTATATGTTTTTGAGAAGATCAAGGAGTTACTTATCAAATCTCCTATCATTTGTGCACCAAATTGGAGTATGCCATTTGAGTTGATATGTGATGCTAGTGACTATGCACTTGAAGCCGTTTTGGGACAAAGGAAGGACAAGTTTCTCTATGCCATCGATTATGCAAGTAGAACCTTGAATGATGCTCAACTTAACTACACCACAACGAAGAAGGAATTGCTTGCCATCATCTTTGCTTTGGAGAAGTTTAGAAGCTACTTGTTGGGTGCTAAAGTCATTATGCACACGGATCATAGTGCATTAAAGTATCTCTTTTCCAAGAAAGATGCAAAACCGAGGGTTATAAGGTGGATACTCTTGCTACAAGAGTTTGATATTGAGATCAAAGACAAACCCGGAAAGGAGAACTTGGTTGCAGATCACTTGTCAATATTTGTAGAAGGAGGTGATGATTCTCACATCCCTTTGTGTGAATCTTTTCCGGATGAGAGCCTTTTTGTCATGACTACTAGAAAAGATTCTTTGCCTTGGTTTGTACATTTTGTGAACTACCATGCTAGTGGAGGCAAATGCCTAAAGAGTTTGACTACCAAGCCAAGAAGAGGTTTTTAAAGGAGGTAAGACACTACATTTGGGATGATCCCTTCTTGTTCAAAATGTGCAAAGATCAAGTAATGAGAAGATGTGTGCACCAAGATGAAGTTCAAAGCATTCTTAAGCATTGCCATTCATATGCTTGTGGAGGACACTTTGGAGGCAAGAAAACCGCACTAAAGGTACTCACTAGTGGATTCTTTTGGCCTACCATATTTAAAGATGCATATGCTTTTGTTACTAGTTGTGATAAATGCCAAAGAGTTGGAAACATTTCATCAAGAAATCAAATGCCCCTAACTAATATTTTGGAAGTTGAATTGTTTGATTGTTGGGGCATTGACTTTATGGGACCATTCCCTAGTTCCTATGACAACCTATATATTTTTGTGTGTGTTGATTATGTGTCAAAGTGGGTTCAGGCCATGGCATCCAAGACAAATGATCACAAGATGGTTATGAAATTCTTCAAGGAGAACATCTTTTCAAGGTTTGGCACTCCTAGGGTTCTCATTAGTGATGGATGATCACATTTCATCAACAAGCCCCTTGAAGCCTTACTCAAGAAGTATGATGTGAAGCACAAAGTGAGCACTCCCTATCATCCACAAACTAGTGGACAAGTTGATATTTCAAATAGGGAGATCAAACATATCCTAGAGAAGATGGTGAACACTTCAAGGAAGGATTGAAGTTTGAAGTTGAATGATGCTTTGTGGGCATATAGAACGGCATTCAAGACACCTTTAGGAATGTCACCTTATAGGCTTGTGTATGGGAAGACATGTCATCTACCCGTGGAACTTGAACACAAAGTTTTGTGGGCACTTAAGGAGTTGAATTTTAACTTTATCAAGGCCGGTGAGAAGAAGAAGTTTGATCTTTATGAGTTTGATGAGTTGAGGTATGAGGCATATGAGAATGCCAAGTTATACAAGGAGAAAACCAAAGCATATCATGATAAGAAGCTTGTGAAGAAGAATTTTAAGCCAAACCAACTTGTGCTTTTTTACAATTCAAGATTAAAGTTGTTTTCGGGCAAACTTAGATCAAGATGGAGTGGTCCATTTCAAGTAGTTCAAGTCTTTCCCCATGGAGCCATTGAAATCAAGAACATGAAGAGTGAGGATGTGTTCAAAGTGAATGGCCACCATTTGAAGCCCTACGTCTCGGCTAGCTTCAATGAAGAAGAGGAAGTCTTTTACTTTAAGGATGCTCCTTGTGCACCATAAAGGCAACCCAAGTGTTGGAGGTCTACAAGAGGGAGTTTTTCTTGACCCTTATCTTGTTTTAAATTTATTTATTTATGCTTTGTTGTTTTATGTGTTGTTGTTGTGTTTTATGTTGTGTATTGTGTGTTGTTTATCTTTCACTCCATGCATGAATTTTTCATTACAAAACTTTCAAAGTCACTTTTTAACATTGAGGACAATGTTAGATTCAAGTGTGGGGGGAAGGTAACTTTTGTTGAAAATTTTTAATTTTTGTTGTTTAATAAGGGCAAAGAAGATAATGAGCATGTTTAGGTCTTAGAAGTTCCTCTCTTGTTAATAGTGAGTTATGAGACCTTGTTTGAATCTATTTACACAAACTTTGTCAATTTGATGCATTGTAATGAGAGAAACATAGTAAGACTTGTGTGAACCAATTATGCCATATATGTGAGTTTTGAGCCTAATGGAAGTGCATATATTGTTCATAGCACTTTGTTCTTCATGTGTGATCAATCTTGTGCATATTGCATCTCTAGAACTTGCTTAATATCTCTAAAAGCTTTGTGTCATGTATGAATCCATCTTGGAAATGATCTAGGCATTAGGAATCCACCATGGCCAAATGAGCATAATCCCTAAATATGTTATATCCATTAGATTGCCATTTTGTGCCTTTATGTTAGCCTTTCATTTCTTTCCACTACAAATGTCTTACCCTTTTGCTTAAACATTAGCCTTACCCTTTTCAAGCTAACTAGTGAGCAATATGAGATTGAGTTATGTTAAGGTGCTTGTAAAGAAATAAGTTTGAGGGTTTTGGGAAATTCAAGTGTGGGTGTGTTCTATATATGCAAAAAAAAAAAAAAAAAGTGATTGTGATTGCTTGTCCAATTGTCAAATAGGGTGTAGATGTGATATCTTTGAAAATGCAATTGCATCTCTGGCTTGAAAGGATTGGATAAAAAAAAAATGTTATTCAAGAAATAAAAAAATGTTTTTAGTTTAAGTTTGGGGGAATGGTTTGAGGGTTGAGTTTTGGCAAGTATCTTAAAGTCTTTAAAGCTCTTAAATCTAAACAAGAGAATTGCTTATTATGTTTGCTTGGAATTGGTGATAACCTTTCATTTTCATTTCTTTAACCCCTCACCCTAAACCCCATTACAACCTAATAAAAGTCTTTTTGATCCAAGATATTTTGTGCATGACTAGTGGAGATGAGATTGAGTAGCAAGAATATTGAGGCATATGCACAACATTACATTGAGTGCATAAACTAACCCTTAAACACTTGTGTGAAAATAGAGAGCATTCCAATGAGTGTTTGGTTATTCAAGTTTGAATTGCAAATCTTGTGAATGCATTGAATTGACATATGGTTTATAGTGCACACACTCACTCAAGCACGTGTTTCATGTCTTGTTATTAGCACTAGAGGAAAATCTAGAAAATATTCTGTGCTTATGAAATTCATAGCCCTATCTTGTATTTTTCTTTATTGTGTGTTTTGTTTGCTCGAGGACGAGCAAAACCTAAGTTTGGGGGTATTTGATATGTTCATAAATTCACATCCTTTTATATTTCTCTTAATTAGTTTTTGTGAGTTTATTTGATTAAAAGCTTTAAATTTCATTTAGTTTTGTGTTTTTAGATTCCGAGTAATAAAATGAGAAATTTCACCATTTATTCTCCTTAATAGATTTTAACATGAATCTAATTGGAGATAGAAGCTAAAACCTTTAAGTTATTCCAGGTGAAATTTCGTGACATTTGAAGACTTCTAAGGTGTTCATTTTGAATTTCAAAGTCAGCCCAAAACTGCACTCGAGGAGAACTGAGTCAGCTGCATTGTGTGGGGTATACCTTTTTTGTTCGAGTTTGGATTGAGACATATAATATATGGTTGAAAAGAGGACCTACATGGATTTCTATTGATATATAAAACGTAAATTTATGAGTTGGTTAAGGTCTCCAAATTGCTCTCCAAAGACAGCTCAAAAATCCTGTCAGCAAAAGGATAAAGTGGTCCCAAGGCATCTTTCCATTTTGGGTAATTGCCTATCACATGCTCTCTTTCCTTCCCCTTTGTTTGCCCATTCTAAGCAAAATTCAGAAACCATAATGTGAAGGCTCTAAATGAGGCAAAGAGAACATCTACCTATCTCAACATCATTTAAGGATCATTTATTGAGGGATAAGATGAAATATTCTCATTTTTTGAATTAACCAAACCTTATCCCTTCATTTCCTTTTAATCCTAGCCACATATTCTAGACATAACAACTCACCCAAACCATAAAACACTTTCTCATTTTCAAGCTCCCCTCTCCATCCTCTCTAATTTCATTCATTTCATCATTCATTCCATCATCTCATCTCAAAAACACACATCTCATCTTCCATATTTCAAAACCAAAGCTTTTTCTCATCTCTCTTCATCATTTCTTTTCTCTATCTTCCCTCCATCAACTCTTCCTCTCCAAAAAGCCAAACACACACCCATCTACCATATTCACCACCATTATTGCAAGAGGAGCTTGGAGGCACTTGGGACAAGAAGGTATTTTAGGCATCCTTGGAGGAGTGACACCCCTTGGGAGCTTGGCTTCAATATCTAGAGTTTTCTCTTTTCCTTCTTGTTTCCATTTATGTTTCAATTTGTGATGTTATTTGTAACTTTTTTGGCTAGTGAGTAATTTATTGATTTGGGGTTAGGGATGTAGCCCTAGCCCAACCATGTAATGACTTTGTGATTTATGATATAAATGTCATTTTGGATATATATGCTCTTATATGCTAGTTTAAAGATCATGACTTATATGTGTGAATTTACCACTTGTGCATATGAGAAATGTTGTCATGTAGAAATTGGAGATTGTTAACCTTTAGTTTCTAAAGCTTGTTGCATATGAGCATGGTAATTTAAAAGCACCTTGGTTGGATTGATTTAATTACTTGGATTCCTCATCCTTAGAACTTTATGCACCTAGGGATTGCTATGACATTATTCTTAGGTAGTTACCTATCACCTTGGTTGGGATAGTTGATAACATGAAAGAGAATGTGCCCTAATTTACCTTAATCAGGGGTTAGGAGGGAATCTAATCTATCTAATTTGGCATAATCATTAATTGAATTGTTTGTTACATGGGAGGGTTAGTGTGAACCCCTAATAACCCCAAATCCTTCATCATCATTGAATTTAATTTGTACTTGAATTTGCTTGTATTTCCAAATTCTAGTGTTACTTATCATCAATCAACCAAACAACAACAAAACACTACACATTTGCACATACCAGTATGTTTAGTCTTGCCTTTGCATAGTACATAGTAGGTTGTTTGTTAGTTTTATAACCCTAAAATCAATCTAGCTTGTGATTGAAAACCTAATCCAATCTCTTGGGTACGACAACCCCTACTTCCATTTTCATACTAAAACTTCACAACCTTGCACTTGAGGTAGGATAACAATAATATTTCACCAAATAGTTCTTGTTTTGTTGGCCACAATATGAGAAGGCTAAGTGTATTGTCCTCTTTTCAAATTCTGATGAAAATCTTCTTATTGTGATATATATATATTAGGTTGTCATATCAAATGTATCATGTGGTATGCTTCTCACTAACAATCCAATAATCTTCAAAATGCAAAATGTGAGCTCTTACATTGGTATAATTTTGTAGTTGAGGAAGTTGTGGTTGAAGGACATGTTGCATCAATTGACCCAAATACTAAAGTTCATCATATGCCTCTTGGACGTGGTTGCTGGAAGGTGTGGGTTGACCAAGTAATTGATGAAAATCTAAATTTGTATAGAACCACAGATGAATTCAAAAGGCTTGGTGAAGCTATGGGAAGTACAGTTGCATGGCCAAAAAGCTCCATCAAACTGTTTTAGTAAAGGTAATATTCCTGAACCCTCACAAAGTGTGATTTGGTGCACTTTCATACAAGAGAGCTATGAAAGTTGCATACATTTGGTGCATTTCTAGAATATTCACACTTGCACTTACTCCCACTATTGACATAATTTTTCAGCACTAGCAGTTATGAGGACATGTCTTTTAATGTCGTTTGATCAATTTGTATTTTTATATATATATAGTTGGATTGCTATATGAGGACATGTCTTTTATAGTTGAATTTAATGTCTTTTGATCAATTTGTATTTATATATATATATATATATTTGGACAGCTAGTTGATGTTGAGTTTAATATCTGTTATATTTCTTTTCCATACTCCCATGGATTTTCTGATTTATATTTGTTGCTAGTTTGAATCATGTACATGTCTTTTTTTATTAAGGTTTGTTGCTAGTTGAAGGGAACAATAGCTTTACTGCTTCATCACTAAATCATGTATCTGTATGGTCATGAAACAAAGAACTTGGACATTTTTGTTTTTGCAAAGGAATTACACAAATTGTTAATGACAAAAATGCTCCATACTACCCTCCCTCCCTATCTCCCTCCAATCATTTCTCTTAAATTATTAGCTCTTTTTTTTTTCTTTGTTACTTCCTTTTCTAATCAATTTTTTTCACTACCATTGATGCTGCAATGAAAAATGAAGAATGGTACACCAACTATTGGTGATGCACTTTAACTTCAATGGAATTTGGGTTCAGACCATCTTTTGAATAAAGATTGAAAGTTTGGCAGCTAAGTGGATCATTCTTTTCATAAGACTAATAGTATTGTTGGGGCTTTTTGTAATACAAGTTGTCCTAAATTTGATTTTTGTTGTTTAGTTTCGACATAGAGAATTGATGTTTATTGAAAAATCTAACTTTTTGTCTATTTTAATTATCAATTCGATTGGAAAATATTTTATTATTGGTAGATTAATGATTTTGCTTTGATTATGAACAATTGGTGGATAACTATTTTGTTACTTAATTATTAGGTCAAATTGGTGGTTAACATTGGTCTACCAAATTATGAAAAAAAAAATATGAATGACAAGGTGCAATTCAAAGTTGTCAAAAAATAAACAACAACATGCGCTTGCATGTTGTTGAAACCTTACCGAAACATGCACAACACGTTGTTGATTAACCAGACTACAACTTGCGCACGTCATCTTATACCCGCTATAAATGAATGATCAGACATTGTGATGACGTGCATCGCCTTTTTTGGCAACGTGCACTGCACGTTGTTAAAGGATCTTACTTTTTAATGACATGTCATACAACCACGTGCAGGTGCACGTTGTGTATCTACTTAACAACGCACATTGCACGTTATCAAAGGGCTTTTTTGTTGTAGTGTCCCCGAGAGTCCTTAAGGCCAATTCCAAGTCTCGGTAAATTTTGGTGAGTGTTGTGTGTGTTGCTTAGGGTCAGACATCCACCATGGGAGGCGGTCGACTCCATTTTCGACCGCTTTTAGCTCGTGTTATTTTATGTGGGAACATTGGGAATCAATTGTGATAGACATTTGGTTTTTTGGACAGGTTGGATTTACTCGAGGATTCCAATTTCAGTGTAGATCAATTATCGGAATCTTAAACCGAGTCGCGAAAGATATGGAACGCGAGGAAGGTATTATTCGTATCCGTCTAACATTCATGAGGAAGGTATAATTCGTATGAGATGTGTGTTTTTGAGATGATATGATGGAATGAATGATGAAATGAGTGAAATTAGAGAGGATGGAGAGAGGAATTCGAAATTCTAGAGAGTGAGAGAGATGTGATGTATGGTGATGAGTGTGATGTGTGGCTAGGATGAGAGGAAATGAAGTGATAAGGTTTGGTGAGTTCAAAAAATGAGAATATTTCATCTTATCTTTCTTTGGATGATCCTTGAGGGTTGTGGAGATAGAGGAATGCCCAAATTACCTTATTTGGAGCCTTGACCATATTATATTCAGCCTTTCCTAGAAATGGGCGAGCAAAGAGGGTAGAAACACATGTGAAGCATCTTTCCAAAATGGAAAATATGCTTTTTGAACTTTTTGTCTTCTTGCGCTAGAATTCTTGAGCTGACTTTCCAATGTGATTTGAGTGCCCACAAAAACCCAGAAAATTGTTCTTAATATATCAAATTACAACCCTGGATGTCTTCTTACCAACCATATATCATATGCCTCAATCCAAGCTCAAACCAAAAAGTTATGCTCCATACAATGCAGTTGACTCAGTTCTCCTACGGTGCAGTTTTGGGCTGACTTTGAAATTCAAAATCAACACCTTAGAAGTCTTCAAATCTCACGAAATTTAACCTGGCATAACTCCAATGTGTTAACTTCCATCTCCAATTTGATTCATATCAAAATCTATTACGGAGAAAAAATACTGCAATTTCTCATTTTATTGCTCGGAATCCAAAAACACAAAACTAAATGAAATTTAAAGCTTTTATTCAAATGAACTCACAAAATCTAAGAAAGATATAAAATGGTATGAATTCATGAACATATCACTCTCCCACACCCTCTCTCTCTCTCTCTCTCTCTCTCTCTCTCTCTCTCTCTCTCTCTCTCTCTCTCTCTTTCTCTCTTCCTTCTCCCACACCTACCATTGCGCGCACACTAGCCTCATTGCAACCCTCACCGCCGGCCACCTCCTATCGACCAAGCCACCCGCGCGACCTCCTCTCGCTGGTGCAAAACCTCCAGCGGTGACCCTTGGTAACCCAGCCCCACGCGCACAGAGACAAAACCAGAAACGCCAATTGCGGCCCCTCCCTTGTCTTGCCGGATTCCGACCAACTTTTGGCACCAACCACCTCACCTCTTGGTGGGTTTTCTTCCCCTACATATGGGTTCTCATTCCCTTATGTTTTAATGGTTTTATTTTGAGTAATTGGAAAAAAATGGATTTATGGGTTTAGGAAGCCATTTCGCGATTTCCTTGGGTTTTCAGATTGGGGCTATTATTGATGTTATTCTAGACAAATTTCATTCCTAGGAGACCCAATGAGTATGTAGGATTGTGAATTTGAGTAGGTTTTAATGAAGTAATTTTTTTATTTGGCTAAAATTGGTCTTGAAAACAGCCACTTTGGGCAGCACCAGTGGTGGTTACGATCCCCCACTGTCATTTCGTGAATGTAGGTTTATTTTAGGGCAATTTTTGAGTGGGTTTTGATCTTGGCTATGTTGAATGTGGTTGGAGAAGCGGAAGTTGTTTTGGGGCTAAAATGTGAGACCTTGCCGATTCCGAAATTACTCTAAGACGAGTTTTTCGATCGATATAAGCCTTGTATAGGTTTCTTTTAAATTTTTAGGATTTGTTTTAGAAGTGTGGGTGGCATCGGGTTGAGCCGCGAAACTTTCGGGGGTGAATTAGGAAGCGTTTATGGATTTTATTTTGGGTGTGTTGAAAATCGTTGTGATTGAACAAGAGTCGGGTGAGACGTTAGGTTTAGCACACACACTTTGATGCATTTGAGTCGGGACTAATTATATATTATATTTGTTCTTTTATAGGCAAGATTATCGTGACTCAAGATTATCCGGCTAAGGATTGAAGCTAGAATTCTCGCGGTGACTGGACTTTTTTTGACAAACACTTTTATGAAATTCTTGTTTTACTCATATTGGTTATTTAAGTTTTTGATTGAAAAATAATAAAGTTAAGTTGGACTTTTGTTTTGAAAGTGCTTTCTTAAAATTATGATTTAATTTAATTTAGGTTTGATACGAGTTTTGAGATTTCTTTTAATTTATTTTAATGGGCAATGGTGTTTTTATATGAATGTGTTTTGGTATATATATATATATATATATAGAGAATTTAAAGTAATTTCATGGAAAGGCCTAGATCCATATGTTTTGCGGATTGGTTTCATTTAACAGTCGTTATATGGATTTATAAGGTATTTTTATTCTGGAGACATGTTTGAACTGATGTGATCTTTGAACAGTCAGAAAATCATGTCTAAGCATGTTTTATTGGATATTAAAATGATGCAATTTTAAACCGTCCTATTAGTACCCTCTCTTAACAGGTATAAATTGTTCTGCAGTCATCAAGAGATAACTCGGCGGTGTATGACCAGCATTATATATGTTCTTTGCACTTGCCTAGTCGGCTGTGTATGACCAACATAACATATTGCTCTGAACTAGCCTCGAGATAACTCGGCGGTGTATAACCAGCATTTTCAGCTTTGCGTGCATGTATGACCAGCAGTTTCCTAGGTACTAGTATGACGTGATTTCATGCCATTTATCGAGATTTTAGTTAGTTTGACTTTCATCGTGAAATCTAATTATTTAACTTAATAGCGTTTTTATAACGTTTTAATTGATATCACTATTGAGCATATCTTTTGGGAGAATTTCTAAAGCCTTTATATACTGAAATTATTTAAATCTTTGCATTTGAAGGCTTTATGACGTTTTCAGAAAGGTTTGTAAATTGGGAGAGCTTAAAAGAAAAATCAAGTTTAGAGTTTACAAAAGGCTTTACGCTATTAAAAACTTTAATGTCCACTCACTGAGTTCCTCTCACATTTTACTTCTATCTTGTTTCGAATCTTCCCCCCAGGTAGTAGTGGTGGTGGAGGTCGAGCCATACACACTACTACAAAATCATAAATAGACATCAGTCAATAGACAACGGTTCTTGTTTTGTCCGTTATCTTAATTTACCACACAACGTTTTTTTGTAAACCGTTATATGAAGTGATAATATGTCATGGTTTTTGTTCTTATGGTTTTTCTGATTTATTAAACACAATAGTTTTAGGCAAAACCGTTGTGTTGGTTAAGTTGAAAAAAATTTGGCAATTTTGCGGGTGTTTGTATTTTGGTAAAACACGCTAGAATTAATGAAAAAAGTTATCGCATCCCATTTTGGTCAAAGCCCCTGTGACTTCTCCATCTCCTTCTTCATTGCTCTTTAACCCAAATTGTTCGATCTCCATCTTCTCAGCCCTCTAACTTAGACAAAAGTCCTTGGATCCCAAGCTCCCAGCCAGATCCCTCTCGTCGCATCCTCTCCTTCTCGCCACCGACTCACCGTCGCGTCCTCTATTCTCTCACTTTGCAGCACCGTTCACTCTTGCGCTCATCTCACCTTCTCTCTATCACTTTCACGCTCAGCTCGGCCTCTGTCTAATCGAGTTTCTGTCGCTCTCGATCTACTCTCTCTCTCCCTCGATCTGCTCTCTCTCTTCCTCTCAAACCCTCTCGATATGCTCGCGATTCTCAAACCCTCTTAATCTGCTCGCGATTTGGGGTTTTCGTTGAGAGGGTTTGGGGTTTTCTATGACATTCTTAATATTTCAAGGTTAACCAATAGCGATAGTAATGGCTAGTTGTTGTTCAAGTATGTTGCAGCATAGCCTATGCGGCATAACCTCATACTCAGCTCCAAAATGTTACAAGAATCAAACTCTAGCTTTCACCCACTCTCAGTTATGTTCCTATGAATCCTTTTCAGAGTTGAAGAAACAGTGTTTGCTCTCACCTCTCAAAAATTAAGAGGCTCAGGACTCGAAATTCCCGTTCCATTCCTGTAGTATTCGCTGCACAGTCCAACTTCTTCAAAGGTTAGCTGCACTTCTTCTTTGTTTTTTATTTATTTTTAATTGTTTATGATATTCCTGGTCAATGTGTTCTTGTAGATTGATGTAATTTTTTCATTTCTGAATCCGGTTCTATTTTTTTCCTTCTACTGTATAAGTGAACATTAGTGGTGAGTATGGGGGTACTGGGCATTTCAGTATAAATCATGTTGGTTTCCCATTAAATTATGGCATTTTGTAGAATTAAAATTTTGCATATGAATTCATTGTTGTGGGAAAAATGAATTGTAATGAATGGCCTAAAAATAGAAGGAAAATTTATTGATTTCTATAAGAGAGGAAAGCAGAGGCTCTTTCAGAAGTAGTGAAGCTGTAATGCAAGATGAAACCGTTTACAAGTACTTGACTTTTACTTGGCCTGTTACTCTTAAGTGAAGGAACTGGATAATCATCCATAATTCATGAGAACTTAATATTTGGTGGGTGAATGCCAATTGATGTGATGTCATGTGCAGCAAGTGTGATTTTCTCATGGCAATTTTGGTTGTTTTACATTTGTTGTTTGGTTTGCATGTGGATTGTGGATCCCCCTTGATGGGTTTTTCTTATTTCATCAACGGAACACTTCTGTTGAGGATTCACTTGCAATTGAATGAAAAGTGGCCTAAGAAGGCTTTTTCTATTACCACCTTTTTATGCTGGCTAATTTTGACTGAGAACTTTGAATTGTTAGGATAAGATTTTTGGTTTCTGGTTGAGTCGTTGAGTTTTTTAATCATCTAGACAACATTGGTTTGTTCTTTCAATCATTGTTTACATCAAATTTCGAATTTTCTAGCTTTCTGTGTCAAATGAATTGCTTTTGCTGCTATCCTGCTCATTCAAAGAGAGAAGATAGTTACAGTTCAGTTTTATGCTTACAATTGTTTTAACTACCAGTTTGAATTATGTGAAATAGTTGTACAAACAGCATGGAAGGTTGGGAGAGATGGAATTGAGGCAGGGACCAATCTTGTTCCCGTAAGTTCTTTGAGTCTTCTGTTTCAAGTGTTTTTCTTGCTTTTAGTACAAATCAAAATTAAGTTTGTCATATTTTGTTTACATTTTTCTTTTGGCTACTAGGATTCCGTACCGAGACCAATTGCAAGGGTTTTTGTGACAATAGTTGCATTGACTGTTGCACTCTTTGTACTCAAATCCTTCTTGTCTACCGTTTTCTTTGCACTGGTATGTTGTCTGTTTCAAGGTTAACCATTAGCAGAAATTAAGAAGGGAAAAGATAGCTTTTAAATGGGTAGTTTGCAGCAGTATTTACGTTTAAGTAAGCCACATTTTTTAACTTTTTGTTTTTTGGGAAACAAATCATTGAATTGCTTCATTGTAGCATATTGTATTTCATTGTTAGTAAATATATGGTTAGTCTCATATGAATGTTAGCATTCTTACCAATGTAAAAACATGTCTAAATCTGTTCGTTATGAATTGCTTGTATTGTTAATTTGCAAATATTTGACATTTTATGTTATCTTTACAGCTCAAACAAAAGATAGCTTCAGCCACCTCAGCCATCAAATCTGTTTTTGGACAAGAGGGAGCCCAACTGGGAGCAGTAAGCATGATGTTGTGAGATTCTTTTAGGCTCTGATTTCTATACAAGTTATGCTGACATTTTATTGTAAAACTGCAATGTAGAATTGAATCTTGTAAAAGAAGATGGATCCCTGTATTTTTCGATCTTTTCCTTTTTTTTTTCTTCCTAATGTCTTTGCTTAATAGTGACTAGAAGTGTACAATGTTGTATGAAATATTCTAATTGATTTTCCACTTCTTCTTTTCTTGTTCTTCCCAAGGTCATGGCAGTTAGTGAGTCATCTAGTTTGCATGCCTCTTTGAAGAAGGAAAGCTATTGTTAATCAGATTCTTCCCGTATTTGCCTCAGACTGCAAATTTTGTTCAATCAAAAGAAAGGTATTAATGTAATCAATATCCTTTTACTTATCGGGGGCAGAAAACATATTTACTCTCCTTTTTTGAAGAATGTGTGCTTTTCATTTGTAGCATTGAGTAAAATGGTGACATTTTAATGAACTATGAAACTAAAAACCAGTTCAAGAGAATTGTCCAAACTGTGCAAAATTTATTTTGTGCTCACTTTAGTTTGATTTATGTTGATCTATGGATTTAAATGGATTTAAATGGGTCGCCTTTGTGTGAATGCTTGATCTTTATATATTCACCTAGCTCCATATATGTGGCAATCAAATAACTTTCTACTAGCTTAATTTCCTCCATTCACAAGGATATATAGAGTGAAGCAGCTTTTAAAGAATATTTTAGTTGGTGTTTCCAGAAGTTCAATTATAGTTAGTTGGTGTTTCTTGCTTCAGTAGTTGATGTATTTGTTTCGGCTTGTGGTGGCTATGTAAGTATAGGGTAGAACATGTTTATCAGGTCATTGCTTGGTTGGTTGAGATATATAATTTTTTTTTTCAATATTGTTCTTTATGAGTTCTTATTCTATTATTTGAATTTAACTTATTTATGATTGTCTTTAAAAACACACAGAATCAAGCAAGATGTTGGAGTGGAAGTCATAGAAGGTTTGATGGAAGAAGCTATTACATGAAAGACTGGAAGTCACACTCAATAGTTTAAGTTTTATTTTCACCAAGTGTTTGTTAACTACGTTAACAAATTTTTCAGGTTGTAACTTTTCTTTTTGTATGACTTCAACTTGTAACTTTTCTTTTTGTATGATTTCAGGTTGCAGTGAAGGGAGCATCACTACAAAAAGTCATTCTTGAAATCGTAAAAGGAAAGTGGGAGCAGGAGAGGGACTAAGTTCTGCTTGCCACCATTGATGACTCTTGTAAGCATGTTCGAGATTTATTAATTATTGCTTAAACAAGCATGCATTTGTAAGTATGATTGTGCATGTAAAAGAGTATTATATGCCAAATTAGATATGGTAATTAAACTTTGTATATGGATGCTTGGGGTGGGAGCTGTGGAGAGATGTGTTGAGGGCAACGCTGGAGCATGGGCTGGCACCCAAGTCGTGGACTGACTACTTGTACTTGTCAGTGGGTGGAACTCTTTCCAACGCTGGAATGAGTGGCCAAGCTTTCAACCATGGACCTCAGATTAGTAATGTTCATGAGCTTGACGTTGTTACAGGTAATTCATTCACACTTTCTTATATATATAACTATTCTATAGATCATTTTTCTGTAAGCTAGGTTTTCAATTCAGTATTTTATATCAACCATTGAGATCGAAGAAAATGATGATTTTAGTAGATATATTGTGGTGTATTTGTTGTTTGATCATTAAACTAATTAATCTTCGTCTGTATGAACGTCCAAATAGAAAGGCAGTTAATGTGATATTCCTTTGTGGACTGTAGCATATTAATTAATGTATGCCTTCACATGGGCTCTTTTTTGTTAAATGATTCTCATCAATCACATTAGTAAGTTGTTGTGGGTTGCTGCCAAATATACATTTTGATTAATGCATGGTGATTGGTGGTTGTGGGTATGTATGTTCAAATTCAATCTTTGGCAGTATCATGATATCAATATTGCATTAATGACCTTAATTCTTGGATTAATTGCAGGTAAGGGTGAGCTCATGACATGTTCAAAAGAGTGAAACTCAGAGTTGTTCCACGCTGTTCTTGGTGGGCTAGGGCAATTTGGAATCATCACTAGGGCTAGAATTGCTCTTGAACCAGCACCCCAAAGGGTATCTTTCTCTAGCTCTTCTCACTCTCTATGTATATTAATTTTAAACTTGCACTTAAATATTCTTTCAAATATATGGGTTTGGCAGTGGGACACATACTTTTGTGCAAAAAAATTTCTAGTATTTGTTAGTGACAAAACCTAAAAAGCAAGGAATAATGACCTAAAAAGCAAGGGAGGGATGGGGGATGATGGGTCATGGGTCATGGGTCCACTAAATGGACCTTTTTCCACATTTTTTTTTATATCATCCTCTCTCCCTTTTATCATTACTTTCCCACTTCTTTGGTTATCTCCCACCTTTTTTTCATTTCCTATCATTTTTAGTAACTTCGACTTTATTATATACTTCACAAAATCATCTTAATTCGACATCGGAAGCATTTTTGGTGTAATTTCTAAGTTTGCCTTGAAAATCTGAAACCTGACAACAATATTCCTCTCTTGCATGCCTATGTTTTTCACTTGCCCTTAGATTCCTTGTGACTTTGCTCTAACTGGAAATTATCGGGATAATATTAAGGTATTTGTGAGCTTGATTTTTAGTTAGTGAAGTTGTGCACTTATGTTTTATATGTGCTATCTTGAAATCACAATACACCTAATTGGGCATATTCTTTATTTTTTTTCTTTCTACTGGACTGTTTGCATTTTGGGTTGAATTTTATTTTTAATTAGTACTCCATTTTTGCCTTGTTTCAGTGGGAGCGAAGGAAGGACAACACTTATACCCAAGAAGCTAGATATCAATGAAGTCCGGGCTAAATGGGCAAACTTTGTGGGGCAGTATATGTAGACTAATGTTGGATTATTGCATCTATGACACCTTTTTGACTTGATTTTGTAGGCCATGTGTTTAGTTAGACTAGCTTGGAGTATATATATGATTGATTACTTTGTTAGATTAGCTTGGGGATATTAATGATTGATAGGCTAGCTTTGCTGGATAATACTTTTGATATATGGCAGCAATTTGGTAGATTAGATTGATGCTTGATATTTTGGAAAGATATATATGGAGGGTTTTTGTGTATGGCATGGTTGGTTTTGTAAATGGAATTGGGTTAAGGCATATATACAATTACTATCTTGAAATATCTTATATTATTTGGTACTTTATAAATTTCAATTCTTTATTATTGTGAATGGTATTTTGTAAATGTATAATTTATTAGGAATGTTAATTATGATGGGAATCAATTTGGAACAATGGTTGTACCAAAACAATCTATCTCATCAGATTGTGCATCTTTGTTTATAATTGCATTGTGGTCAAAGACAATTGGGAGCTTCTTAAAACAGATGTAAACAAGCACATTATACAACAGTTTTTCGATCAAAAGCGTGGTCTATACCCTTAACTTACAATTGTTCAATATCAGAAACCATTGTCTAATCCATAAGCATACCATACAAACCTTAAAAAGCCATTGTGCTAAATGCCTTCATACAACAGTTTCTAACTCAAAACCGATGTACCAAATAAGTATATACAACAGTTATATGGTTAAAACCTGATGTTTTTAATGCATTCATACAACGGTTTCATGTAAACACCGTAGTATGAAAGACCTATAGACATTGCAGTATACCTATTTTCAATAGCCTACACAACGGTTATTATCAATAAATCGTTGTCTTCATGGGTATTTCACCTCGTGTTTGTATCTAAAATAGTTGTAAAACTCATGCTTTACATAAGGTAACCGTTGCTTGACATATATCTACACATCGGTTTTTACATATAAACCGATGTGTAGGTTGGCACTCAACAACGGTATTCACCAAATCATTGATTTTAAGGGTGTATATACAACGGTTGTCTATGCATAACCGTTGTGTAGGTGCACCAGGACAACGGTTAAAATCCGTTGTCTATTGAGGTATGAATAGACATCAGTCGATTAGACGACAGTAAATTAGAAACTCACACAACGGTTAAAATCCGTCGTCTGATTGCTATTTTGTAGTAGTGACACGTTGAGGCAAAATTTCCATTTTCTTTCCTCAGACAATTGTAGGTCACATGGCTATCTCTTATTTTGTTCGGTTATAATTTGTTGTAAGAATTAATAGAAGTAATGGCTCTGATAACCGAACTTCGGATTTCTAACTAAGTTGTGCTTCTGATGGGTCTGCGACCCTTTTTTGTTGTGGTACAGGCAGTTGTTGTTTATTAGAAGTGTTCTTTACAGATTTATAAAATTTGGGCTACTCCATTCTCAGGGGAGGTTCTGCCGAATTTTCGGTAGGATTTTCCTTGGCTTTGGATCTCATAAGACCACTTCGGGTTTCATGGTGGAATCCGGGGACGGTCTTGTCAAGTTGGTATCAGAGCTTTAGGTTTCAGATTCTTTGACTCTGCTCTAAAAGTGCATCCTTGTTATTGATAAGTGTCTGGCTTTTCATTTAGGTATCACGCCTCCTCGACGTGGCCGACCGCAGGGCACCCACCATAGAGTTATTGAAGATGTGGATGAGACTGTACAAGATTTTGAGCATTCAATTGATAGATTAGCAGAGGCAGTGACTACAGCGATGCGTACTAGAGCCTTTCCTAATGGCGAGTTTAGTGTTGAGCGTGCCTATAAGCTTGGGGCTTCTAACTTTTCTGGCACTTTGGATCCTAGCGTGGCAAATAAATGGATGATTCAGCTGGAGAGGAATTTTGAGGTTATGGGATGCCCTGATGACCGGAGGGTTACTTTAGCTACATTCCTGCTAGTGGGTGATGCTAATTACTAGTGGGATTCTAAGCGATTGGGACTCACGACAGCTGAGATTAGTTGAGACAGGTTCAAGAGAGCTTTTTATGAGAAGTACTACCCTAGAGCTTATTGCGATGAGAAGAGGGTTGAGTTGTTGTAACGCCCCGAACCTCGGGCCCATAAAAACCTGTTTTCTCTTTCTTTTGAGCCACGCGTAACAATATAAGTAAATACAGTTTTTCCAAAAACATTTAAACACACCACTATGTAAAAATAGTTATTAAAATCTTTAGTAGGTCCCACTACCTCGTCTTCTCCCCACTGCTTCCTCAGTCTGCTTAACCTGCAAAACAACAACAAACACACTGCACCATATCCATGGTACATCGGGTCATTCAAACAAACAACCCGGTAAGCTTACTAGAGCTCGTATGAGTGAAATAACGTAACAACTATCCTCAATAAATAATTACATGGTCCCAAAATACTTTTCCTTAATTATCACAGTTTACAATCCACAACATATTCACAATAATACCAAGGCATAAACACCAAGTCCATAATTCATCAATCACATAAAATTTCACCAATAATAATAAATCATTCCGGAAATCAATTGCCTAATCGTCAATTGTTAACCTCAACCTCAAATCATTCACATCTTAAATAATAACCTCAAAGCATAATCATCATCATTTCCATCCTCAAGGATTCAATCTAGACTTTACCAAGTCCTAGCCAAACAAACTCCTAGCAAACAAATGAATACAAGCAACCAAACAATTAAACTATCTAATTTCACTCACAGTGAAACCATGTGAAATGACCGAAATGCCTTCACGACGCCATTGCTCGGATATCAAATTCGGCAGCATAACGATATCAGGAATGAGATTTCCCGAGCGTGTGTACCTGTTAAAACCAGACAACCAAATAAATACCAATCAAAAAGACAAATTGCCATTAAACGACCGAAACAGGCAATAACCACCACACACGGTGGCTGCCCAACCCCAAACAACACACAAACATCAACAAAAACTCACCAAAAGGACCTAGAAAGGTTTATGGGACCTCAATTGAGTGGATTCGGGTCAAACAACCATTAACCCGCTGCCAAGAATGGTGGTTCGGATGGTGGCAGCGGCGGCACAAACCTGGGAATACCAAAAATCAACTCCAATTAATCCTAATTGCACAATAGAACCTTCAATTGCGCAAAAACAACTCGAATTTAAGTCCAATTTCAAGAAATTCGAAATAGGCATAAACCCTAAAATCGAATTTCCAATTTCTCAAAATTGGACATGCCCACCTTAGGGGAAGGATTACCCATACCTCGAGGATCAATTCTCGTAACTGGGTCGATGGTCAAATCTTGCCGAAAATGGCTGAAATGGACGGCAGAAGCCAACGGCTAAGCTTGGCTTTTCTGAGCTTGTTTCTGCGCACATGGGGCATCGGTCAGCTCAAGGGGATCACGCCAGTGGTCCCGCGCCGCCAGGAAAGTGGCCAGACCACTGCCTCCAATGGTGAGGCCGCACGCAGAGGAGAAGAGAGAGAAATAGTCTGCGGGAGAGAGAGAGAGAGAGAGAGAGAGAGAGAGAGAGAGAGAGAGAGAGAGAGATCGGGGTCGGGGTCAGGGAAGGGTGGTCGGCATTTGGGGGTGCTCGCCGGAGGTCGAAGTCTACGGGGTGGCCGGCGATGATGGCTAGGAAAGGGGTGTGTGCGCGCGGAGGGAAGTGCGAGAGAGAGAGAGAGAGAGAGAGAGAGAGAGAGTGTGTGTGTGTGTGTGTGTGTGTGTGTGTGTGTGTGTGTGTGTGTGCGAGAGGAGAGAGAGTGATTTTGGGTTTTTAAAACCCATCTCAATAAATTTACAAAATTATCCTTCACTTCAAACGTCGGTAACTTTCAAACTGTAATTCGGATCGACGCGTGCTACATGTCTACGAACTCGTGAACTCGAGACATATTCAATGTGCCCAAAGTCAAAGACGAAAGCCCACTAACTTTAAAGTAAACTTTTGGGTCAAGCCCAATTTTAAAACAAAAATTAAAAATTAAATTAAAACCTTTTTAAATTCCAAATAAATTCCCAAAATTCTTAAAATAAAACTTAGAAAAATATGGGGTCTCACAGTTCTTGAGGCTGAAACAGTGACCTATGACAGTGGTAGAGTATGAGAGGAAGTTTACTGAGCTTTCCAGGTTTTGCCCAACACTTGTGGCAGATGAGACATAAATGTTCGAGGTTTAATGAGGGTTTGCCGAATTTTCGGTAGGATTTTCTTTGGCTTTGGATCCCACAACACCACTACAGGTTTCAGGGTGGAATCTAGGGATGGTCTTGTCAGATAATTCTTCTCATATTCCTTCAGTTGTCTTGAGGCATAATCTATCACTTGACCATTCTGCATCAGCACACATCCAATTCCTCTTGTGGACGCATTAGCGTAGACTTCATAATGATCTTTCTTGTTGGCAAGACTAACACTGGGGCTCTTTTCTTGAGTTCTTGATATGCTTCTTCACACTTCTTGTTCCATTCAAACTTGACTCATTTTCCGAGTAACCGAGTCAATGGGGTAGCAATTTTGGAGAAACCTTCTACAAATCTTCTGTAATAACCTGCTAGTCCAAGGAAACTTCAGACTTTTGTCATGTTCTTATGTTGTTCTTATTTTAACACTACTTCAATCTTGCTGGGGTCGGGATATAATCTTTCCTCGGAAATGATGTGACCGAAGAACTGCACTTTTGTTAGCCAAAACGCACATTTTGACTTCTTGGCATGTAGCTGCTTCTCAAGTAACGTCTGCAACATAATCCTCAAGTGCTCTTTTTGTTCTTCTTGAGATTTGGAGTAGATCAGGATGTCGTCGATGAAAAAAATGACAAATTTATCCATATATGGGTGTAATATTCGTTTTATCGAGTCCATGAATGCGGCAGGTTCATTTGTTATTCCAAATGATATCACAACGAACTCGTAATGTTTGTACCTTGTGCGAAAAGTAGTCTTTGGAATATCTTCTTCTCGAACTCTGAGTTGATGGTAGCCAGATCTTAGATCAATCTTTGAGAAATACATGGCTCCACTGAGTTGATCAAATAATTCATCTATCCTGGGGAATGGATATTTGTTCTTGATGGTGACTTCGTTCAGCTTCCGACAGTCTATACAGAGTCGCAAGGATCCAGCATGCTTCTTGACGAATAAGATTGGGGCTCTCATGGTGATGTGCTTTCTCTGATAAAGCCTTTACTCTTCAGGTCATATAATTGCTTCTTTAATTCCACCATATCAGTAGGTGCCATACGGTAAGGCTGAATTGAGATCGTTTGAGCTATTGGTACAAGCTCAATCTTGAATTCTACTTCTCTTAGTGGTGGAATTCCTGAAAAATCTTCTAGAAAAACTTTTGGATAGTCGTCCACCACTGATATTGATTCTTCTTTCTTCTTCTTGGATTGGGTGGAAATTATAAGTGAGTAACACAACATGACTCCCTTGCTTTTGAAGCAGACTTTCAACAATGGTTTGATGGATTGTAGTCGTCTGTTCAGTCGGATGATCACTTCTTCATTTTCCTTTTTGACTACTCGTACTTTCCTCCTTTCATAATCAGGTAAGGGTTCAACATGCAATCCTAGCTTCTTAGCAAAGCTAACTGAGACAAATGAATGTGAAGCACCCTCTTCAATAAAAATTCTAACTTCAATATTTGAAATGAGTATAGTACTGTCAAGTGGGGTTTCTTCTTGGTTAGCTCTCACAACAAATACTCGTCCTCCTCTGGGTTATTGTGGCCTTCGTCCACCACCTCTTCTATGGAAGTCTAAGAGAAGAAACATGATGAGCTTGGAGGCCATTGAGATTTATGTTATCGGATGATTAGATTCCTAAACGTTCCTAGTCAATGAAGAGATTTGTTAACTGGACATTAAGATTCCAATAAGTCAAGACTAGCATATACGCTTGCTCATGACTCTGGTTTGGTGAATCTTATCCCACAGTGTAGGGACACTGGAGCAGGTATGTGGATGCATGCTTGGAGATATGTTCACTGAACTAACCGAATAAAGAATCCTAGATGGAGCTTTACAGCATGTCAAATAGAAACTCTGTGGTTATGATAGATACTGATTAGTCCTTAGACCTGAGACACGTACCACCGATTTCTTATGTGTGTGTTCATTGTACTTTGACCGCACAAAATGGACCAACACAATCAAGCATGGGTTACATGTGTACGTTGGGTGCATTGACACACATACAGAGGCATGTGCGTGTGCAACATGGAATTTCTCACCTTCCATAAAGAAGAAGATATCCCAAGTTACAAAGACTTGCAAAGTCTTTGGCCAGAGCATTAAAGTCACAATATGATTATATCTTGTAATGGGTTTTGACACGAGTTCCATGCCCAAGATTTAATCGGGATATAAATGAGAAAAGAACCATACAGTATTGTAATCATAATTGAATAGGTTCGAGGCTAAATTCTAGCCTTGTTTAGGATTGCGGTGGTGGACCCAAAAGCTGTTGTTGATGACAATTCTCAATCACCTACATCAGTTTTGGTGTTTGGTAAAAAAATAAAAAACTGTTTTTCCCTACAATTCTCAACTCCCCACAGCAAAAACAGAAATAAGGTTTCTACCTGCTTTTGAAAACTGCAGTGAATCACAGTAACAATTAATATATTATTTTTGCTAAAATACCCTCATTGTGTTTTGAAAATCACATCTCTTATGCCTATTTTATTTTACGTTTTGTTCTGCTTTGATCCATCTTCTCCTTGAACGTTTCTCTCTTCAAAGGACCCCTATGCATCCTAGCGCTTGGACCATCTCATTCTCATCTCTATCATCATCAAACTACCCATCGTTTCCGCCTCTGACGCCATCGAACCCAAGTCACGTGAGTTATTTTATTTTATTTTTCTGATTTAGGTTTTCACAATCTCTTTGTTTTTTTTTAGGGTTTTGAATAGAATTTGTATGTGGATTTTTTCTCAATCGATTTGATAGATTATGAATTTTTGTTTGTGAATCCCCTTGTTTTCTTTGCAAACCCATCTTTAGGGCTACCCATCGGTTGATTCGGATCGGTATTAGGGCTTACCAAACCAAAACAAAAAAATTTGGTATTTTTCAATTTCGGTATTTTTTGGTTTCGGTATTTTTTGGTGTGGTAATTTTTGGTAAACTTCAGTTTTCGGTTCGATTTCGGTAATTTTGGTATCGGATGCTTTGGGTTCATTTTTTATTTACTTCGGTATATCTTTAGTTCATTTTCAGTTTACTTCATTATATCTTCGGTTCATTTTCGGTTTAATTATAATAATACTAATTATTATATACCAATATAAATTAAAATTTAATCAAGGCTCAAGTACATTTACATCCATCAACTATAGAATCCATTTCAAGTTGGTCCAAGAACTATAAAACATTTCAAATTTTCCCATTAACTATAAGGTTTATTTCAAGTTGGTCTACGAATTATAAAACATTTCAAATTTCCTCATTAACTATAGGGTTCATTTCAAGTTGGTCCACGAACTAACAAAAAACATACAGAATAGTAGACAAAATCGAGTTGACAAAAAAATCGAACCGAATCGGATTATTTATATATAATTATATATTTTATATTATATAGAAGTTATATATATTGAAGAAAAAAGATGTAAGTTGTTTTTTGCACATGTTGGGGTTTGAACCCATGACCTTGTGAGAAGAGTCAAAGTATGAATTTTCACTACACCACTTAACCACTTATAAAATTTAAGTACATGCAATATATTTATAGGCATACTGATAGTTGAAATATAATAATTTATAAAATTAAATATGGTTTATATATCATTCTTTTTTTTTAAGATATTATTTTAGGTCTCTATTTAAATATTATCATTGCAAAAAGTTTAAAAATTTTACTAGTTTATATTTTATACAATTTATAGTTTCTATATTGTAAACATATTACTAAAGGTCCAAAACTATAATTTATATACTAAAATTATTAGAGTATAAAGTTAATTTTTAAGGTATAAGGTTTCAGACTTTATGGTTTAGTGTATAAGGTTATGGTTTAGACTACCAATTATAATTTTATAAATTATTATATTTCAAGTATCAGTATGCCTATAAATATATATTTCATGAGTAGTATTGGTAGTTTAGTATAGTACTAGTATTAATTGCAATAATATTAATATTAATATTAGTAATAATATATACTAGGGGAAAATGTTAGCAAAAGGACTATAACTATACCCCTATTTTCAGTTAAGAATTCTGTTTTCACTTTGCTTCAATCAATAACTATTATTTTTCAAGTGCTTCAATCAAGGATATTTCGTCAATTCTGTCAAAACTTATGTTAAAATTGATCACGTGAGGGTCACGTGACCAATTTATAAGGCCAAAAAAGTCTTTTCTCATAAAAAAATTTAAACTAAATAAATTTAAACAAATTTTTTTTAAACAAAAAAAATTCCCTCCATTTCCCTCCATCTCCCACCTTCGCCACCCCCTGCACCATGTCGACCCAACACTCCCCTCACCCAGCCCAGCCTCACCCCGCCCCGCCCTTCCCGTCCCCTTTCTCTCATATCTCTGTGCGCTATCCCTCCCCCTCCCCCCACCCATCCCAGCCCTAGCGCGTCCAGCTCCACCACCCCAACTCAGCCCCAACCCCGTCGCAAAACCCAGTCACACCTAGCCCCAGCCCCGTCCACCACATGCTCACCCACTAAAGCCTTCAGTTCACCCAAGTTGACAATAACACCAGCTCCAGAGCAATGCTCAGCCATGTTACCCATCTTCTCTTCACTCCCACCATTGACAACAAACTCAAAAGTCTATTTTTCAACGTTAACTACAAGAGGCCATTGATTTCGGCTGGTAAAAGCCCTCCTTTACCTTTATGTACAGCCTCAGTGAAGCTCCTGAAAGCTTCGCTCGCACACACGCCGATTAGTAAAGGATTTTTCCCTCTCTTTCTGGACAAAACGTCGCAGATTCTTCTACAATTCCCGTCCCTATCTTCGAATCCAGAAATTGGTATAATCATAACCCCCGCTCTTTCTGGAATTACTACTTCTTGAATGAACGCTCAAGAAATTGGTAACTACGGGTCAAGAATGTGGTAAGTTATCACTTTCTTGATCTGGAGTTACCACTTTCTTGAGTATTCATTCAAGAAGTGGTAACTATTATCAAGAATGTGGTAAGTTACCACATTTTTTATCCCGAGTTTCCACTTTCTTGGGCACTCGTTTAAGAAGTGTTAACTTTGAATCAAAAATGTTGTCACTCTTAAAAAAAGGCATAATAGAGGAGTTACCACATTCATGATCCGGAGTTACCACTTCTTGAATGAACGCTCAATAAAGTAGTAACTCTAGATCAAGAATGTGGTAAGTTACCACAAACTTAATCTGGAGTTACCAATTTCTTGAGCGAGATATTAAGAATGTGGTAACTCCTCTATTATGCATTTTTTTAAGAGTTACAACATTCTTGATCCAGAGTTACCACTTCTTAAACGAGTTCTTAAGAAAGTGGTAACTCAGGATAAAACATGTGGTAAGTTACCACATTCTTGAATGTAGGTACTACTTCTTGAATGAATGCTCAAGAAAGTGGTAACTTACCACATTTAGAAATTTGAGTGAGTGTGTGCATTATAAACCATATGTCAATTCAATGCATTCACAAGATATGAACTTGGATAACCAAACACTTATTGGAATGCTCTCTATTTTCACACAAGTGTTTAAGGGTTAGTGTATGCACTCAAAGCAATGTTGTGCACATGCCTCTATATGCTTTCTAGCTACTCAATCCCATCTCTACTAGTCATACACAAAATCTCTTGGATCAAAAGGACTTTTATTAGGTTGTAATGGGGTTTAGGGGGAAGGATTAAAGAAATGAAAGAAAAGGGTTATCACAAATTTCAAGCAAACATAATGAGCAATTCTCTTGTTGAAATTCAAGAACTTTAGGGACTCTAAGATGCTTGCCAAAACTCAACTCTGAAACCATTCCCCCAAACTTAAACTAAAAACTTTTTTTATTTCTTGAATGAAACTTTCTTTTTGGTATTTTTTTTTTCTTTTCCTTCTTTTGTTTTTGTTTTTGTTTTTGATTTCTTCTTCCTTTTTTCTTTGTTTTTTGTTTCTTTGCATACATAGAACACCCCCACACTTGTCTTTCTCAAAACCCCCAAACTTATTTCTTTGCAAGCACCTTAACATAAATCAATCTCAGATTACTCACTAATTAGCTTGGAAAGAGTAAGGCTAATGTTTAAGCAAAATGGTAAGACATTTGTAGTGGAAATAAATGAAAGGCTAACATAAAGACACAAAATAGCAATCTAATAGATATAACATATTTAGGAATCACGCTCAATCGCCATTGTGCCCAGAAACGACGTTAGAAAGCCTAGCTTTGCCGCCGATTTCATTTGCCGATTTCGGCCACCTCTGAGCTCTAAACATCAAATTGATTGGTGGGTTTTTCTCTCCTTGTCATGGGATTACATTTCCCCATGGTGTTGTGAATTGAATTTCTAGGGTTTATGTTCATTTCGGGTTCACCTTGAATTGAGTCAAATTGAGTTGTTTCTGAGATTTTTTTCATCCAATTGAAGTGTCTGAGTTGAAATTGGACCGAAATCTTGTGACTTTGGGTGGATTCTAGATTGTGTTGTCGCTGCCTCCGTCAAGTACGCCACTTTTGGCGACGGGTTGGGTGATTTTTCGTGTCGTTCAACCTCCCTAGGATCCTAGTAGCTGAATTCTAGGTTCGGTAGTGTTTTTGGGTGAGTTCTATGTGTTGTTTGGTGCTGAGCAGCCACTGTGTGTGGTGGAGACCACCCGTCTTAACCGTTGTACGATTAAGTTTGTGAATTCTGGTTTTGATTGTGTTGGTTGTCTGGTCTTAATATGTTTGTTGGCTTAGGAATCTGTAACTCGATGTCATTTCGGTTGTTGAACCTGAAACCTTAGTTTGGTATTTTACCGACGAGGGTATTCGTGTTCATTCCACTAAATCTAATCGATTTAGTTTTGAGTTAACGTTTAAGTAAACCTTAGACTTTTGATTGTCATAAAGGTAGTTTGGTCATTTTACGTGACCCTCGAGGAACGAAACGGTTAGACGGTGAATCTCATGTGGTGGTTGTCGTGTGGTACAAGCTAAGTGGAGCTTTGTTCAAAATTCAAATAGGTGATTCCTAGTTTTGGTCTTGTGATTTTTGTTGTTAGACCTTTGTTGTCTAATTTGTGTGATTTGGTGAACTGTTATTGTTCAATTAAATGGTACCGGAGCCTAAACATACACAAGTTGATTGTGATGGCACGTTTAGTTGCCGGTGATGCTCGTTTGAGCTGTTTTATTGTTGTGTTGTTATTGGCCATTGACTTGGCATTAAACTTGTTAATCTTCAAGGTATGTTAATTATCATTGTTGGAATTTTCTGATGTTAAGGTGATAACTGCTAAGGTTAACTTACCTGCTTGGTAAGATGAAAATGAATTGGATAAGACACTTAATAACCAAATTAATAAAAGGGTTGTTTCGTGTACTTGCATGTTAGTGAATTAAAATGAGTTATGGTACATTCTAGAGACTTCACGTAAGCTCTTGTTTGTTGAGTGCATGTGACCCTATTGTATCTAATAATTGGATATCATAATTTGACTAAATAGTTACTCGATAAAGACGATTAATGTCTATTAGAGAACTATTTATGATGGTTGAGATGAGAATGATTTATGTTGATGATTGATTGATTTGTTGCCTATATTGCATGATGAATTGACATGACAACTGAGTATGATAATCAATAAATAATAAATTGATTATGCAGATAATTATTAGATATGCTGCCTAGATTGCTTTAGAAATTGGCATGACATTGATCATGTAAATCAATATTTGATAAATTGATCACACTAATGATGTTTGAGTGTTTAGACCACTAACTTGAAACAAAGGGTCATGTAGTGATGACATTGGGTTCCATCCCCTAAATCCACCGGTGGGGTTTACCTAGTGAGTTGTGGCTCCCTAGGGACGTTTGTTGTAATTTATACAATCGCGTGGTTACTACTTCTTTGAGTAAGTTAGGTTGTTGTGATCAGAGGATCAAATGGTTAGAACGTCTCGCTACCCATTCAATTGTGTTGACAAGGAGATATATTTGATTATCGGTTAGTGTGGGTCCACTGTTATTTATACATATATACAGGTGTTGCCTCTTTTTCAAGCCAGGTACGCATGCATTAGTGTGCATAAAATAAAATTTATATGGCATTATGATCATTAAAATGTGAATATGATTATAAGATGTTGATTAATAGTTAAATTAATGATTAACTATTAAATTGTATGGTGATGCGTTGATTATCAGCCTGCTTAACCTGCAAAACATTAACCACACTGCACCATATCCATGGTACACCGAGTCATTCAAATAAACAACCCGGTAACCTAACTAGAACTCGTATGAGTGAAATAACTTAAATAATAACCTCAATAATTCTTCTATTTCCATAATCAATAATAATCCACAATAAAATCCATAAATACTCAATCACATAATGATTTCATCACCAATCATCCAAATCTCAAGATAAATCATAAATCCTCGTATTCTAATCAAATCTCATCAATAAATAATCCGGCAAATCAAATGCCTAATCGTCAACTATTAACCTCAATCTCTAATCATTCACAACCTAACTCATAACCTCAATGCATAATCAATTCATCATTGTCCATCCTCAAGATTCAAGCCTAGACTTACCAAGTTCTAGCAAACAAATGCACACAAGAAATCCAGCAAACAGTTAAACTAACAAATTTCACTCACAGTCTAACCACGCGAAAAGACTACAATGCCCTTCTTGGCTCCTTTGCTCGGATCTCCAATCCGGCAGTATAACGGCATCGGGAATGAGATTTTCCGAGCCCGTGTACCTGTTAAGACCAGACAATCAATAAATACAATTCAGAAACACAATTGGGCCACTGACGACCGAAAAGGGCGGCCGCCACCACACACGGTGGCTGCCCCGCCCCAAACAACACACCAAAATCACCGAAGACTCACCACAAGCTTCGGGTGACTGGCCAGAGGCCAAAAATAACCAATTCCAGCCATCGGTGTGGCCAAACGCGGCGGGACCCACGGCGGTCTGTGGTGGTCAACCTGCGCGAATTTCAAAACTCAAAAATTATCGAAAACGAATTACACAGGCACGAAGGAGACGTCGAGATGATCAACTTTTATACCTGGGTCGACGGCCAAATATGGCTGGAAAAGCTCGAAACTGGCCGGAGAAGTCGCCGGCCATGTCAGCGTTGATCCGCCGTCGGGGAGCGTCGGGTGGACGATCGGAGCACACCACCGTGCTCGGCTCGACGAGAGGAAGCTTCCAGGGCCGGAGCTGGGCCGCGAAGATGCCGGAAACGGTGAGTCAACGCCGGACCTCCAAACGGGCGAAAACTGGTTCTTGGGTCTCGAGGCATTTCTGGGCTGCGCTGCCACCAAGGGGAGGAAGAAGGGAGGGAGATGACCTCGTTTGGGCTTCGACCTCCGGCAGCCGTCGCCTGACGCGCCCTCACGGGCCGATGATGGCGGCGGCTGCACTGTGCAGTGCGAGAGAGAGGGAACTGCGTGGGGGAGAGAGAGAGAGAGAGGTCTGACTTTTTGGGTTTTAAAACCAACTTTCATAAAAATTACAAGTGTGCCACTCACTTCACATGTCCGTATCTTTCAAACCGTAACTCCGATTGACGCGTGTCGCGTGTCGCGTGTCTACGAACTCGTGGACTCGAGACCAATCCAACGGACCCAAAGTCAAACACGAAAGTCCATTAGTTTTAAAAGTCAACTTTTTGTCACGTCCAATTTAACACAAAATTTAAAAATTAACCCAAAACCTTTTTTAATTTCAAATAAGTTCCCAAAACTTTAAAGTAAGTTATCAAAATATTTAAAATAAATCTTTGAAAAAAAAATTCCGAGGTCTTTCACATTTCGTTTCCTTATAAAATCTCTTAAAATGAACAAAGTAGAATAAAAATTTTAAATTTCCAAAGAAATTTGGGTCGGGTTGTTACAACCTTCCCCCTTTACAAAAATTGCATCCTCGAAATTTAGTATAAACTTAAAAGATATGTGACCCTCTAATTCAAAATCTTCTATCAAGTTTCGAAACCGATTCCTCCAATGTATGATCCAACCAAGAGACTTGACCAAAGTTAATCTCTCCTTATATGTAGTACCTCGCTTTCCTGATCCAAACAAATTTAGGTAGGTTGTCGCTATGTTGATATCCAGTGGTGAGCCACAAGCTCTTGTCTTGAAATTATGGTGATGACGTGCCCTGAAATTCATTAGGTGATCCATTAAAAGTTTCATCATTGTACCACAGAAGTATACATCACGGATAGGTAATGAGAGTATGTCTTCGTGCCCATAAAAAATCAAGATGAGACGTCAAGATCGTTATCAGTGCATGATCATGTATTATGTTGTCTGACCACAACAATATACAATCGAAGTGTTTGCTAAATTACTTGAGTTGACCCGCGACTCCTCAACTTGCATGAGTCATAACTGTAGTCCATAATTCTGTTTTCATATTCGAAGAAAACCTGAAATCTTGCCCAACTCTCTCAATTCATATCGATCTCGCTAATCTCCTTGCTAACAACATGTCAGGGTGATCAGTCTAACTCTCACCATGCTTCCGTTGCGCTACTCTAATTTACTTGTAAGCTCTAACAATATCCAATACTATTAAAGATAAAATCCGATGACAACCTCAAGCATCGTTATTGTGATTTCATCCATCGAGTAATCATTAACCTCCAATCGTGAAAGTTTAGTGGGTTACTAAAATTTTCGGGTTCACCCCTAACTTAATTCACCACTTCACATGCTACTAACAAACAATGTACTTCTTCTCTCTTTTTCTTTTATCAACACCACTAGCATCCATTACCTCAGGGCTGTCACTTTCCAGATGCTTACTATCTCCTAATTTTTATTATTGTTCATCCCCTACGGTCGTGTCACCCTACCCAGTTTCCTTAATTTTCCTCCATGAACTTCTGAAATAAAATCAATCCATAAAACTTTTAATCATACTTATGGTATACTTATTCCAATCCATAAACATAAAATAAAATCAATCAGGTGCCACCATATAAGGACATAAATCGTAACTTTTCCTCCACATAAACAATATCCAATCTGTAGACATTTATCCTTATTTATCTTTACTTATATCCATAAATTCTCAACTCCAAATTACAAGTTCCATTACATAACGAGGCCTGGCATTAATCCAACATAACTTATACATTTATCAATTCTTTGGACATTTATCCTCAACACAAGACACCAAGCTTTCCTTCCATCACATGATACTTAAGTCTCCAAAATGGTAAAACTGTTCATTACTATCCATCAAGTCATTAATCAACTCAACTTTTGAAAGGTTAGAATCACAAAAGTTCAGTCCATTTAATTTAATCATTGCTCAGTATGCTATCGACGTGTGATGTGTTTCCTTTATGTCCATTTTCAATACTTACTTGATTTCGTCATCGTTCATACACGTGTAAGTTTCTAACGTCTTTTGTCAATCCTCTTGTAAGGGCATGTCCCTCTACACAACTTCCTTACTTAACATCAATGAACTTCTAAAATAAAATCAAACTCATAAACCTCTTAATTATTTTTATAGTATCCTGATTCCAATATATAAACATTGTACATTTAACTCTTATCCTTTATTTCAAATGTCATGCTGTTAGCACACTTAGCACCATCCATCACATATCACATTACTTCAATCCTTTGAACATACTAGTTAATCACAAGTCACGAAGCCTTTCTTTCATTCACATCTAATTCTCAGTAATTTCCTTGCTCTTACTTCACACTTGCTTAAGATCCATTCTAATTCCAAATGAAATTTTCCTTGAGAATTTATATTCTTTTGTAATAACTAGATACACACTTTCATACTCCCACAACCGTAACGATACAAAATAATTCGTATCTCATCAACTTCCCTTGAATTTACTCCAATCTTAGTTTAAGTTAATTTCACACAAAACCTCCTTTTAGTCATAAATTGAAACTTCATAAGAAATTTATTTCATTCCAATATAGGTGAAATCTCTCAACCATCCACAGTAGTATGAAAATTCACTTTCCACAAAGGTTTAATGTTGTTACTTCATCAATCCTCAACCTCACTAGGGCAAAACTATAAACATCCAATACTATTTTTATCCAAAAGACTCAAACTTTCTTTCTTGAATTGAGTTATAACACCCCGAACCTCGGGCCCATAAATGCACTGAAACCTTGACATTTAAACTTCTTTTCAAAGAATGAGCCATGCATTTGACATAATAAATAAATACATTTAATAAATCATAGTGTGAGCCCAAAACATTTAAGTAAAATTTACTGTATAAAATCAGTTAAATCAAATTAAAATAGGTCCCACTGCCTCATCTTCTCCTCACTGCCTCCTCAGCCTGCTTAACCTGCAAAACACCAATAACCACACTGCACCATATCCATGGTACACCGGGTCATTCAAACAAATAACCCGGTAAGCTCACTAGAGCTCGTATGAGTGAAATGACTTAAACAATAAATCTCAATATAATCCTTCAATTTCCATGCTAAAAATAATTCACAATAAAACCCATAAATATTCAATCACACAATAATTTCATCACCAATCATCCAAGCATCAAAATAAATCATAAATCCTCGTATTCAAATCAAATCCCATCAATATATAATAATCATCATTCTGGCAAATCAATTTCCTAAACGTCAACTATTAACCTCAATCTCGAAATCATTCACATCCTAACTCATAACCTCAATGCATAAACCATTCATCAATTTCATCCTCAAGATTCAAGCCTAGACTTACCCAGTCCTAGTCAAATCAAGTCCTAGCAGACAAATGCACGCAAGCATACAGCAACAAAACAGACTATCTAATTTCACTCACGTCGCTCTTTGAAATCCCCCAGCTTTAATATCTTTTCAAAAATCCATTTTTAAATCATCTAAAAATTGTAAATCAAACTCTGAAAAGCAATTAATACTCTGAAGCTGTAAAACTATTAAAATATCTTAAACAGTACGCAATGCCTTTCTGAAACTGTCATTTAAAACATTTACTGATGTAATTTCATTTCGCAAAATGCTCCACAATTTGAAATCTCACGCCACACTAGTACCCGGGAAACTGCTGGTCATACACTGCCGAGTCATCTCTAGGCAAGTGCAGAGCAAATCTATACCTGCTGTGATGCTGGTCATACACCGCCGGTTAGGCAAGTGCAGAGCAAATGCTGGTCGTACACTGCCAACTAGGCAAGTGCAGAGCAAATGTCATGCTGGTCATACACCGCCAACTAGGCAAGTGCAGAGCGAGTGCTGGTCGTACACCGCCGAGTCATCTCTAGGCGAGTGCAGAGCAATATATACCTGCGTGCTGGTCGTACACCGCCGAGTCATCTCTAGGCGAGTGCAGAGCAATACATACCTGCTGAAGGGGGTACTAGTATGGCGGTTTGAAACCGCTTCTGTACATCTCAATCAACAACCTCTCAAAACTATCCTCCAAATAAAAACTGAAATTTAATTCTTTCCATAAATCCGTTTAAATAAAATTATTCTCAAATTGTGAAAGCTGCTCGATCAAAATCATTTTCTAAAGGACAGAAATTCATTAATAAAACTTCCCCAAAATAATACCAAAACCTTTTCTAGAAAACTGTCCATACTCAAATAAATCAAGAAAAGAGTTAAATTATAAAATGTACAAAACATTTCGAAAATCACGAATCCACTCACAGTCTACCCTGAACTATACTGAAACCTTTCCGAAATTGATTCCTACTCACGACCCCTTCCTCACTTGTTTGTCATTCCTACTCACAGTCTATTGTATGATAATTGCTAAATCCTCACTTAATCCTTTAGTCTCAATTTTCGTCAATTCCTTCTCATGGTCTGAACCCTATACTTGGCTTCCTTTAACATAAAGCATCAACTCACACAAAACCGACAATTTATTAACGGTACTCTACTTTAAAAGACCGATAAGTTTCACTCACAATTTATCTACGTAAAACACAGAAATACCCTTCACGGTGCCATTGCTCGGATACCAAATCCGGCAGCATAACGGCATCGTGAATGAGATTTCCCGAGCCCATGTACCTGTTAAGACCAGACAACCAACATTTAAATATTCATAGTTCACAACTTCCGTTCAACGACCGAAATGGACGGTAACCACCACGAACGGTGGCTGCCCAGCCCCTAACAACACACAAACACTCACCAATATGTAAACAAACCCTAGAATTGACCTTTAGATGTCCTGGGGAGGCTGATTGACAAGGAAAATCACCCGACCCGCCGCCACAAGTGGCGGAGCCGACGGTGGCAGCGGCGGCACAAACTTAAAAATACCCGAATTCAACTCCAAACAATCCTAATCATATAATTGAACCTTTAATTGCACAAAAACAACACGAATTTGAGTCCAATTTCAAGATATTCGAAAATAACATAAACCCCAAAATCGAATTTCTAAAATCTCAAAATTTAACATCAACACCTTAGGGGAAAGATTACCCGTACCTAGAGGATCGATTTTGTCAACTGGATTGATGGCCAATTATCGCCGGAAACGCCGGAATCGGCGGCGGAAGCTGGCGGTTGCGCTGGGCTTCTTTAGCTCATTGCTCCGTCGTGGAGCATCGTCTGAACAAACGGAGCCCATCGTTGGACTCGCCGAGGTGAGAAGAAGAGGACCCAGTAGGTCCGGTGTCCCGTCGTCGCCGGAAAATGTGATCGCCGGCGGTGGGCTGTGTTTTCTCTCGGCTGTTCCTGTGGGTGGAAGAGCTCGCCGGTGCAAGGAAGACTCGAGGGAGGATGGCCGGCGGCTAGGGGTCACGTCAGTGGCTTCGGCCGTCGTGGGTTGGCTGGCGAAGGTGAGTTCTCACCGGAGCTGGCCGTGCGCAGGGAGAGGGAAGAGAAGGCTGAGGGAGAATCGGGGAGAGAGAAATAAAAAGAGGAGAGAGAGAACCTTCTAGAGAGAGAAAGAAAATTCTAGAAAAAATCTGATATTTAAACCCAATTGTCCAATTTTACGAAATCGCCCCTCACTTTAAACGCCCATATCTTTCAAACTGTAACTCGGATCGATGCGTGCTACGTGTCTATGAAATCGTGGGATCGAAACCTATCTAACGGACCCAAAGTCAAAATCGAAAGCCCATTTATTTTAAAAGTCAACTTTGGGTTAAGCTTAAATTAAAACAAAAAGAAATAAATCGAAACCCTTTTTATTTTCCAAATAAAATCTCAAATCTTTAAAATACAATTCAACATCCTTTAAAACTTCTTAAAACCATAATTGAATAAATTTTAAATTTCTAGTGAAAATTGGGTCGGGTCGTTACAGAGTTCATCATCGAGTGCCAAGACTTTTAACAACGGGTATAAACAAGGAAAATTTATCATAGACATCAAAATAGTTTCTGTTGTTTCTCTTCCTCAAGTACTAATTATTTGATGATCCTCACAAGTACGAGTCAAGACTGAGACACGAGCAAGCTACTAATCGCATAAACATAGCGTTAAAAAAATAAACTATAACCCCCAAAACTTACCACAACTTCTATGAGGTCGGCCACGTCGAGGAGGCATATCCATACAAGCTGACGAGAACCTTTCCATAGACCGAAGGATGCACACGAGGTGCCGAGTCTACAAGAATTTTAAGCGAAAACTATTCAACCCGCCACCACGAGTGGCGGAAATCGGAGGTGGCAGGGGCAGCCTAACCTAGAAATTACCCAATTTCAACTCCAATTAATCCTAATTGCACACTGGAACCTTCAATTGCACAATAACAACTCGAATTCAAGTCTAATTTCAAGAAATTTGAAATAGGCATAAACCCTAAAATCGAATTTTCAATTTCTCAAAATTGGACGTGCCCACCTTAGGGGAAAGATTACCCATACCTTGAGGATCGTTTTTAACAACTGGAACGACGGCCAAAAGTCACCGAAAATGGCCGCAATCGGCGGTGTGGCCGATAGTGGAGATTTGGTTTCCCGAGCTCATTGATCCGTCATGGAGCATCGTATGAACGAACGGAGACCATGGCTAGACTCACCATGACGAGGGGAACAAAGCCCAGTAGGTCCGGCCATCCAATTTCTACCGGAACAGTGAGATCGCAGTGGTGCAGCCGCAACTTTGCTGGCTTGCTGTGCTGTCGTGGGTGGTCAGATGGCTGATCCGAGACCACTAATAGAAAGGTATCGTCAATAGCTTTCCAACGCCACCAAGAACGCCTGAATCGGAGGTTGGGAGCGAGAGTTATAGCCAGTCAAAGTTTGGTCAAGAGGAGAGGATGAGAGAGAAGAGAATTCGGGAAGAGAGAGAGAATGCACGGGAGGGAGAGAGAAATGAGGGGGGAGAGAGAGGTTTCTGACTTTTGGGTTTAAAAACTCACTTTTGTCTAAATTCATAAATTCAAGAAACTTTGAATACAAAAACCATATATATCAATTTAAACTTAGGAAATAAGATTTTTTTTTTAAAAAAAGACCAAATTCTAACTCAAAATCTTTTAGCTTAAAATTCAAACTCAATATGGCCAAGAAATAGAATTTAGTCATCAACTTATAAAATATTTCAAAAAAATTAAAAGTTAGTCCACTCACTGAGAGTTATCTCACGTTTTTTTTATTTTGTTTAGGCTTATTCATACCATTGCCCCCTGTAAGATATACTTTTTTTCACTTTGCCCCCTGAAACTTAAATCCTCTCAGTTTGCCACCTGAACTTCGCAAAGTTGTTGCAAAAGACCCTATGCCGTTAACTCTGTCAATTTTTTCGTTAAAATAGCTGACATGGCACTTATATGGCATGAGTGAGACCCTTTTTTAGTTATGTAAGATCCATGTAGACAAGCAAAATTATAAAAAATTGACATGGATCTTATTATTTTTAGTTTAAAAATTATTTTTTTTGTCCACATGGATTTTACATAACTAAAAAAGGGTCTCACTCATGCCATATAGGTGTCACGTCAGCTATTTTAACGGAAAAATTGACAGAGTTAACGGCATAGGGTCTTTTGCAATAACTTTGTGAAGTTCAGGTGGCAAACTGAGAGGATTTAAGTTTCAGGGGGCAAAGTGAAAAAAAGTGTATCTTACAGGGGGCAATGGTGTAAATAAGCCTTTTGTTTATAACATTTTCCCCCCAGGTGTTATAGATCGCTGAGGTTGGGCTGTACCACGTCGAGGCAGGACTTTCAGATCTTCGACGACATTTCCCTTAAGTCGTGGAGTTAACTTTTATTTTGTAATGGAAATTTAGTTTTTGCTCTGATTATCATGTGCCTTGGTGAATAAGAACTTTTTGGTTGTGGTAGAGGTGGTTGAAGTTTTTAGAAGTGTTTTCACAGGTTTATAATTTTTGGGTTAGTCCATTTTCAGGGGAGGTTCTGCCAAATTTTCGGTAGGATTTTCCTTGATTTTGGATCCCACAGGACCTCTCCGGGTTTCAGGGTGGAATCCGGGGGCGGTCCTGTCATCTGGTGCTTTGTTATGCACACGTAAGCATAGTATATGCATGATCGGTAATGAGTTTGAGATGTCATTACTTGTTTATTGTTGATGATGATGGTGACGTTTTACCACTATTTGAGTGTGGTTGCTTTTCAACTTTGTTTTTACCTTGCTGAATTATGTTGGTTGTTGCCACTATTTATGTTTGTGTTACCCCAAAAACTTACGGCGAGATTTTGCTGGGAATCATGGCAGATAACACTGTAGTCCTAGTTATTGCGAGGGTGTGCCACTGTTCTTGGTCGAGACGGCCGTAATAGAAACTGTAAGTTTGATGAGTTGTGTGATTTATGCCGGATCTTTCTTCTTTGATCAAATGATTGTACAGTAAGCAAGGAACATGGACTTACCAAAAGTTCATACTGCCTTGATCCTCAAGAACTTTTTATACATCAAAAGTTTATGTGACTATGGCTTCAAATTCATAAGTGCAACTGATGTTTTGCTAGGTGATTGGATGCATGATTTAACAATAAATTTAATGAAGAACATGTGCACAATTTGATTTTCCTAAAAACGAAATACAATGGTAGTTCTAACAACGAACCTCATGGTTAATATATGAAAATCTACTGTCAAAACTTTGAAGAAAAATCAATACCAAGAGAAAAACCTTAGCAGAGCTACAAATAAGGATAACTTAAAGCTTAAGAACTTGAAATGATCAAATACAAATAGTTTTTGAGTAAATGACTAGGTGACTGCGAAGTTGTGAGGTTGGAAAGATGAAGATCTTGAGACTTTGAAGAGAGGTTGAAAGCTAGGAGATTGGATAATGAATTCAAGACTTGTGTCTTTTTGTGTTGATTGGATCCTTCTCTTTGTTGGAGTCTTCTCCTTTTATACTTGAATTTTCTAAGTGTGAACGCTCCTCATGGGAACTTGTTCTTGATCAACTTTGCATGTTCGGCGGTGGAAGTTGTTTCTGAAACTTGTTCCAATAGTGTCAATCTCACAAATATTCTTTTAGAAACTTGATACTGTCTAAAATGTCACTTTCAATTATCTGGGGCAGTCATTTTTCTCCTTGGAACTTGTGCCAATACTCTTTTACACCATCGTTTGTCATTCGATGACTTTGACTTTTGACAAAAAGATACTTCTGTTTTATTGTCTGGCAGTGAGTTGATGAGTTTATTCTTGGCCAAAGAAATGGAACACTTGTGATCCCTGAAGTATTGCACTTTCAGCGACAGAAAGAAGCTCGCCGAGAACGAATTTGTTCGCTTTGTACGCCATGCTTTGGATTCTGACGAGCATATAACTATTACATATAATACCTTTAGATTTATATTTGTTAGCATTTTATTTTATTTAAATTGAGCTAATTAGATATAATTTTATATTTTAGATCAAAGTCCAAATTATTTCTCATATTTGATAATTTAAATGGGCTTGGGTGGTATTTTCATTAACCATTCATTATCTTTACTTAATTTAATTGAGGATATTATTATATTTGACTTTAATCTATATAAGTTCAATACATCCATTGCTTGAGCAGGTGTGCACGTGAGTTATAACAAGTGAAAGGCTAATAAAAGAGGAGACCGAAGTCAACTAGGGAGAAAGAGGAAAATTAAGTTGATTAATAGAAGAAAGAGACAAGTTGTGGAATCCGTTGCTTATTCTAATTCATTGAGAGAAAGAATTAGAGCACGGGAACAAATAGAGGAAACTCAAAAGAAAAGAGGAGTTGGCAGGCAGCAAGAGAAAGAAATCCCAATTGGAAGAGGAGATTGTCGAAAGATATAAAAGCTGGAGAAAAACAACTATAGGGGGGACATTGGACAGAGAGCAGCGACACCAACAAGAGAAAAAGGGTTTTCTTTGTTCTCTTATGCAATTTATTTTATTTTTCTGCAGTTTTTGTTAGAACATCCATGAACGATTATGTCATGGGTTTCTAAACTCTTAGCTGAGGCTAAGAGGAAGCCTTAATCCAATTAACTTTATGCATTTGTTTTGTTAATTTTTAATATTCAGATTTTAGTGTTGAATTCTTATTCTCTATTTTAGTTGAAATATAATATTTAAATTCTATGTGTTTGATGATTGACTAGGATTTGGGTATTGTGATTTTGGCATTAGAATGTTAGGGTACTAATTCTGCAGAAAGGAAAACAACAAACACAAGAGAGAAAAAGAAAAACTAAACTTTCATTTAATTCGATGATGGCTCTATTGGCCCAGAGAATACGATACTATCCTTCAGTAAAAATACTCAATAGCTCAACAAAAGAGCTGAAGTGGACCACTACGTAATAAAGACACATGTCAGTGAGGCACTAGCTCAACTAACACAATCAGCAACTGACTAGTATACTAATAAAGAGAATAACAAATTAAGAATGGGCTAACTCGGGTATCTCCACAACTCCACCCCTCTTAATAAAAACTAGCTACCCCTCAGCCTTTGAAGTCTAGATAACGGGCAAGAATCTGATCTGCTTCCTCCCAGGTTGCATCTTCAACAGAGGAATCATTCCACTGAATTAACCACTTAGTGACTGCCACGTTGTTCTGCTTAAACATGCCTCTATCTAAAATTGCAGCATGATACCAATGAGGATTCAAGGGATCCTTCATTGGAGGAAGATGAGTGGAAGGCACAACACTTGAACACAATTTCTACTTAAGCAAGGATACATGGAATACTGGATGAATCTTAGCAGTGGGCGACAATGCTAATTTGTATGCAACACTGCCAATCCTTTCTAACACCTTGAATGGACCATAATACTTTGGTGACAACTTGTGTGAAATTCTTCTCTCAACAGATTGCTGTCTGTATGGTTGAAGCTTCAAATAAACCAAATCACCTTGCTCAAAACTTCTCTCAGTATGTTTTTTGTCATACATCACCTTCATCCGAGCTTGGGCCAACTGCAAGTTTTGTTTCAGCTCCCCAAGTAAAACATCTCGATCCCTCAGTTGCAAATCTACTTGGTGGACAGCAGTTGGACCAGGTAAATAGGCCTGTATTGGAGGAGGACTATAACCATAAAGAGCCTGAAATGGTGACATTTTAATAGCATAATGGTAGGTAGTATTATACCACCATTCTGCCCAAGGAAGAAGTGGAACCCAGCTAGATGGTCGATCTCCAATAACACATCTGAGGTATTGCTCCAAAGTTTTGTTCAAGTTTTCAGTTTGACCATCTGTCTGTGGGTGATATGCAAAGCTTTTACACAACTTAGTCCCTTGCAAGGTGAAGAAAGCTTCCCAAAAGTTACTGAGGAAAATAGGATCTCGATCGCTAATGATGCTTACGGGCATCCCATGCAATTTGAACACACTATGCACAAAAGCTTCTGCTACAGTCTTAGCCGTATAAGGATGAGATAATGGTAAAAAGTGTGCATACTTGGTAAATCTATCAACTACCACCAATATAACGGACTTCCCAGCCGAACTAGGAAGACCTTCAATGAAATCCATGGATATGTCCAGCCAAGCACCTTCTGGCTGGGTTTGGTTGCAACTTCCCCGGTTGAAGAATTGCCTCATAGTGGTTCTGTTGGCAGATGGTACATTCAGCCACAAAAGTCTTTACATCTCTTTTGATACCAGGCCATAAAAAACTTCTGGAAACTCTCTTATAAGTCCTAAGATAGCCTGAGTGACCTCCTATAGAGCCCGAGTGAAATTCAGCCATAATCTTATTTCTCCAGTCATCAACAAGAGGTACAAAGACCCTATGCTTGTAATGCAGAATGTCATTATTGAAGGTGTAATTTTTAAGAGGACATTGTCCTTGTTTGACTTCCTCTACCAACTTTCGTGTCTCTCCATCACTAAGGGCAGCTTGCTTAAGTGCAGAGATATAGCTGCTTATGGGCCTGGAGATTCCCATTATTTACTTAAACTCTCCTTGCCTGGATAAAGCATCTGGAACAGTGTTGTTGGATCCAGCTCGGTACTGTATGGAATAATCATATCCAATCAACTATAAAAGCCACGTTTGTTGCGCTGGAGTAGTTATCCTTTGACTTAGGAAATGTTGGATTGTCCTATGGTCAGTGAGGATTTTAAAATGGTGTCCTAAGAGATATAGCCTCCATTATTGCACTGCATAGACCACAGCTAGCATTTCCTTGTCATATACAGATAAAGCCAAATGTCGTTGTGCCAATGTCTTACTTAAGAATGCCACTGGATGTCCCTCCTGAGATAATACAGCCCCAATACCTGTGCTTGAAGCATCACATTCCACTACAAATTCTTTGGTGAAATCTGGTAAAGCTAGGACAGGTGTAGACACCATAGCCATCTTCAAATTCCCAAAGGCCTGTTCAGCTGCCACACTCCATATAAATTGATCCTTCTTGAGCATGTTGGTGAGTGGTTTAGCTATAGTACCAAAGTTTTTTACAAACTTTCTATAGTAACCAGCTAAGCCGAGAAATCCCCTCAAAGCTTTCAATGTGTTGGGCTTAGGCCACTGGTGAATTGCAGCAATTTTAGAAGGATCTACTGCCACCCCAGCCTTGGAACTGACATGACCCAAATATTCCACACTAAGGGTTCCGAAACTACACTTACTCATCTTAACCTTTAGAGAATGTTGCTGCAGTAGTGAGAAGACCTGTTTCAAATGACACAGATGATGTTCCATAGAAGAAATATAAATGAGTATATCATCAAAAAAGACCAACACAAATTTTCTAAGAAAATCCCTGAAAATATCATTCAAAAGCGATTGAAAAGTGGCTGGAGCATTTGTTAGCCCAAATGGCATTACAAGAAACTCAAAATGTCCATCATGGGTCCGAAATGCAGTTTTCTTTATATCAGCAGGATGCATCCTAATTTGGTGATAACCTAACCTTAAGTCCAGTTTAGAAAACACCACTGCCCCATGCAATTCATCTAATAATTCATCTATAACAGGGATAGGATACTTATCTTTCACAGTAGCTGCGTTAAGTGCCCTGTAGTCGATGCACATGCGCTAGGTACCATCCTTCTTTTTAACCAATAATACTGGTGAAGAAAAAGAACTGACACTTGGTCGAATAACGCCACTGTCAAGCAACTCTTGCACAATCTTTTCTATCTCAGTTTTTTGAAAGTGGGGATATCTATATGGACGAACACTGATGGGTGCAGTACCAGGGGCTAGGATAATTTTGTGATCTTGAGCTCGGTTAGGCGGTAGAGACTTCGGTGGTTCAAACAATTCTGAAAACTCAGTCAACAGTGCTTGAATGTCTGGATGAGTTGCAGGCAATACCCCAATATTAGGCAAAGGTTGTATCTGAATAAACATGGCTTTTTTCTCCTGATTCAAAAGCCTTGTCATTACTCTGCAACTGACTAGCTCAATTTGAGCAGCCAATATTCCCTGTAAGATATGTTTCTGTCCCATGTACTGAAACTTCATCACCATGGTGTCAAAGTTCCATACAATATCTCCCAGTAATTTCAGCCACGCTGCCCCCAATACTACTTCACAACCTGTGATAGGTAGGAGATAAAAATCAGTTTGGAAATGGAACTGTTGAACACTCATTGCTAAACTAACAAGTCCCTTGGTCTTCATTCTTGTACCACTGGCTACCAAAACATTCAGGGAATGGAGAAGATTGATTTTGGTATGAGTGTGATTAAGCAGACTAGGGTGTATGAAATTATGTGTAGCACCAGAATCCACCAGTACATGAACTTCCTTTCTCATAAAAATACCCTTAAGATGCATAGTCTCAGGCTTGGTGGTCTCATTAGTCAACACATGCAATGACATTAAAGGTTCCTCCTGAACAGCTATAGCTAGCTCCAGCTCGCCACCCATGTCTAGTGTTATCTCGGACGGCTCCGACATCTCTTCTTGGGTAATACCTCCATCAATGAGTAAAGCCTTAGCCCCTTTTCGGCAATTATGGCCAGGTTTGTATTGTTCATCACAAAAAAAACATTGGTTCTTGGCTCTTTTCTCCTGGTATTCAGCTTGAGTGAGTTTTTTGTTGGCCAATGTAAACCCACCTTCATTCATAATGTTTCGAGTCAGCCCCGGCATAGAATTGGTCACACCACTGGCAGTTCTTTGAGACAAGGGCACCATTACTGCTTGACTTCTATTGGTATTCATGGGTGGTCTTTGGACCACTGTTCTACTACTCATCCGATGGCCTAAATGTCTCTCCTCATAAACTTTGGCTAACTCATATGCAGCCAACAAATTGTGAGGGTTCATTGCCCTTACATCTACCCGTATGTCTTCCTTCAACCCTCCAATAAAACAGGCCAACAATAATTCTTGAGAAAAACCGGGGGCTCTACAGGACAATTTGATAAACTGAGATTTATAATCAGTTACCGACCCTGTCTGAGTGAGCTTAGCCAAGGCAGCCTGATAATCCATCCGGTTAAAGGATCCAAACTGTCTCATTAATAAATTAGCAAAGCCAACCCAAGTTCTAGGTTGCTCATGTTGGAATAAATGCCAAAGATCAGCAGCTTCCTTAGTTAAGTGCATGGCAGCAATAGTCACCTTTCTATTCTCTGGAATCTGATACAACTGAAAATATTGTTCAGCCTTATTCAACCATTCAACAGGATCTCCACCGCCAAATGTACCAAAGTCAAGTCGCATTTGTTTCATGGTAGGAAGGTTAGGGTCTTGATGGTAATGAGGTTCAGGTAATTGGTATTGGTGGTGAGTCAAATGAGGGTAGGGTACAACATTTGTTGCTGGTGAGCTAATGGAGGTAGGCAAGTTTGGGGTTGGGAGAAGTGTGGGTAGTGGGTAGGAATTTGGGAATAAGTAAGTGGTGCTGTATATGTTGAGTGAGAGGTATGGAGATTTCCTAAATAAGGAGATGAGTATGGGTGCTGATATGGTAATGGGTCTGGTGGAATTGAATAGGCTTGGTGGTAATTGGAGTGTGATGGTGGAATTTGTGGGTGAATGGGTGTTGTAACTGGTGGGACAAAGGTCTGATGGGTATGAGAGTATCCAATTGGTTGTTCACCAGCCGTATGCAGCATGTGAGTGTCCTGCAATGAAGATATAGGCCCAGTATAACCAAGAGAAAATGCAACAGGACCAGAGTTCATAAAAGGATGTGCAGTATAACCCAAGAATTGAGAACTATCAGAAGGCCTTGCCATAGGATGAAATTTAGGAATAATAGGGTTAAGACTACCAGAACTCTTGGGAGATGGTGGAGGTGGTAAATCAACGATTCCCGATGGTGGAGTTGTAGAGATTGGTGGTGTTACTGAAATTGGTGGTGCTGGCAAAGATCCACCGACATTCCGATCGTCCTTGGACTTCCCACCTACACGGATTTGCCGAATTTCCTCCAATAAAGTGGCTTGTTCGCGAGAATAACGGACGGCCAAGTTATCCATGGATTGTTGTAGTGCCTAGATCTTAGCTTCGTAAGCATCCCGCTGAGATTGGAGCTCAAGCTCAAAAGGATGGATCTCATGGTGAACCAGAGGCTGCGAAATCGGTGGTGGCCGCTGACCCCCTTTTTTCGGTCCCATGACAGAAGGGCTCTGATACCAGATGTTAGGGTACTAATTCTGCAGAAAGGAAAACAGCAAACACAAGAGAGAAAAAGAAAAACTAAACTTTCCTTTAATTCCATGATGGCTCTATTGGCCCAGAGAATACACTTATATACTATCCTTCAGTAAAAATACTCAATAGCTTAACAAAAGAGCTGAAGTGGACCACTACGTAATAAAGACACATGTCAGTGAGGCACTGGCTCAACTAACACAATCAGCAACTGACTAGTATACTAATAAATAGAATAACAAATTAAGAATGGGCTAACTCGGGTATCTCAACATAGAATTTGTTTAAGACCATGAGCATGTTTTAATTCGACCTTTGAGAATACGAATCTAAAATTGTAGTATTGTTCTTGACCATGGAAGAGTATTATAATTTATGTGGTTTCCTTGAGAATTAGCTATTTGTTAAACATGACCAAATTGATGGATAGTTAATTTGCTTCTCTTGTGCTTTAGTGAATTCTTATTTGATTGTGTATGTCTAGCCATGAGTACATAATTGGTAGGATCAATTGAGTTTATGCCTTAAATAGGATAATTCAATATTTTTGGAGGAGTTAATATGCATTTGTGTCTAACCAGGGACTTATGTTAGGCAACCGTTAACATCGACTTGAAATTTAATAATTTGACAACTATAAACTAGAGTTAAGAGGATTAGTGGTGGAATCGTAGCCTTAATGTTTTCTCTCATTGATATCTTTCTTAATTAGCCATTATTTTCATAATTTAGTTATTTTAATTTCGAACTAAACCAAATCTCATGTTGAATTAGTTAGGTGGTAATTTTAGAATTAGATTGTTCTAGTCAATCTCTGTGGGTACAACCTCCTTCTTACTGGTCTATGCTATAATAGATTTGTACGCTTACGAGTTTAATTTAGTTTAAATTAATCTATTATTTATGTTGGTTTAAATTCGCATCAGATTCCACCCGACATCTCGTTCTGACCAACACGTGGTGACTTCCCCAAAGATTGGGCTCAGTAGTTGGGCTAATGTCTGGACATGAGCTTGGCCTGGTCATTGGGCCTTAGTGAATTTGGGCTTCGCCATGTCTCTGACCTAATATCAAATTATAGTGTAAACATATGTCCTCTCATTTCCTTGAGCTCCGGTCGTAAATGCCGAATTGGTTAACGAAATGTGGAACACTTTTCAATTACTTATTTTCGCCAAGGTTCTTGAAAAACATAAAATAGTTGAACTCGACACAAATGCCAAACTTCCAATACTTGAGGTGTTTCTTGATTTGCGCATTCTCCTCTCAATTGTGGGTTTCGTTGATGAACAAAAGAAACACCTCAAGTATAGCTCATGAACAAAAGAAACACCTCAAGTATAGCCTTTGAATTGGCTTGCATCTGCTGCTCGGTTCGGTTCATGAAGGCATTGGTGCTCTGAGCAAGGGAAGTGGTGCTTTGAGCAATCTGAGCAATCTTGTCCTCCAAACTAGACCTCTCGGCATTAGGGTGCACATATGGCTTGTGGGTGCTCCCACTAGCTTGCTGTCCATTGTTGTTGCTCCACCTGAAATTAGGGTTGTTCTTCCATCCAGGGCTGTAAGTGTTGGAAATGGATCGTATGGCACCCTAGGATAGCTCCCAACCTAATTCACGTGTTCCACGTCACCTCCTTGTTCTTGCATACCCATCAGCTTCTCTTGGGCCAAAGATAACTTCTGCACCATAGTCTTGATTTCCAAAATCTGTCCTTCCATGGTGTTTGGCACATCAGTCACCTCATATAACCCTCTCTTTGGTCCTCCCCTTGAGCGATTGGAATCCCACTGTTGAGAACTCAAAGAAAGTGACTCAAACAAATCTGTAGCCTCATCCTCCGTTTTTGACATAAACGCACCACCACATGTCGAATCCACCTTGGCTTGATCCCTCTCCAATAATCCCTAATAAAAACAGCAAATCACATTCCAAGGAGATAAGTTATGGTGTGGGTAGCTAGTAAGTAACTCATTGAATCTGTCCCAAGTCTCATGGAATGGCTCGTCCGCTTTCTGCACAAATCCAAGGATCTTCTTCCGAATAGAATTTGTCTTGGAAATGGAATAAAACTTGTTCAGGAACTTGCTCGAAAGATCATCCCACGTCGAAATGGAACCACTGGGCAGCGAATACAACCACCTCTTTGTCTTGTCCTTAAGTGCAAAAGGGAACATCCTCAAACGGTACTGATCGGCATTCACACCCCTCAACTGTGCGGCTTCACAAACCCCGGAAAACTCCTTCAAAAAGTGGATCGGATCCTCCCCATTCAGCCCGTGGTAGCTTGGCAACAAATGCATCTGACCACTCTTGATCTCGAAATCAGTGGCTATGGTTGCATACCGAATGCAAGACAGTTGAGTGGGCAGCGAAGGTGCTGAAAAATGGCTCAGGGGCTGCGGCATCATCTCGTTTGTCTCAGCCATGTCGACACTTCCAATCTCCTCACTACTCGAATCTGATGTGCTAGGTAGAGGGCTGCTTTTGATGTACCTAAAGTTTTCCTTTTTGAGCCTCTCTAACCTTGCAACAAGTTCAGGGTTCATAAACACACCTAATCAAGAGAAAAACACACAATCAGTAGAAAGAATGCTTATAAAGGCATGACATTTATTAAAAACTAAAAATTAACCAAAAATGAAATCTAAACTAATATAACCTAATTCTAATGACTAATTAAACAAATTGATTGATATTAGATACCATTCCCCGGCAACGGCACCAAAAACTTGTTAAATGTTTTCTTAGAACAAAATAAACATCTATTTCATTCCAAGTATACTCGCAAGTGCACGAATCGCATCAGTAGCAAAGCGTACAAGCACGAGGTCGATCCCACAAGGAATGGTTAATAAACAACAAATCAATGCAATTAATCACTAGAATAACTAAATGGGGGGTTTTGAAAGATGGACACACACACACACACATCACCACACGCACACACCCTGTACTCTATCTTGCAATGTTAAGTTTTCAGTTTCAAATCAGATAAGCATGTAATAATCATCCAAGGCTAATGACAGTTAATTTGAACACAACATATTAAAGTTTGACTGCTAAAAAGGTTTGGTTAGTTACTTTCTCGCAATTGTTCTCCTAATGCATAAACTAAGAGCTTCTTGGGCCTTCCTTAGCCAGTTAACCTACATGTTCCCTAGTTCAAGCTAAGGCAGCTGTTACCCATGCAGGAGTCATTAAGTTTTATGAGAACGTCAAACATGCACAACATATAAGCTTTGACTATTTCCTTATAGAGGTCGCCCAACCCCACTACCAAGAATAATCCCTTATTCCCTCGTTACTTGTGGTTTAGTGTCTTTGACTATTTCACAGCTAAACCTAACAATTAAACTAGATGCAATTACCCTAAGGTGGCCAGTCAAAGGATGCAAACAACTAGTGACGGGTTCAAATAGATAGTTAAAATTTAATACATGCAAACATCAAACTAATAGACCAAGAGACGGATAAACGATTTGTTAGAACATGCAAATCCATTAATCAACCTACAACTAACATGCAAGATAAAATAAATAACTACATAACTAAATTAAATAAAACAAAACAGCAACCAACAATAATAAAATCCCAATTCATTCTTAACAAATAAATCAGAAACACAAAGTAAACGAATTTAAAGGCATACACGAATTGAAATGAGAAACACAACTTGACTAAATTAAAACGCATAAACTAATTGGAATCTGAAACATGCATTAAATGAAATCAAAGTTATAAACTAATTAAATTCAGAAACAAAATTAAAATAAATTCAGAAACATAATCCAACAATAAATCTGAAAACTAGAAGAAAAATCAAAGGGAAACAAGCAAGAGGGGCTGCGGCAAGACAAGGAAGAGAAGGCACCTTGCACAAGCAATTGGCTCATGGCTATGGTGAGCTAGGGCTTGCGGCTTAGGGTTGCTCTTCCTTGCTGCCACACCACTTCTTTTTCTCTCTCAACTTTCGGCTAGCTCTCACTAAAACAAAACTAAAATCTGAAATTAAAAACCTAGGACAGAAAATAAACTAGGAGGCAAGGAAATTCGGTTCCTAGGGTTCTGAATTGATGGGATATATATAGAGGACAAATCCTTGAGAGGCAAGGATAGGACTTGCGGCACAACTAGGGTTTCCTGCTCCTTGTAGCTTGCGGCAACAGCTAGGGTTTCTAGCTATGGGCTTGCGGCAATGGCATGGCCTTTTGGGCTTAAGTGGCGCATGCAAGTCAGCTAGAGCCTCCCTCCTTGCGCATGGGCTGATGGTCTTGGGCCTTGATGGTGCATTGGGCTCACATGTGTTAGGCTGAAGTGGCTTGCACAAGATGGGCTAGGGTTTCACTTCATGGGCTTGCACTTTGGGCTTGCGCATAGGGCTTCTTGGCTGCTAGGGTTTGCATGGCATGCATGCGCATGCATGGGCTGCCACCTTACACCTTACGCATGGGCTTGGACTGCTAGGGTTTGGCGCATGCATGTGCATGCATGGCCCATCTTGGGTTCGGCATCCCTTAGGCCCATGGGCCTTTGACTTTTGACTTCCCATTTTGCCCCTCATTTCCATTTGAATTCAAATTCATTTCTTCCCTATATTCATTTCCATGGATGTCCACCCCTTCTAGAAGCTTCTGGAACCTTGACTTTGTAGAGTTGACTTTGACCAACATTTCCTAGTGTAACTAGGATTCCTTGAAAATGAAGGATTCCTTATCCATTTTGACTCCTTGTAATGACCATATTGCCCCTGGGGTCTTCTAGTGTCATTAGGACTCATTTCCCTAGTTGGGTTAGGTTTCCTAGTTCAACCAGGATTTCCTGTTTCAATCAGGATTTCTCATTTCTGGCTCCGCAATGATGGTTCTGGACTTGACGTACGTTTCCTAGTGTAACCAGGATTCCTCATTTGACTAGGATTTCTGTCATTTTCCTGGTTTGACCAGGATTTCACTCGTTTTCCTGGTTTGACCAGCAAATGTCCCAAAATGGCTCCATTTGCTTCTTTTTCTCATTTCTGCTTCATTTGACTTGAAAACACAAAAACAAGACAAGAAACACAAAATATCGAGTTCTAACACTCTAGGTTAAGGAATTAGTATCATCAAGTGATGCAAAATGCACACTCATCAATAAGCATAGCTCCATTGATGAACAAAAGAAGGTATGTCTTTATTATTGTTCATGTTTTGAATTCTATATATGCATGTGATTGTATCCTAGGCTATGGGTTTGTAAGAAAAAATTTAATTGTTATTTTTCACTGCGTTTTCTATAATATATGATATCATGATCATCTCATGCTAATATTTCCAACACTCCACATTGCTACATTCTCCATTTCCTAGCTTGTTCAAGACCAAATTTAACAATTTAAATTTGTCTCCATGTGTACTCATTCACACTAACTTATGTGAATTTGCTAAGTACACCTAAAGGTGTGGAAATCATAACAAGTTTATGGATTTCCACTATCCTTACAACCAAACACTCCCAATCTTTAAACTTTCTATGGAAACGAAGAAAGATGAATGCTCAATCATGGAAACCAATTTTCGTAACGTGCATTTCTCTTAGGCATTTTCACAAACACATGGTGTTCATGACAAATTAATACCCATCTTTCTTCATCCATAAAGTTTACAATTAAGCCCAAACAAGTTAAATTAAACAAGTTTAGCAAACTCAATCATACTCATATAAATTTTATGCATCTAAAAAATTTAGAATATCATAAAATTGATGAACAACACCCTAAATGAAATCTGGGCAGCAAGCGAGTCATCAAACCCACAAGCCCCGTATGATGGCCGAAACACCCATAAGCCCCCACATTTTCAATTTCATGCTAGAACACATTAAACCATACATTTTCCATGTTCATACACAACATTTGGCTCATGATACAACTTGAAGAGAATTGTGGGTAATCCTAGAAACAATAGAAAAAGTGTGGAAACATGGTGGATTTTTAATTTTAATTTAATCACCTATTCCCTAGCCCTAAGATCCTTAGGTGTGATGAGACATGAAAAACTAAAAATAGCTAAGAGGATAAGAAATTGCCCATGAAGACCATCTTGGGTAGAACCAAGATATGCACACATCCATAGGGATGTCATCTTTCGATGTCCATCTTAATTAATAAGTGTAGTGTTTGGGTTAGGACTAGTAATTAACTAATTAATCATGTATCTTAATTAATAAGATAACATTAATTATTCTCTAATAATTAATGATTTAGCCTTGGGTCAACAAGCCCAAGCTTTGACTTTCCAATCTAACTTTCCAAGTAGATTAATTAGCTAATTAATCCTACTTTAGAAAAAGATTATGTCAAGTGACTACCCCAAATTAATCACTTGAATTATAGGCTTACTAATTGTCCTCATCAATTAGTAATTAAGTCATTAGAGCTTTATGGTCTCCATTAGTATCTTACAGTTAAGTGACCTCACACTAGAGCAATACTAGGATGAGTGACCTACTAGGAAGTGTCAACTCCCAGTTTTAGGCAATACCAACTATTACAATAGTTTGCGATCAATAATCGAACAAATTGATCCTCGGTATCATCCCTTCCTTTTTGTCTCTCACATACTTATATGTGTGTGAATTTTTAGGTTCTTATTCAATTTGGAAGTAGGATCACAATTAACCTAGAACTCTTTCTTGTTAATTGCTCTTTAGACTCTACAGTGCACATTAACACCTAGCACAAGAACGTTTAGGAATCTAAGTATCCGATAACATGAATCTCAATGTGTCATACCTCAAACTTTGGGTATGCAATAGAGGCACCTACCTTGAATGCCCCAAGAGATTAATACCACTAAATCAAGTATTAATCCTTCAAGATACTCAAGGCGGGTTAAGCGTTTTAGGTTTAGTATGGATTGGATCAGAGATAATAAATTGTAGAAAACATGTGAAATAAAAATAAAACTTCTTTATAAAACCAATCCCTGAGGTTACGATAGTTTATTGCAACCTTTAAGAATTACATAAATTCGAAATACATAACAAGCATAGAATAAAGGTTTCAAAACTACGCAAACGTAAAATTAAAGTACATAACTCAAAACCATCTCCAATCAATGGAGGAAAAATCAATAAAACATACTCAACACAAGAAAATCCATTAAATGACATCACCAATTGAATCTAGGAAGTTGACAAGTCTCAAGATGCTGTTCTGCTCGACCCTCGTCCAAGTTCGTCTCTTTACCGTGCTTCATACCTGTAAAAACATCCAATAAACAAGGAACACAAAAACAATATAGAGGTTAAGCATCTCATACGATCATAGCTTCCCCTCAGGGGACCCTAGCTAGTTTGAAAACCCAAAAACATTTCTCAGTGTTTATCATTTTCTGTTGGATCCTTAAATCATCAAAATAAGTTCTTCAAATATTTCCTTTGAAATCCTTTCAATAACATTTATGACTCAGCTGTACATGTACATAATTATAATCATGCAATTTCATAACAAATCATGCAATTTCATAACAAATCATTGATACTCGATGGTCGATACATGTTAGGTACAACTATGATGTCACCTGTAACCACCTGGAGGAAGATTCTACCAGAAGCACACCAATCTAAGTTCGCTATACACCCTAGAAGCAACAAGATGTATCAAGATCTAAAGAGAGTGTATTGGTGGAAAGGATTGAAAAGAGAAGTAGCCGAGTTTGTGAGCCAATGCTTAACTTGTTTACAAGTCAAAGCTAATCATTTGAAGCCCGCATGATTACTTCAACCATTACCCTTTCCAGAGTGGAAGTGGGAGAACATTACTATGGATTTTGTTACTGATTTTCCAAGGACGACGACAAAAGGTAACAATGGCATTTGGGTAATAGTGGATAGACTTATCAAGTCCGCACATTTTCTGGCAGTAAGGACAAACTCACATGTGAATACGTTTGCAAATTTTTATGTCAATGAATCATTCGTTTACATGGAATACCAAAGACGATTGTTTCAAATCGAGATTCTCGTTTTACTTCCACACTTTGGAAAAGATTACAACATGAGTTGAGAACTGGGCTGGGAGAGAAAAATGAGAGGGAAGAAGAGAGATGGGCTGAGACTAGTAAAGAGAGAAGAGAGTGTCCCGGCAGACATAGAAAAGAGGGAAGAAGAGTCACGGGAAGGGAAGGAAAGTGAAGGAAAGAAAAAGAAAAAAAAAAAGGAAGGAAAAAAAGAAAAGAGAAAAAAAAAAAGTTAGTACTCTTCAGATGCCAAAAGTTTGTGGGTATGTGTTAATCTACTAGAGGTGATATTGGTGGGTGTTGATCTTTAGTAGTTTGGCCAGCACATAGGTTATGAACTTATGGGCTTATGGCCATACTTGGTCAACATTAATTTAAAAAACCTCTTCACCAACTAATTTCTTAAAATTATGAGACTAAATTAAAGTTTAATTTAACAACACCCAGAAAATCAGATGCCAAAAGCAAAAAATAATAGAAATTAATCTAAAAGTAACAAGAGAGAAAACCCAGATTAATATAACTACTAAATGCTTGTACATTAATAAAAATATATAGTAACATGAACGAATAGTAATATTCCTTATCTTGGAAAGAAAAAAAAAAGTTTGGGGTTTCGTCTACCTCTTTTGAGGTTTCGTTTAGTTATTTTTAAATTCTAAACTCTAATATATTTCTATATAAAAAATAATTAAAAATACCTTAAAGGGCCTAAACCCTAATATCTTATATCATATCATAAACAATATATAGTATATAGAGTTTAGTATATAGATTACAGAGTATAAAGAATATTAGGGTATATAGAGTATATAGGATTTAATGTATAGATTATAGAGTATAAAGAATATACTAATGTTATTTAATAGTATTTGTCTCCAGTGCGCATTATATTCATCTTATATAACATGAAACCTATTATAATTAGGTTTCTTCAATTATTTTTTATAAATATAGTAGATAATATGTTAAATAAACATATGAGAAAGTTTCATTCAAAATTTTCGTATTTTAATAGTAATTTTCGTCGTTTCTGTCTAATTTTTGTCGAAATTTAAAATTCCTCGAAATTTCCATCGAAATTTCTGCGAAATCCGAAATTTTACTCTTTGGAGATATCTCAAGAGTAAACATCCTTGATAATATAATATTTAATTAAAAATATTTGGAGATATTATGAATGGGCCCCGCAAGATAGGGCCACATGGAGTAATAGTTTAGCTCGACAAGTTATGACATGACACATGTTTCAAATATTAATCAATCTTATATACCTTGAAGAATATATTTTCAAAATTTAGTCTTGGAGAATGGAATATATAATTATTGTGTGACAAAAATATAAGAGATTTAATTTAAAATATTAGGATTCAATAGCTCAAATTTAAATACTTATATATGCTTCTTCCTTTTTTCATACTTGTAAGAGAATTTTTTTAATTAATTATTTAATACATATCATTTGACAATATTTCCAGAAAAAAAAAAAAAAAAAAAAAAGCATTGACAATATTAGTCAAAGTTCTTCTCTCTCTCTCTCTCAATATATATATATATATATATATCTGGCTTTATATATATATATATAATATCTAAGTCAATGTATTTTTCAAATAGAGGAAGTGGTCCTACTTAGTTGCTTAATCATGCTATCATTAATTGGCTCAAGTATATTTATATCCACCAACTATAGAGTCCATTTTAAATTGGTTCACAAACTATAAAATATTACAAATTTTCTCATTAACTATAAGGTTCATTTCAAGTTGGTCCACAAACTATAAAACATTTTAAATTTCTCCATTAACTATAGGGTTCATTTCAAGTTGGTCCATGAACTAACAAAACACATACAAAATGGTTGACAAAATCGGGTTGACAAAAAAACCGAACTGAACCGGATTATTTATATATATTTTATTTATTATATAAAAGTTATATTTGAATAAAAACGGTATAAGGTATTTTTGGAACATGCTAAGTTTGAACCCATAACCACTTGAAGAGAGTGAAAGTGTGAATTCTCACTACACCATTTAGTCACTTATAATATTTAGGCTTTTTTACTCAAATACCACCTGAACTATAAAGGGTGTGCTCAAATACCACCCAAACTTTTTTTCTTGCCAATTTACCACCTACCGTCATTTTAGTTAAATTTTCTGTTTATTTCAAGGGTATTTTCGTCATTTATATAAAAAAAAGCATTTTAAATATTAAAAAAAAATCTAATTAAACCCCCTAAAAAAAAAGGGTATTTCCATTTTCTATTTTTTTAGTTTTTAAGTTTTTATCTAATTATATTTTAAAAAAAGTTTTAAAAATAATAATATTTTTTTATTGTATTCAAGGGCAAAATGGGAAGTTTGGGAAATTTTTTGATGATTTAACAGAAAAATGGATGTTAGGTGGCAAATTAGCACATATCAATAATTTCAGATGGTAAATTGGCAAGAAAAAAAGTTTGGGTGGTATTTGAGCACACCCCCTATAGTTCAGGTGCTATTTGGGTAAAAAAGCCTAATATTTAAGTACATGCAATATATTTATAGGCATACTGATACTTGAAATATAATAATTTATAAAATTATAATTGGTATTCTACACCATAACTTTATACACTAAACCATAAAGTCTAAAACCTTATACCTTAAAAATATATTGCATGTACTTGAATTTCATAAGTGGTTAAGTGGTGTAGTGGGAATTCATACTTTGACTCTTCTCACAAGGTCATGGATTCGAACCCCAGCATGTCCAAAAAACTCCGTAAATCTTTTTTATTCAATATATATAACTTTTATATAATATAAAATATAGGTTTTTTAGCAAGATACCCACTTAAACTTGACTCGATTTACATGTTATCACCTAAATTAAAAATTGAAGCAAGTCACCCCCTAAATTAAATTTTATTTGCAAGTTACCACCTCCATCCAAATCCCCATGGGTTTTTTAGTCTTTGAACTTGAGTGGGGAAGCTTTTGCCACCTCAGCATGCTTAGTGGCAAGGCCCAACCAATTACTAGTGGCTACATGTAGAATCATTTTTCTATTTCTATTTTCTTATTTTTACAAACTTTCAAAATTAATTAAAAATAGCTCTGGACTCAGAAAAATATACGAAAAATTCTTACGGACTTGTCTTGACTAATACTAATTTACTATGGAGTCAAATTATCAATTTACCCTCCAAGACTTTTTAGAAAATTTGGGAAGTCCAAATTTATTTCTAAAAAATTAAAATACTCTAGACTCTTTGAAAATTCATAGGATAATTTTCCGAACTCCAAAAAATACAAGGTATGCACCATTGGTTTTCTAAAAACTAACACAACCTTTCTCGTGAACACTTACTACCCAAAAGACCTCTCGGTCTTAGAGGAAAGTAAATTGAAGAAAAATTCTAAAATTTTCATAAAATGTCGAAAAAATTCTCTAAAACAGGTTTTTGGTAATTTCCAAAATATTTTTTAGAATTCTTCTGAGATTTTATGGAAATTTTATAATTTTTATAGAATTTATTTTATGGCAGGAAATTTATTTTAATTTTTTTTAAAAAGAAATTTGGACTTCCCAAATTTTTTGGAAACTCTCAAAGGGTAAATTGGTAATTTGACTCTATAGTAAATTAGTATTAGTCAAAACGAGTTCGTAAGAATTTTCTGTGTATTTTTCTAAGTCCGAAACTATTTTTAATTAATTTTTAAAATTTATAAAAATAGAAAAATATAAATAGAAAAATGGTTGTACATGTGGCCACTTGTAACTGGTTGGGCCTTGCCACTCAGCATGTTGAGGTGGCAAAAGCTTCCCCACCCAATTTCAAAGACCAAAATCCCCCTGAAGATTTTGGATGGAAGTGGTAACTTGCAAACAAAATTTAATTCAAGAGGCAACTTGCTTCAATTTTTAATTTAGGTGGTAACATGCAAATTGAGCCAAAGTTCAGGCAGGTATCTTGCTAAAAATCCTAAAATATATAATAAAATATATAAATAATCCTGTTCAGTTCGGTTTTTTTGTCAAGCTGATTTTGTTTACCATTTTGTTTGTTTTTTGTTAATTCGTGGACCAATTTGAAATAAACCCTATAGTTAATGAGGAAATTTGAAATGTTTTATAGTTCGTAGACCAACTTGAAATGAATCCTATAGTTAATGAGAAAATTTGAAATATTCTATAGTTCATGGATCAACTTGAAATGGACCATATAGTTAGTGTATGTAAATGTAGTTAAGCCCTAAAATATATTCCCACCATATTCGTTAGAATTTTACATTGAATTTATATATTTTACCATATATTATTGTAGAGACAAGATAACTTACTGGGATCCAATACTGTGGCACTTGATCCTAAGATCACATTCCAAACTTTGAAATATTTTATAGTTCGTAGATCAACTTGAAATGGACCATATAGTTAGTGTATGTAAATGTAGTTAAGCCCTAAAATATATTCCCACCATATTCGTTAGAATTTTACATTGAATTTATATATTTTACCATATATTATTGTAGAGTAAGATAACTTACTGGGATCCAATACTGTGGCACTTGATCCTAAGATCACATTCCAAACTTTTCAATATTGTATAAAATTAATTAAACATCATTTGTTACAAATAAATGATGAGCGAAAATTAATAAAATAAATTCAGTGGATGTAGTAATATTCTCTTTTAAATCCATATTTTCTTCTCCAACCCTACTTCCGGAGTTCCGGGCAATTGATTTGGCTATACGGTGGTGTAACTCACAAGCGAACATTGAAAAACCCAATAAATTAACAGAAAAGTTAGAATGTGGGTAAGCTTAAATTCATTTTCTGTATTTAAAAAGTGTTGTGCACTAGCCAAAACTGACCCACGTGTCCATTTTATTGAAGAGTCAACTGCAGCTACCAATTACTTATATATATAGACTATAGATCAAATATTGGAATGTCTAAGATAACTAATTAATAATTATTTTCTACAACAATGATTATGAAATATTATTGTTAATATATAGACTATAGATCAAAACTCCAAGGATACAACTGGCTTTGTCTGATCGATTTTTGACTTATAGGCTTAGATCAATTAAGGAATCATTCACTCAGCTCAAAGCATGGAGGCAAGCTTCCTTGAATTAATGCCACTTGTATTGTTATTGTACGATCCATCATGGGTTCTACAAAAATATTGTCTAATTTAATTTATTAATGTTCATGCTAAGCATGTACATAATACGTACTTGCAATAAAATCGAAGCACGTGTCTGCAGTGGCATGCATGGGTCCGCATGCCAATTGAAGTTTATAGGTCAAATCATGTTTATAGATTAGTTTGATTATTATTTATTTATAACAATGAACTATTGGAGTTGACAGATGAGCTATTTTACTATGTTTACCACCCTGATTAATGACTTATTACGTTAATGAACATTGAATACTTAGTTTAATCGATCGAAGTGTGTGACAAGGAAAGCTTTGGAAACAGCTAGCCGCACGTCCGCACCTTATCTGTAAAGCAGAGAACGACTTGAACATAAAGCGAGAATGTGATTAATTTAAATTTATGACATATATAAATTTAAGGCTTAATGCACTTACATCTATTAATTATAGGATTTATTTTAAGTTGGTTTATGAATTATAAAATATTTTAAATTTTCTCATTAACTATAGGGTTTATTTCAAGTTGCTTCACGAACTATAAAACATTTCAAATTTTCCCATTAATTATAGGGTTTATTTCAAGTTGGTCTACAAACTAACAAAAAACATACAAAATAGTAAACAAAACCGGGTTGATAAAAAAACAGATCAAACCAAATTATTTATATATATTTATATATTTTTTATTTATCATATAAAAGTTATATATTTTGAATAGAAAAGATATAAAGTGTTTTTTTGCACATGCTTAGTTCGAACTCATTCCACTTGAGGAGAGTGAAAGTGAGAATTCTCACTACACTACTTAGCCACTTATAATATTTAAGTACATGCAATATATTTATAGGCATACTGATACTTGAAATATAATAATTTATAAAATTATAATTGGTATTTTACATCATAACCTTATATCCTAAACCATAAAGTCTGTAACCTTATACCTTAAAAATTAACCCTATACTCTAATAATTTTACTATATAAACTATAACTTATAGTTTTGGACTTTTGGTAATATTTTTACAATATAGAAACTATAAATTATATAAAATATAAACTAGTAATATTTTTATATTTTTTGCAATGATAATATTTAAATAGAGACCTAAAATAATATCTTAAAAAAAAGAATCATATATAAAATATATTTAATTTTATAAATTATTATATTTCAAGTATCAGTATGCCTATAAATATATTGCATGTACTTGAATTTCACAAATGCTTAAGTGGTGTAGTGGGAATTCATACTTTTGACTCTCTTTACAAAGTCATGGGTTTGAACCCTAGCATGTGCAAAAAACACGTTATACCTTTTTTATTCAATATATAAATATATATAGACAATCCGGTTCGGTCCTTTTTTTTGTCAACCCGGTTTTGTCTAACATTTTGTATGTTTTTTGCTAGTTAATGGGAAAATTTGAAATGTTTTATAGTTCGTGGACCAACTTGAAATGAACTTTATAGTTAATGGAGAAATTTGAAATGTTTTGTCGTTCATGGACCAACTTGAAATGGACTCTATATTTGTTGGATGTAAATATACTTGAGCTTAAATTTAATATATACATGTATATCAGGAAGGCTCCATTGTAGGATTTTACAAATAAAATTATTTACAAGATACCTCATAGGATCCACTCACATGTAGTTTTTCAACAATCTGAACCATTTATTATTTGGACATCTATTCATAGATCATTCTTTCAAAAAATTAGTCAAATCTAAAATCATTTGCCTATCTAATTTTGATCAAACAAATGGACGGTTTTATCGAAAATTTTTGATTTGTCTAATTATTTGATCAAAGGTATCTAATGCAAATGATTTCCGATTTGGCTAATTTTTTGCAAGAATGATATATGAATAGAGATCTAAAATATAGACGGTTTGGATTGCTGAAAATATATAAGTGTGGGTCTCATGATGTATCTTACAAATAATTTATTTGTAGGATCCTACAATGGAGCTTTCCTATATATATATATATATATACCTATTCAAGTAAGGATGTTATTATTTTAAGAAAAGTAATAACATTTTCTCTGTGTAACACCTGGCAATGAAGTTCAATGATCAATTGCATTCATTTTTTAGTTTCCTCCTCTTGGGTCATCCTTGTAAAAATCAGCCAAATTGGTAATTGTTTGGTCATCTAACTGTGCATAAAAATATAGTCAGTCGGATAAAATTAAAATGATGTTGGTTGTAATAAATTGGCTAAACAATTTTTCGATTAGACTGATTTTTTGTAAAGGTAACCTTTGAATGATGTTCTAAAATATGGACGTTTCCAATCATTGAATTATAGTTCCAGTATATATATATATATCTTAATTACTAATCATTTAGCTTTAAAGTGTTTTTGTATATATATAACTATTCTTTGTGCATGATATCTTTTATTTAGTTAAAGAACGAACACATATATTTTATGATTAAATTTTGAGCTTTTGATTTATTCTTGGCAAGGTTTAATAATTGAGGGTATAAATTGTCAATTGAGAAGTGTTCCTTGGTTTTCATTTTCGTGCTTTTGGGCTCCCATCCAAAACTCGAGAGTTAAAACCTAAAATAAAATATCGAATAATGATTTTATATATACCTAAAATATAAAACCTTATACCCTAAAAACCTATTAAGAATGAGATAAAACATTGACAAAAAAAAATGATAAAGTGAGATGTTTATATATATATATATATATATAGAGGGAGTTTCCATTAAGGGATCACTTGTGGAGTTCACTCTACATTGTATTTTGGTGATTGAAACAATTTATTTTTTAGGCCTCCATTGAAAGATCATCCTTATAAAAAATTAGATAAATCGAAAATAATTTGACCGTTAATTAAATGGTGATCAATTCAAGTGTTTATCGAAAACATTTTGTTTGTCTCTTTGTTTAATCATTATTAGATATTTTAATGGTTTCCAATTTGTGTAATTTTGTTGCAAAGATAATTTTTGAATAGAGACCTACAAAATAGAAGGTTATGATCATTGATATACAATATAGAATGAGTCTTATGAGAGATCCCTTAAATAAACTTATTTAAAGAATCGCTTAAGGAAATATATATATACAAAAATTCTCTCTGTAAGACTTTCGTTCTTCATTCTTTAGTTAAAGAACGTGCGAACATGAGTCTTTTTATGATATTTATCCATTTTTTATATGCCATTTTTGACAAGGTTCAACATTTTAGGATATATGGTTATAATTTTAGGGTATAGAATTATTATTCGAGGTTATATTTTAGGTTTTAACTCTCGAGGTTTGGATACCTAATCGAGGAACGAGAACTCAAAACCATGAGAGTTAAAACTAAGAAAGGTCATAGATCTAAAATATTATGTTGCTAAAGTGTTACTGTATATACACTAGTAATTAGTGGACTTTATTTTAATAGCTTTCAAATTAACCGTCTATCAACCAACATACGTCCTATTGGGTCAATCTTAGTTCATACAATGCAATAGGACCGTATATTTTTTTAAAAATAAATTACTCTAAAGTCTATTTTATAGCCCTTAATGAGAAACAAACTCATATAAAAAATTGGAATAATGAATAGGTCCACTTTTTACAAATAAAGTCCACGTTATGTTCTGTTACGTGTTTTTGGTGTTGAGTGCTCGGTGAGTTTTTTTTTTTTTTTTTTTTTTTTAAAGGGAAATTGAAATTGTCACACAATAACAATTTATAAGGTATTTTTTCAATTTAAATAGCTACTATCGCACAGTAACAGTGATTGTCACTGTCTGACAGTGGCAATTTCAGAGCGCACAGTCGCATTTTACCCAGCGCTCAGTGGTTATATCGAGTGATCGATAATGGTGTCGAGCGTTCGGCTCATTAATGTGGACTAACTAGTCACCGTGTTTTTACAGGTGGGTCAACCGATCAGGGTATTTTTCGTTTTGGACTTAAAAAAAAAAAACTCATTTTTTTATTTAGTTCTCCTTTTAATTAAGGAACATCCCTATAGAAGAGTAACAAAATCAAATATTACTTGGTCATATAATAATAGTCAAATAAGCAAACACAATTTTTGGGATAAACGTGAAATAATGATAATCACAATCAAATAACTAAGCAATTTTGATTGAAATGATTTTTTTATTTTACTTCCTTTTTTGGTTTTTGGTTACATTGGTTACATTGATGAATATCTTTAAAGTGGGACTTAAACATGGACATTCTGATTATTAAACCACATGATGAGTATAAATGTTTGCATTTTTTTAATAGTAATTACAAAAAAGTCAATAAAAAGTTTTGATATTACAAATAGATCAATACAAAATTTATTATCTCATATTAGTCAATGATATATTTTAAGAAAGTACGTACATTTTAGTCAAGGGCTCAGCCCATTTTAGTCACTAAGCCCAATCTACTTGATGATGTCATGTATTTTGGTGCATTAGAAAATATCAATTTGCTCATCTTTTTTTTTTCATTACTTATGAGCGTAAAATTATGACGTTGTCCTTAATTTAATTTAGGGTATAGAAATAAAGTATAGTGTATATAAATGGGGTTTAAGGTTTAGAAATGAGGTTTAGTGTTTAGAATTAGCCCTTTTTTTAAAGAGCAAATTACACGTAGGATGAATTTGCTCTTTAAAATGTGGATGTCCGCAAAAATGTGGATGTCCGCATTTAAAGTTATAGTTATAGGATAAAGGTATCTATTTATTTGTAATTCGTTTTTTGGCAATGCTAGAGTGCCTTAATCTTGTGCCATATTTTTGTGCCCTAATGACATAGAATTTCATGTCATTTTAAATATTTAATTTAATTAAATACATGTCATTATATGCCACATGATTTGTTACAAAGATCGTTTTAACCTTTTATATAATTCTTATGACATTTAAATTATAATAAATATAGATAATTCATAAAATCCCCTTGAAACTTATTATTTTCTAAAACCCATGTCCTTTTTTTTTCAAGGGTTAACCTCTTTGACTAGCTGCCAACTCATCCTTTTTCCATATTTAAATTTCCAAATCAGCATTTTAAAAATTTAAGATTTTGTTAATGACTTTTTTGCCATTTCCTCATGTCTGGCGGTATTTTATAGTGTTTAATTTTAACATTTTGTAACAGCTGTGTTGCTAGTTGCTCCCTCAATTTTGGGTCCTTTAAAATTTCTTTGGATGCAATTGACTAATTTCAAACATGAAGTCGAGATTTATTTCCACATACTTTTATTGAACCTACAAGACTTGAAATAAGGAACCTACAAAAAAACACCTACATCCACTTAATTCATAAAAGCACCTCATTCAATTTTGAAATAATGAACCTGTGAAAACCCACTTACATTCACTTGATAAAAGCACTTACAATCAAATATGAAATAAGAAACCTACAAAAAATCAGATGTTGAAATAAAGAACCTAAACAACTTGTAGGTTCTAAAACAACTACATCAATATATATATAGCCAAAAGTGATTGATGAAGTCAAATATTTAACCAACAAAATATGAATGAACCTAAACTCAACACGACTACTACTGTAGGTACTAAAGACTAATAAATGATAGCTAATGGGTCCTAAATCAAAAGTTTTAAAAACATAAAAATCACACATACCAATACAGGCAAATATTGTATTAATATATAAGACTTTTAAGACACAGAGTAATGTTGTATTAATCCTATTATTAACGGCATAGAAAGAGGTTTACTTTTAATGTAAATTATTACTAACCCCCTATTTAGAGCTCGGTTCTCTCATAACCCCCACCCTAAATCAATCTCTCCCAAAACCCCCTATTAGTCACTTAAACTCTCCCATAACCCTCTGGTCAACTAACACCCAGTTTGGTTTGACCCCTTTTTGTTTTAATATCCCTATTATAACCCTCTATTCAAAATCAGTTTTCCATTTTTATTTCTCTCATTCTCACGCTCTCTCTCTTTCACTTATATGCTTTGTCTCTTTCATATGGTGCGTTCTCTCCCCACGCGACTGTCGATGGCGCGTGCTCTATCGTCCAGCGACGGTTGACGGCGAGACCAGTCCCGATCTTCTCGTCTCTCCTCCCTCTTCTTCTTATGCCCTCCACGTGTCGTGAAACCAAGCGTCGACGTCAGATCGGGTCTAGGAAGACCCGAGCTCCCTCGTTCGCGATCTGCCGATTTCAACGACGACGAGGTGCCGGACCACCATGAATGGATTCCTCTTGTCGTTCAGAGTCCGCTGGTGCTTTTGGACATCATGACGCTCTCGATTTCTCTAGAGATCGACAACCTGAGATGGCGATATGTAACCATTTCACCTCTCTCAGTCACCATACCTACATCAGTTTCAGTTGGCTTGTTATGTTGGCTTCCTAATAAGCTTGTTCATGTATGCCAAGCATTGGATAATGGTGATTTTGCTACTGTCTTGCAAAACCAAGTAGAGTAATGGAAACTTCAAACTCGTAATTTATTTTGGTTCACCATTAATTGGATGAGATTTAGTAGTGGTTTCTTTTGTTTTTGCCTGTTAGCAGATGCTTGTTTCTTGGATGAGAGCTTCTGGAATGAAACTTTCAGGCGAATTATCTTGACACGGCAAACAATGTGAAACTAAATTTTTGAATTGTCCTTGTGTGTAATTTGGATTTGAGCTCAGAGATGGCTTTAAAGGTTAATTTCCATTATTATTTAAATTATTAGTTGATGTTCAGAAAAACAGTAGTTGGATAGGGAACTTTAAGCCTACATTTATTGATTAAACAGTTTCAGTTCGTGAAACATGAATTTTGAATGAAATTATAGTTCTGAAATATGATGAATCAAATTTGCAGGTAGAAACAAATTGAGGCAGTGGTGACTGTCGTGTACTCGTCGCGCGTGAGGTGATCGGACGACGTTGTTTAGGGTTTCAGTTTCACTAAATTCAATTTCACTGAATTCAGTTTCAGTAGTTAACTAAATGCACTGAAACTGAATTCACTGAAATTGAATTCAGATTGAAACTAAATTTAGTCTATAGTTGTTTGATAGGCTCACATCGATGGCTTGCTGTGTTGGCTACTCCTCTCATCTCAATGGCTTGTTGTAATGTTGTTGTTTTTTTTTTTTTTTGATAAAGTTGCTGTGTTCTTTTTAGTGAAACAGAATTCAGTAAAGGTGTAACTGTTTTAGTGAAGTGTAATTGTTTTAGTGAAGGTGTAATTGTTTTTTAATTAAGGTGTAATTGCATTTTAGTTAAGGTGTAATTGTTTCATCACTTAATTCATAATTGAATTCTTTAATTTAGTGTAACTGAATTTCTGAAATTCAGTTTCAATGTAATTGAATTCTTGAAATTCAGTTTCAGTGTAATTGAATGCTTGAAATTCAGTTTTAGTGTAACTGAATTCTTGAAATTCAATTTCAGTGTTTGATTTTAGTTTTAGCGAAATATTGAGTTTTAGCAAAAACTTCAATTCTAGAGAAAGAAAAAAAAGTTTTACCAAAATTCAGTTTACAGTGACGTCAGCATGCGTCAGCGTGCGTCAGAAGGGTAATTTAGGATTATAAGTTATAAGAGGTTTTGAAAGAGTTTCTAGATGTGTAGGGGTTTTGACAAATTTTTTAAGTAATTAGGGGGTTTAAAATTAGGCACTAGATCCACCGTATATCTTTCTTTGTAACACATATGTCTTCACCTAGCTGCCCAGCCCCACCATTAACATTTTTCTACCCTTCATCCCACCATCACCGTTCCTCCCCTCCTCCTCATCAAACAATATCCTTCACTCTTGCAAGGAGAAGTTGTGCAGAATCTTTCCAATTTTACACTAAGAAAGAAAGGCATCATGCTCATTAATGCATGAGTACGCCATAAATATGGAGTGGTGCTATAAAGTATCAATGAAAAATAACTATATGAAAATAATTGTCATACACCCATTAGTTGTATCCAACTACTTGATGTTAATTAATTTAGTTCTTTTAATAATATTAGAAAATTTGGTTAGAGTAAACGAAGCAAGAGAATAAATAATGACAATTCCCCACCCCACCATTTCTTCCTCCCTGCCTCCACCCTTCTTCTTTTCCTTCATATTCTCCAAGTGCAGTAGTAAGATATAAAGATATAATAATAAAGTTTGTGATGAAAATATAAAGTAAACAAATTAAAAATTGAAGAAATTGAAAGATGAATAAAGTGGAGGGATTGGAGGTTAGGAAGGTGTCCTCAACTTAGATTTCATTGGATTTTAAAAGTCCAATAAAATCTAGGTGTCCCCAATTTAAATTTTAATGGATTCCAATAAACTTTAGGTGTCCGCAACTCATATTTTAATGGATTCCAATGAAATCTAGGTGTTCTCAAAAAGTCATGGATTTCATTAAGTAAAGGATTTTAATGAATTTGGATGGATTTGGTTAGATTTGAATGCATTTTTTACACATAACAAATTCCATAAGAATTCCACCAAATTACTTTGGATTTTGATAGATTCTATAGATTTTAAAATCCATTAAACTCCTTTAAAATCTGAGTTGGGGACACCCCCCTAAAAGAGAAATCAATGAACTTGAACCATTGGATTTTGGAGTAGTAATATTGTAATTTACGACAAAATGCTGTGCAATTAAATAAGTTAATGTGGAAAATAATTGATTATGTGTATAAATTAGATTTGTCATATCATATTAGGGCACATAGATTATGTAACCTAATTGGGCACAAAACCATTTCTCTTTGTTTTTCTCTTTTTTGTTTTTTTGTTTTTATTTCTAGGTTTGAATTTGATAACATCAAAAATGGTGTTTTTAATTAAGGATGGCTTCCAACCCTAAAGCTTGCATTAATACACCAAAGATAAAAATAAAATAAAATAAATATCAATTTTGTGCATGGGAAAGAACGGGTTGAATTGTTTTTTTGTCATCCCAATATCCCATCCCATCCCCTGCTGTCTCAGTGAAAATAAATAATATTTGAGAGAGAGAGAGAAGGCATATATAAATATTAATTAATGTTGAATCCAGGGATGCATAATTTAGCTAGCTAGCTAGCTAGCAAAGCAAATTGGTGACCAATTTTGAGTAGGGGGGGATTATGATACTATATGTGGATGACCCATGAGTCCATGACCCCATCAATATTCAAAATCCCTCAAAAAAAGTTGAACTTGTCTGAATTTAGACAAAACAAGTCCATGCAAATTGCATCGAAGTTGGGACTGCCCGTCATGGTTTTTGTTTCTATTAGAAGGTGGTTTACCACAAAATGCGAGCCGTCTGGTTTTCATTTTGGCCCATAGTAATCATCACAACAAATTCAACAAGTCACATTCATGTTATTGTTATATATACACAGTATAGAATCATATGCATCTATTTGAATTTCAATTTTGTGCTTATCTTGTTTTTGCTTGTTTTAATTAGTTGTGCTGCCCTATCTCACCGGGTTTCATGTAACAAAAAAAAAAAAAAAAAAAGGGATTTCATTTAATTCACATCTAAAATATTACAAATTCATTTCATCATTTTCTTTATACCCTTAGATAATAAATACACAACATGCAACTGACTCTATAATTTCCTTATAGTTTCAATAATAATGATCTCTCATTCAATAAAAAAAAAATTAGAAGTCAAACAAAAACAAGTAAAGAAAAATAAATAAAAAATGTGAATCCACATATATATACTTATTAATTGTAGCCTCTTCTTCTAGCTAGGTTTAAAAAGATAACCTTTCTTTTTGCCTTGAACAAGTAAACCTCATGACCAATAATGCCGAAACTTGAACTTGGGGTGACCTAGCACATACACATATGGAGATCAAAATTTGTGTTGGGTATGTTTTTTTTGTCACATGGTAGAATGATTCAATTAGAAATAGTATGCATTTGTGAAATAAAGAATTATCACCAAATTTAGACATATTTTGAGTAGTGTCACTCGGAAAGAACAGTCTTATACAAGTTGTTTCTCAATAAAGAGGGATATATAATATTTGCAGAGAATGATCGAATCTGGTCAAATTGCATACTAATGACTAGCTACCTTAGCATTTGGTCAACATATGCATATATTCTAGTCATTTATAATAGTCGTTGAATTGATACTAGATATTTTTATTGGGCTAATTACAAAATACTCCTTTCAGATTTATTGTCATTTTCAATTCCCTTTATAAGGTTTCAGTTTTTTCAATGTAATACATATAATTTTCAATTTAAGTTAATGTACAAACTGAAAAAAAAAAAAAAAAAAAAAAAACTAAAAAAAACGAAAAAAGTTGAAAAAAAAAAATGACTCAATTACCCCCCCACCCAGCCCCGTCGCATCCCCTTCCCTACCAACAGAAAATATTAATTTCCTGCAACAATAAAAAAAAAACATAAAGAAATACTAATTTCCATTGAAGCTCATATGAAAGTTTCTCCAAACAAATCCCAGCACCTATTTCAAGAATAAAACAAATCCAAGCACAAATCTCTGCACCAAAACCTTTGAAAATGTTCTCAAAACAAGCCATTTTCATATCTTCCCTCATAATCCTCTGGTACTCATCAAACATTGGTGCTATGGCTTCAAATTCCCAATCTTCCTCACAATATGTCGCCGGGGGAGCCATAGAGAAAGAGAGATGGGGCAGAGGGGAAAAAAGGGTCACCTCCAAGGGGAGTCGTCGGAGGTGGTGGGGAGGGGGATGTGACGAGGCCAGGGAGGGTTGGGGGGGGGGGGGGGACGACGGGGAGCCAAAGAGAGAAAGAGAGATGGGGTTGGGGATCGAGGGTGGGGGTAATTGAGTCATATTATATTTTTTTTAGTTTTTTTCTTTTTTTCAATTTGCACATTGACTTAAATTGAAAACTATATGTACCATATTGAAAAAATTGAAACCTTATGGGAAGAATTGAAAATGACATTAAACCTGGGAGGGGTATTTTGTAATTAGCCTTTTTTTTTTTTTTGGTTAAGTTAAACATTGTAATATGATCTCCTAATGGTTGTTCTATTGATTTTTTGTTGGTTACACAATTTTGGTTGAATTTGTGGGGTTCATTTGGCCTTGGCCATAATATATATACGGTTTATATGGGCTGCAAGCTAGTAATTAACATGTATTTATATACATATATATGGACTCAGATACTATACGATAATACATGATGTCCATTATATATGAGGACATCCTTATACAGAGATATATGGTGTCCATTTTATACATATATAAAAATATTTCGTATATGAGAAGCATCATTTATGTATCACCGTATAAGAACATTGTGGTATAAAATGCGCATCAGATATCATCATAGGAAGAAACTTACCTATAATATGGATAGAGGTTGACTTGACATTTTATGAGATATATTTTATCTTAAAATTGAAAAAAAATTTATGTTATAAAATATAAAAATAAACGTGTCATTATATTATTAGGTTGTAATATCAAATTAATCATATACCTGATATAAGAAAAGTTTCTCTCGTCATCATATATTATTTGAGTCTAGACTAAATCATTAGGCTTCATGATTTGAGTACTTATCAGAGAATGACTCATATATAAAGTTAGAGTGAGAGAGAGAGAGAGAGTGAAGACGAGTGATTTAGTTTGACAGCATTGGAAAGCTGATGCCACTCTCTTCCAAAAGATTTGAGACCTTTTTGGTATATAGTGGATCACACAGTCCTCCTCTTAAGGGAGAGAGGGAAGATTGTGTCTTTATATATCGATGAGCTTGATATCGTTCATATATATAATATAAAACTTTTGGACATGGAGATGGATACACTATGAATTAAAGGTGAATGTCCACTTTAAACGTCACATTGGTCCACCTAGCTAGCTAGTGGGCTCTCCCTCTATATCACTCTCTCTTTCTCCCTCTCATTTTAAAATACAAATAATAGCTGGAACCAAGTACTCTTAATAAAAGAAAAAGAAGCCAGATAATCCATTTCAGATGGTCCAAAATTGACTTCCCTCGTCCAACTTACACTAGTTTTTTAGCTTTCTTATGGCTAAAAAAAGTGTGATCGAGCTGCCAAAATTATGCATTTATCAAATTGCTGGGTTGAATGTAGTGGAAGTACATGACTAATTAGAAAATAAAAAGTATAAATATGTATGCTATCAACAAAAGATGGAATCTATACTGCCGGATCTATAAAGTACCTATCAGCCTATAACCATCAACCTTATTAAGGAATTTTATAAATGAGCGAGTTAAGTATAACCAACACGAGATTTTTTTTGTCAATTGCAACCACGTAGAGTATCTTTATCAACAAAAAAAAAAAAAAAAACCACGTAGAGTATATATTTAGACATTTAGTTGCCAGTTGCCTAGATATGATTAATCCGTAGAAGGTCACTATCATGTTTCTCATTACATCAAAAGATGTTTTGTTCCTTAAATAAGGCCATTTTCTTATTACATTATTTGATGGATTAGATGCTAGTGCTGGGTAACGTAGCTGTACGTGGAAGTGTGGAACCCATAATTATTCAACATAGTATGTCAGCAAAATATAAAAAAGTAGATTTTTAAATTCGGTACATCATCACTTCTAATAATAGACTAAGCATTTGTGTCTTTTTAATTTTTGATTGCAATCACTTCTTAAAACTATGTTTCCACATTGGATGGAAATATCCACCAATATATCTAGAAGGGAAAATGTTAGCAAAATAATTATAACTATAACTATACCCTTATTTTCAGTTGAGGATCCCGTTTTCACTTTGCTTCAATCAAAGACTATTATTTTTCAAGTGTTTCAATCAAGAATATTCCGTCAACTCCATCAAATTTTCTGTAAAAAATTTGTCACGTGACTCGTACATGACCAGTTTGCAAGGGTATTTATATATTTTTTGTGCATTTAAAAAATAATTATAAAATATGAAAAAAAAGGTGGAAATTGAAACCCAGCCACACCGACCTCACCCCCAGCCACCACTGACCCACCTTCACTCCCCAACCACCACCGTCGACTCCCCCTCTATCACCAGTGACTCCCCATCCACCGACGACTCCCCCTCCACTAGCCATCCCTCTTCCCCATCAGCCCAGTCCCACCCATCTTCTCTCATCTCTCTCTGCCTCTCTTTCTCTCTCATCTCTCTCTGCATTTCCTCTATTTCTCTCTCATCGATCTCTCTCTGCCTCTCCTCTCTTTCTCGCACCCAGCCTTCCCCTTCCCCCACCCAGCCTCGCCCCTCCCCCCACCACCTAGCCCGACCCTCTCTCTCTCTATCTCTCCCGGCCCTTCCCCTTCCCCAACCCATCCTCGTCACGCCCCCCACCCAGCCCTGTTCCTGTCGCACCAAGCCCCGACCCCGCCCCATCCCTCTACCGCCTCTATCTCTTACTTTCTCTCTCTCTCTCTCTCTCTCTCTCTCTCTATCTCTCTCTTCAATCTAGACGGGGCCAAGCTAGGTGGTGGGGCAGGGGCAGGGCTGGGAGGGGGAAGGGGGAGGGTCGGGCTAGGTGGTGAGGGGGAGGGGCGGGGCTAGGTAGGGGAAGGGGCAGGGTCGGGTTGGCATGTTGCAGGGAGTGGTGGTGGTGGGAGATTTTTTTTAAAAAAATTCATTAGTTTTATTTTTTAATATTTTTTTAGGAGAAATTACTTTTTCGTCTTTATGAATTGGTCACGTGACCCTCATGTGATCAATTTTAACATAATTTTTGACGGAGTTGACTGAATATCCTTGATTGAAACACTTGAAAAATAATAGTCCTTGATTGAAGCAAAGTGAAAACAGGATCTTCAACTGAAAATAGGGGGTATAGTTATAGTCTTTTTGCTATCATTTTCCCTATCAAAAAATTACAATCAATTGTCACAATCTTAATTGGATAAAAATTCATGTTTATTCCTCAATTAAAATCTGAAAATCATTTTACTTCCTAAAATCATAAGATTGCAATCTATCTAATATGTAGGCAATTTTTTGAATTCATTCAAAATCTAATTGCACCCAAGTTGTTGTTTGAAAACATATCCAAACACAAAACGACCCTCAACGTCGCAGTCTTATTGATCAAAGTGACTTGGCACCTGGTTTGTCAAATTTATGTTAGGTTTTAATTTAGAGTTAAAGCCTAATATGCCTACACAAGCCATTCTACACCATATGGAGCTGGGTTAAACTTGTCGGGAAACTGGCTAAAAATGGCAAGGAAGCGATACTGATCATGCTCAGCACTACAAATAAAATTAAATTTTTTCGATCATCCACTCTAGACAAATTTTGCACAGAAAATGAAAATCTTAGAAGTCAACCAAAATTAATACACCCATGTAAACTTTGCAACAGAAAATAACGTACCTATATTATTATATGAATTTTTTTTCAAATTCATTCAGAAGAAATAATTTTGCAATAAATGTATTATCTCTACAAATTAGAAAACACGTTAAAATCTTAAGTAACAAATATTTATTATATTCAAAAAATTAAAAATGATGACACATGTACACTAATAAATGCCAAATGCACCTAAAGGAGCTTAATCAAGTTTTCGAAAGCAGTAATAGTACAACCAAAACTCTAAGGTGATGGAGGAGTGCACCCTTATCCACAGAAAAAAAGGATGATATAACCCTTCTTCCTAAATAAGCTACAATGTAGAAGTGGTAAATTGTATGATATTATGTGGGATCAAACCCAAGTATTTATACAAGCCTAGTCTTAAGGTTACAAGGAAACACAGACTTAGTATCCAAGCAATATTGAAGTTCTAGTAATTACAATCCAAAATGGACTAGATAACCTTACGTACTAACATCCCCCTGCAAAACTGGACGACCTTGGATGAACAAGTTTGTCTCGAAGAAATAGAAAACCGAGCTCGGTGAAGTCCCTTCGTAAGGATATCAGTTGGTTGATCCGAAAAAGGGCAAGAATTAGACCACATGGGTGCCAAGCTTTACTCATTCCCTAATGAAATGATAATCCAACTCAATATGCTTGGTGTGTGCATGAAACATCGGGTTATCACAATACAAAGGAACACCGGGTTATCACAATACAAAGGAACACACAACAGAAATGAATGATAAAGCTCACGAAGGAGATAAGAAAGCCACATATATGGTTTCGGCACATTCTTGAGCTAGAGCACGATATTCGGACTCAGCACTTGAGCAGGAAAATGTCCATTGCTTAGTAGAGGTCCAAGAGACAAGATTGGACCCATGGAAGATAAGATAACCGGAGATGGAGCGCCGAGTATCAGGGAAACCGGCCTAATCTACATCCAAGTAGCCACGAATAGAAACAACACTAGGAGAGGGCTGAAACACAAGACCAAGGTCCAAGGAGCCTTTGACATATCGCAATATCCGCTTGGCGTCAATGAGATATGTATTTGTATGGGCAACCATGAATTGAGCAACATGATTGATTGCAAATGCTATATCCGAACGAGTGAGCATCAAGTATTGAAGAGAGCCAACAAGGTGCCTATTCTCGGTGGGATCAGTGAGTGGGGTGCCATCTTGGTTGGAGAGCTGGGTCATGGCGGCTATAGGGGTAGCACATGGCTTGCAATCAAGCATGTTACACCGGCGGAGGAGATCCACGACATACTTGGACTGAAAGAGGTGAAGGCCGGGACGGAGCTGCTGAACCTCAACGCTAAAGAAATAGTGTAAGGGACCAAGATCTTTAATATCAAACTCACGACCAAGAAGCTTGGTAAAAGATGCAATAAGAGCTGGTGTGCTACCTGTAAGGATAATGTCATCGACATACAATATGAGAACCACGTTTATAATTAAAAAGAGAAGGATTGGCTTGACTCTGGCAGAAACCTTGCGAAATGATAAAGGAGCTGAACCGAGTGAACCAAGCTCTTGGGGCTTGCTTGAGGCCGTAAATTACATTATGCAACTTATAGACAAAGTGAGAACAAGAGGGATCAACAAAAACTTGAGGTTGTTGCATGTACACATCCTCATCAAGAAAGCCATGAAGAAAGACATTATTGACATCAAGTTGATGAATATACCACCCATTGTTCAAGGCCAAGCTTAAAATAGTGCGGATTGTGGCCGGTTTCACCACAGGGCTGAGGTCTCATCCTAGTCAAACCCTTGTGTTGATGAAAGCCCTTGTCAACAAGACGAGCATTGTATAGTTCCATGGAACCATTAGAGCGTCGTTTGATTTTAAAAACCCACTTGTAGCCAACTGGTTTGTGCGAGTGAGAGGAAGGCACAAGGGACCATGTCTGGTTCTTTAAAAAGGCATTGTACTCATCAGACATCGCTTGACGCCATTGAGGAAACCGGGAAGCTTGAGTGAAACAAGTGGGCTCAAACTCGAAAGAAGAAAGAGAAGCCGTCAAAGCCACTATAATGGGATACCAAATGGTGCCGTCGGTTCGAACCTAGCTTGGGTTTCAAAATGCCAGCTTTGAGACAAGTGGCCATATAATGCCGGTTCGAAGTGGGAGCAGCGGCATCATTTGAGTCCGAAAAGGAAGAGGTAGGGGTGGTTTCACCAGGAAAAGCCAGAGGGGAACCGGGCGGTGAGGTCGGAGAAGCAGGCGGCGGTAGAGCGGTGATATGACCGATTGTGGCGGTGGAAAATCCGAAGACAATGGCTGTAAGGTGAGCTCAACAACGGGCAAACTTGGAAAATAAGAGGCCTATCTAGCAAAAGGGAAACAAATCTCATAAAAAATAACATGACGTTAAACATAAATCCAGTTAGTATTAGGATCCAAGCACGAGTACCCTTTATGCTGTAAGCTATAACCAAGAAAGACACTTTCAAGCGAGCGATGATGTAACTTATTCGAGATTCCCAAAAAGAGGAAAACAAGCACAACCGAATACACGAAGATGAGAATAAGGAGACCGACCATATAACCGGAAAAATGGAGTAGACCAATTGAGTACCAACGACATGAAAATGTTGATAAGAAAGACGACAGCTAAAGCCACCTCGACCCAAAGAGACAAAGGAGCATGCGCCGTGTGAAGTAGAATGCGGGTGATGGTGGCTATGTGATGATGCTTACGCTCAGCAAGCCCAATTTGTTGGGGCGTGTGAGGACAAGAAAACCTGTGCAGGATGCCATGTTGCTTAAAAATGAGGAAAAGATAAAGTTAGAATATTCACCACCACCATCACTTTGAACATTTTTAATAGTAAGATTAAGTTGATTAAGTTGATAAAAAAACCTCCCTTTTTTTGGCACATGGGATAAATCCAACTAAATCGACAATAGTTGTCAGTGAAAAGAACATAATAGCAAAAACCTGAAACACTAGTAATAGACGACATCCATACATCAAAATGCACAAGATAAAAAGAAAACGGTGCAATTATTTTATTAAAAAAAAATGGTAAACGATGAGATTTCCCAAGAGCACATTGTGCACAGGAATGCCTAATATTATGAAACCTAGAGCCTAAAGATAATTACTGAGGAATTAAACGAGAAATAACATTAGCCGACGGGTGACCAAGACAGTGGTGCCATAACTTGGACGAACATGCAACTAAAGCTCTTGGGATTGAAACGGAAAGAGGATAGAGACCATCCTTAATTGGGCCCTGAAATAAACATTTACTAGTAGCGCACAATATCAAAAATTGTACTCCAAGAGTCCTTATCTTTCGAAGAGTTGTAACAGGCAAATATCTTGGAGAGTTATGACTCTTCGCCTTCCAGACTCTGCAGTTGCTTGTCCTAGTGGTACTTGCCTCCTTTGATCTGATCCTCGTGGTTGGGCTCAGCCCGCGTGGCTTCATGTACCTCTGGGATTCCGTGTTGTCTTCAGACGATTTCCCCTACTGCATGGCCTATTCTATTAATTCTAGTGATTTCTCCATTTATTGGGCCAGTTTTGCAACGGCCAATATCTTTCCATTCCTGGCCCATTTACTGAAAAGTGCAAAATTAAGCCTAAACATATTGATAAGTATAAGATGAATATTCTTACACAATATATATATATCTATCTATTTGAATAATATGCATGAGATGGATTAACATAGATTTATTTTTTATTAATTATTGTTGATTAATTTATGCATACATAATGATTAATATTTCCTATACGATATGATGATCATGTTCTAACATAATGGAATGTTGGAAGGTTGTTAGTCATAGCGAGTTGCTTGATATGAGGATACTCAGAACACGAGAATTGGTTGGAAATGATATGTTTAAAGGATATGAGAGAATTAATGAAAGAAAATATATTTGTTTAGTTGAATCTAACTCTCAGTACGTACTAGGTTTAGGTTGGTCCAATATTGTGCACAAATGGCTCTTTTGAGGTAATTTGAGATGGCGACAATAAAATAAACAAGATGGATTGTTTGTGGATAAACCCACACCGATCCAACAGCCAACCATGGCTGGACACGTGGCCGGTCAGACCCAACTTCAGTGTTTGACTTCTCAGTGGTCAAAATTTGACCTCCATATCATCACGCAGCTCGGCACTTTCTCTGTCAGCTCAAATCGGATCACTACGGCGAGCCCTTCGTGCCCGGTCCAACCCGAACCGAGGATCTTCCAAAGCATTGAGTGTTCATCTTTTCCATGGTCATCCCAGTTCGGCTCGGCTCGGAGCCGAGGGAACGTCTTTTCGGGTACTAGCGACAACCAGCTGACTTGGAAGGATCACCACCTATTGGATTGGCTCGGTTCGAAAGTCCTTGTTCGACCCGATCACACATGGACTTCATGTACGCACATAAGAAAATGTGTTCGGATCGGCTCGGCTCGGCTTCCCGCCGCCATTTCAAGGAAGATCACGTTAGGACGAACCGCCACACTTAAATGCTCCTGATAAGATCTTCTGACAAATGGGACTTCCCAGCTTACATTCATGACTACTGAGGCAGTTCACCTGAATCTTCCATACTTGCATTCAATGCAGCATTGAATGCAAAGGAGGTGGGTAGCTGTGCATGCCACTGTTCACGACCGAACGCGTGGATCTTTCTCAACCAGCCAACCACATGCAGGTAACTTACTCATTACAATTTCCTTTGCCTATATATACCAACTTAGATGCACAAAATCAAGGATCTAGCTATCAATCCTTCACCAGATAAATACCTACACAAAACCTTCACTTACCCTAAGAGCATACCCAACTTGTTAAGAATAAACCCAGAACATTTACCTTGTTCTTCCCATTCTCCCAAGTTCATCCCTGGTCCTTCTTCATCTATTTTCAAACACCATCAAACACACGTCACTGACTTCGTCATCGGAGCGTGTTTGGCTGGTACCACACCGGTCCATCTCCTTTGATCTTGTTTCTTTTACAGGAAGATCTCACGTCATCATCCAGCAAGGCTTCGGATCAGCCAAGTCACCATTTCTAAGTTGTTGCGCGCATCTATCTTACAAAAACTTGCATCAACAGATTGGCGCCGTCTGTGGGAAGATCGTCTTCAGCCGTTGTGTTCATCACCATAAGTGCTAAGTTCTTCCTCCAAACAAGTCATCATGACTACCATCTTTCATGATAGCAGTTCTTCCTCAGGAGCGTCCCAGAATGATGAACAACATCAGCCTGAGACACCTGAGAAGACGAGGGGAGCACAACTCTCCAGAACAGCAAAATCTAAAGGCCCCTCAAAGATCAGGGCTGCTCACAAACTCCTTAGGGAGAACCAACGACATCTGGCCGCTGAGAATGCACTTCTCAAGCAGAATAATGAGCTGCTCGCAAAACAAGCCGAACTGGCCGAGGAGCTTGCGCGTCATCGCGCTCAGCTCGAGAACAGCGGGAGATCGGGTTTCCGATCGCGTCTAACCCGAACTGAGCAGGAGGCCCTTTCGCCGTCTCCTTCTCGGCAGAGTACTCCGTCCGAGCCGGACGACCAGCCCGCTCGGCAGGATGCGGATTGTACCTACCCGGGCTTCGAGGACATGCCCCCGGCCGAACAGGCCGAGTTCTTGAACGCCCACCGTCTCCTTCAGCAAAAGCAGGCGACCTTCAGGAAACACTCTCCCGAGGGTTTGAGGGGAAACCGTGCTAACCTGAACGCAAATCAACGACCTCCAGCCCGATCCAGATTGGGGGCTATCAGTCCAACTGGTTCGACCGAACCCAGGGTCTCAATCAGAAACAGGCTCGGCCCTACCGTCAACCAGGACCCTTCCACGTCGGGAACTCATTCGGGGAGACGATCTGCAGGTGATCGGCTGGGATCAACCATGATCATTTCCAACCGACGTCCGGTAAGCGAGAGGATCACTCGTCAACCGGTAAACGAGAGGCTCGGTTACCGAACCGAGCGTTCCGGGGAGACTGCAGCCGAGTCGACCATTCCCAATGTGGAAAATCTGGTCCAGACTTTGGTCCAAAACCAAATTCGGAGTGTCCACGATCGGCTCGGCCAGGTCGAGGTCTCTAGGGGGTACCTCGGCAGAACTGACCACGGGGAAGAACTCCCCCTCCCATACACCAGCAGGATCATGGGTGCTGAGGTCTCCAGAGATACCAAACCCCCAAGATGGATCAGTACGACGGGACTAAGGATCCCTATGATCATCTTGACAGCTTCAGATACGCCATGGAGGTCTGCCAGGGATCTGAAGCCACGAAGTGCAGAATCTTCCCTTCAACCTTGAAGGGATCGGCTCGGGGATGGTTTCGAACTCTCCAGCCGAACTCCATCGACTATTTCTCCGACCTCCGGAGGGCCTTCCTGACGAGATATCGGGTTGTATCCGAACAACTCTACAACTTGAACGATATGTCACTCATCAAACAGCAGGAAGGGGAGAGTCTTAAGACCTATCTGATCCGCTTCAACATCGAATATATGAAGTGTGACGATTGCGACGACAGATCGGCTAAGAATGCTCTTATGCAAGGTCTGCTCGCCGGGGGACTTCGCTCCCATCTGATGAGAAACCCTTCTTCCACCTATTATGAGCTTTCTGCTGAAGCCACCAAATGGGCGCGAGCGGAATGAGATGTTCAGGTGGAGGCCCTGAATTCCAAACCAACCCCGGCCAAACGGAAGGAAGGAGAAGTCGCAAGCCCCAAGTCCCAAGCCCGAGGTCCAAACCAAGAAGTCCCGGATTGAGGAACCGCACCAACTTCTGGGCAAGGGGCCCAAGTTCGTCCAGTACACAGAGTACACTCCTCTCAACGCCGGTCTGGAGACAATCTTCTCCAAGATCAAGGATCAACTCCCAGCTGCAAGAGAGATCAAGGGACCACCCCCAGATCAGATCAAGGAGGGTGTCTTCTGCAAGTACCATTCCAATCACGGCCACGTCACGGGTGATTGTTACGCCCTTCGCGACGGAATTGAGACTCTTGCCCGGACGGGTAAGATTAACCAATTCCTGGCCGGCGGGCCTAGGGCACCCAAGGCCGCGCTGAAGAAGCCCACCAACATCATTGACGTTCGGTACGCCGCCATCGGATCGATCGGCGGGGGCCCAACCTTCGTGGGAAGCTTGAACCGATCCTAGAAAGAGTACGTCAGACATGCGGCTCATGCTGACGAGTCCTTGTTGATCCAAGCGGGTCAGCCCAGCACTTCCAAAAGACAACGGAAGGACTGGGCACCGGTCACCTTTGAGCCAAACGAGGCAAGCGGAATCATCTTCCCACACTATGATCCAGTGGACATAGTGGCTGAGGTAGCCGGAACCACCATCGCGCGTTCCTTCGTCAACGGGGGAAGTTCAGTCAACAACCTCTACCATTCTACGTTCGAGCAGATGGGCATCGGCGAGGACAAGTTATAAACTGATACACCAGCCTTGATCGGGTTCGGGGGAGAAGTGGTTCAACCACTCGGACACATCTACCTTCCCCTTTCGCTCGGGAAGGGGCCAGTCAAGAAAACTTGCATGACGTACTTCATTGTTGTCAAGCGACCATCAGCTTATAACATCATCCTTGGCAAACCGGCCCTGGTCGACCTCGACTGCATCGTCCACTACGCCAACCTCCTCATCAAGTGTCCAGTGGGCGATGATTGCATCGTCATTCAGGGAGACCAGTGTTCGGCTCGATCTTGTTACGCCACCTCTATCAGACAGAAGGGTCAACTGCCGAACTCCAGGAGCTCGACTCTATAGCTGACTCGGGCAGGTGGCCGAGGGCGGAGACGTTCGACTTCAATGCCGAGCCGAACTCGGACTCTCGGCCCCTCTCGGCTGAGGCCTGGGAAGAAGTACCAATCTCGGAGGACACCCCAGATCGGCTCGTTCGAGTAGGAGCCCAGCTCGAACCAGAACATCGATCGGCCATACTCGACTTCCTCCGCGCAAATGCGGAAGTGTTCGCCTGGTCTTACGATGACATGCCAGGCATATCGTCTGACGTGATCACCCACAGGCTGAACATTGACCCGGGATGCAAACCGGTCCGTCAGAAGAGGAGGTCGTACGATCCGGTCAGATATGCAGCCATGGCTGAAGAGGTGACCAAGTTGCAAAACAACCGGTTCATCCGGGAGGTCAACTATCCCAATTGGCTTACCAACGTAGTCATGGTGAAGAAGAACAATGAGAAATGGAGGATGTGTGTGGACTTCACCGACCTGAACAAGGCATGCCCCAAAGACAGTTTTCCACTACCCAGGATAGATCAGCTTGTCGATGCGACGGCGGGACACAAGCTCCTCAGCTTCATGGATGCCTATTCTGGGTACAACCAGATCCTCATGCACAAACCCGATCAGGAAAACACATCCTTCATAATCGATCGCGGTATGTACTGCTACAAAGTCATGCCCTTTGGCCTCAAAAATGCTAGAGCCACCTACCAAAGGCTGGTCAACCACATGTTCAGATCTTCCATAGGCAAATCCGTGGAGGTCTATGTGGACGACATGCTGGTCAAAAGCATCAAGGCGGACGACCACGTCAAGGACCTCTCAGACATGTTCGAAGTCCTGAAGGAGTATCAGATGCGACTGAACCCAGCCAAATGTCTCTTTGGGGTTCGGTCAAGAAATTTCCTTGGCTACCTGGTCAGCCAACGGGGAATCGAGGCCAATCCGGAGAAAATCCAAGCCTTGATTAATATGAAGTCCCCAAAGACACGCAAGGAAATCCAGAGTTTGACTGGAAGAGTCACCGCCCTGAACTGGTTCATCTCAAAATCCACCGACCGGTGCCTCTTTTTTTTTCAAAGCTTTGAAGGGAGCAGGGAAGGGCATAGAATGGACCCCCCAATGCGAGCAGGCCTTTCAAGATCTGAAAAGGCACATGGGGGAACCTCTCATCTTATCCAAACCGGAGGAAGGTGAAAAACTCTTTCTCTACCTCTCCGTTTCTGACTCGGCTCTCAGCTCAGTTCTGGTGAGAGAGGTCGGCGGGGTACAACATCCGGTCTTCTACACGAGCCGAGCCCTCGCCGACGCCGAGACCAGGTATCCAAAATTTGAGAAGATGGCTCTCGCCCTGGTCAGCTCGGCTCGAAAACTAAGACCTTACTTCCAGGCTCACTCAATCATCATCTTGACTGATCAGCCACTCAGGCAAATCCTGGCCAAACCCGAGACTTCGGGTCGGCTCATCAAGTGGTCAATCAAGCTTGGCGAGTTTGACATCACCTACCATCCCAGGACGGCCATCAAGGGCTAGGCCATGTCAAACTTTATTTGTGAGTCCACCACCACAGCGGAAGATCCACCCTGCGCCGACGCTACATCAACCGCGTCCAATCCGAACACAAACGGCGATCGTATCCAGGCTGATCTCCTCACCTGGACTCTATACGTGGACGGATCTTCCAACGCAATGAGAAGTGGAGCCGGGCTTGTTTTGATCTCCCCAGAACAAGTCGTGATGGAGTATGCTCTTCGCTTCAGATTTCAAGCATCTAACAATGAAGCAGAGTATGAGGCACTCATTGCCGGACTCAGATTGGCAAAAGAGCTCGGCGCGGCCAGACTGAACATCTTCAGCGACTCCCAACTCATCGTCAATCAGATACTGGGAGAATATGAGACTCGAGAACCTAGCATGACTGCCTACCTCGAGAAGACTCGTTTGCTGCTCTGGAGCTTCCAAGAGTACAAACTGTCCCAAATCCCAAGGGCAGAGAACTGCAGAGCTGATGCCTTGGCACGCCTGGCCTCGGCCACAGATACCGGATCTGCTAGGCACGTCCTAGTTGAAATCCTGGATAGGCCTAGCACTGCCGAGGAAGGAGTTGCCATCATGCAGACCGAGGCCGAGCCGAACTGGATGACGCCGATCATCAACTACTTGGTCTCCGGGATCCTCCCCCCGAAGAGGGACAAGGCACGTCTCATCAAGACGAGATCAGCTAGGTTCAGCATGATCGATGGTCGGCTATACAAGAGGAGCTTCTCCCTACCCTACTTGCGGTGTGTCACCCCCCAAGAAGGTCAGGACATGCTGAGAGAAATCCATGAGGGGATATGCGGAAACCATTATGGAGGAAGAGCTTTCACCTACAAGACGATCAGACAGGGTTACTTCTGGCCTACATTGAACAAGGACGCAGATCATCTCTCTCGCGCTTGTGTCAAATTCCAGCAGTTTGCCGCGGTCTCCCATCAGCCTCCTCAATTGCTGACCTCTATATCCAGTCCCTGGCCATTCGCGCAGTGGGGACTCGACCTGATCGGCCCTATGCCGAAGGCGAAAGGGCAAGTCACAATGGCCGTAGTAGCAGTCGACTACTTCACAAAATGGGCCGAAGCTGAACCCTTAGCCACCACTACAGCCGAATGGATGGAAACCTTCGTCTGGAAGAACATCATATGCCGGTTCGGCATGCTGCACACTATTATCGCGGATAATGGCAAGCAGTTCGACTGTAAGAAGTTCATAAGTTTTTGTTCACGTCTGAACATCAACTTGCGCTTTACCGCCCCTTACCATCCACAATCAAACGGACAGGTCGAGGCCATCAACAAGATCATCAAGAAGACCTTGAAGTCCAAGCTTGATAATGCTAAAGGGAATTGGCCTGAACTCTTGCCAGAGGTATTATGGTCCTACCGAACTTCCTATCGCAACTCCACGAAGGAAACACCTTATGCATTGGCGTTCGGAACCGATGCTGTTGTTCCGGTCGAAATAGGGACTCCTTCATTCCGGACCGGCACATACAACCTGGAGACTAATGACACCGAACTTCGGCTCGGCCTGGACATGATCGAAGAGAGGCGAACCGACGCCAATCTCTGCTGAGCAGCCTACCAACAGAGGGTAGCCAAATACTACAACCAAAGGGTCAAACCCAGAAGCTTCGGATTGGGCAGTCTCGTCATGAAGAAGAACCCTCTCGCCATCAAGGAGAGCTCGTTTGATCCGAATTGGACCGGACCGTACAGAATCATAGGCATAGTCAAGCCTGGCACTTACAACTTGGCCACTCTGGCTGGGAAGCCTCTCCAGCATAGCTGGAACGCTGAACACTTGAAGACTTATTATCAGTAAAATGTAGTTAGGATCGGGGACTGTCCGACCTAACATTTGTTCCAATCAATGAAAGGATGAACACATTTTTGACTCATCTTCTTCTCATTTTTCGAAGCAAACACTGGGGACTCTACTCCTATACACTTCCAACAAAGAGGAAAGATCTAAGTGTTTCCTTCAAAAAAACAATAAACTCATGTGCCGAGCTGAAGCGCCACTTTCGGCCCGATGCTTGGCATATTACAGACTCATCAGGTCTATAAACTCATGTGTCGAGCTGGCGTGCCACTTTCGGCCCGATACTCGGCATATTACAGACTTATCAGGTCTATAAACCCCTGTGCCGAGCTGGCGCGCCATTTTCGGCCCGATGCTCGGCATGGTACAGACTTATCAGGTCTATAAAAATCTCTGTCTGAGCCGAAGTGACTTCCTACAGTCCTAATGTTCAACATGATATTTCTAAAAGAAAAATATACCCTCAAACTTAAACTTTCATCGCGCATGCCGAGCCAATCTGAAAGTAAGTTTGGATATTTTTCTCAAAAACAAAATTCCTAATATTTCAATGGGTATGTCGAGCCCATCTGGGATCATTAGGGGTTTCTAATTTCTGCTTATTTTTATCATGCTTATCAGGCTGATCTGAAAAAAGTTGCAATTTATCACTACATTTTATTCCATTGTTTTTATCATGATTGTTACTTTTATCATTTTCTTATTCATGTGTTACTTGTTATGTCTTTAGTTTCATCCTCGAGCTGAACTGACAACAACTTGTTTCATAAAGAAAATACTGAATAAATTAACAACATGACAATCCAAAAACAAATTGTTCCAAAATCAACCAAACCCGAGCCACAAATCGGCTCAAGAATAAATAAAAAAAAACAACACAAAAACATAACAAAATCGGCAAAAACATTAGTTTCATGCAGATCGCTCGGCAGGCCCCTCCAGGATCGGCTCAGTGGACTCCTCGGGGGACTCCTCGGGCGTCTCCTCCCCGAGCTGCACCACCTTGACCCCGCCGATCTGCATCTCAGCGTTGGGATCGGATTCGGGGACTGGGGGAATCGGGGTCGGCTCGCATTCAGGCAACGGAGGATCTTCCTGAGTCGGCTCTGCCACAGACACGACCACCTCGGCGGGAGCTTAGCAATCGGGAGGAGGAATCTCTTCCTGCTGGCTTTCCTGGGTGTCCTCCTCGCCGTCTGACTCGCCGAGAAATGACACATCCCAATCCGACCTCTTCGACCGGATCTCCCCCAGAAGCTCCTGATACCCCTCAAATTGGGCATCAGCAAGTGCATGGACGCTCGGCAGCCCAGCTTGACCCCGAGACTCAATGGCTTTCCGCTCGGCAGCCTCGACATCCCGCTGGAGCTCGTTGACGAACTGGCCAAGGCTGGCCACTTTCTGCTCAGACTCCAGAAGCTCCTTCCCGAGCCAAGCCACCTCCACCTCCCGCTCGGCCAATTTGGTCCGCAGACCGGTGGACCGATCACGTTCCGCCCTGACCAGCTGTTCGGCCTCGGCCAGCTTTTCCCTCAGCTCGCCGTTCCTCTCCCAAAGCCTCTTCATCTTCGCCTCGGCATCGACGGTGGCCTGGGCTGCTTCAAATTGCCTGAGGGCGAGCTGCAAAACGAAGAGAAATTGTTAGTCCGAGCCGAACGAAAAAAGCATAAAAACCGAAGTCAAACATACTTACCACCATGGCTTGGCGGGAGGCGTTCAGGGCCTTGCTGCTGAAGCTCGGCGTCTCCTGACCGGCCCAGAGTCCCTCCACTATCTTCGGCGTCACCACGCGCTTAAAGCCCCTGACGAACGGCTCGATGGAGGGATCCACCTCCACTGTCTTCATGGAGACCGAGCTAGACACTTCGGCATCGGCACCACTGGGCTCAGCCCGGGTCCTTTTCTCCGGCCGGGCCTCGGTCGCGGGGCCCTTCCTCTTCTCTCCGTGCCGAGCCGACCTCGACACAGAGGGCCCAGGTTGGGCTGCCGCGGCGACGGGCACTGGGATCGGTTCGGCGGGGGCCCGACCTGCAGCCTTCCTCTGGGCGCTCCTCTCCGCCCTCCTCCTTAGCCGGGCTTCCAGATCGGCAAGGTCCATTCCTTTCTTGGACCTCGGGTTCCACCTGGGTACAAACCAAGAAATCCCACTTGACCTGATCTGGGTCTCCCCGAGCAGGAACTTCGTGGACAGATACTTCGGTGGCAAGTCCCTTATGGCGGCGATCTGATCCCTAAGCTCGTCCCGAAGCTTGTACTTGCCCCAGCTAACTGCAAAAATGAAACAGAAGGAGTTAGCTTAAAAAAATAAAATAATAAACATGTATATCTACACAAGTCTCTCTCGGATCGGCTCTTCCAGGTATCCAATGCCCACCTGGAATCCTAAAGGCTCTGGGGACCCGGGCTGGAGGAGGACTGTTCGGATCGGCGAATTCCCAATCCCCAGAAACGAAGAAGTATCTTCTCTTCCAAGTCTTCTGGGAAGAGGGATTCCCAGTGAACAACGGCCCCGAATAGGCCTGGAGGTTGTAGAAGCCGAGCTCAGTCTTCTGCTTTGACCTCAGCGTATAGGAGCATAACAGAATGTCCTTGTATGGCACACACTTGTGCACCTTGTGCCACAAAATGTGCATAGACAGGATGATCCTGTATACATTAGGATTAAGCTGGTGCGGCGCTGCGCCGATCATGGCCAGCCAGTCCTGCAGGAAGGGGTGCAGGGGGAGCCGAACCCCGTTCTCGAACATCTCAGGGTACATGGTCACCCATCCTTTGGGTAGCTGTGCATGTCACTGTTCACGACCGAACGCGTGGATCTTTCTCAACTAGCCAACCACATGCAGGTAACTTACTCATCACAATTTCCTTTGCCTATATATACCAACTTATATGCACAAAATCAAGGATCCAGCTATCAATCCTTCACCAGATAAATACCTACACAAAACCTTCACTCACCCCAAGAGCATACCCAACTTGCTGAGAATAAACCCATAACATTTACCTTGTTCTTTCATTCTCCCAAGTTCATCCCTGGTCCTTCCTCATCTATTTTCAAACACCATCAAACACACGTCACTGACTTCGTCATCGGAGCGTGTTTGGCTGGTACCACACCGGTCCATCTCCTTTGATCTTGTTTCTCTTACAGGAAGATCTCATGTCATCATCCAGCAAGGCTTCGGATCAACCAAGTCACCATTTTTAAGTTGTTGCATCTATCTTACGGAAACTTGCATCAACATGGATGACTAATAAAAGTGAATAGGCCAGGGTGGTAGTCTAAATAACGTGACACTGGGAGCCAAGTGGTATAAGCATGGTATGAGGCATGCGTATCTATGTTTCATGGAGTAAGGCTTAACGAAAATATGAGTAATAAAGCTAGTATGACATTCATATTCATTATGATTCAAATCATTAATATTCGATAATACGCTGTGATTGAAATATATGATTATATGCCACTTAGTTTAGCATGGTCAATTGTTTATCTTACATTCTGAACGGGAGAGCCAAGAGAATGGACATATGGAAGAAAGTTAAAGTTAATTAGAGTTTATGTTGGAGACTATTATATGCTTAATGTTTGACAAGGACTTCTTAGTTAGAGTTAATATTGTATTTTGGATTTTTTACATCTTATGAGTATTTTTGTAATGTTAAAATTTATTAATTATTATGCTTTCACAATCTTGTAGTTATTCTGACTGGTTTACAAGTACGAAAATTATTATATTGTGGATCTATATTAGTGATAGTGGCAATACTTCCGTTTTTTTTTTTTTTTTTTCTCGTCAAACACATGATTAATATCACACCCTTCAGGAAAACACTGAAAAATATTTATCCCGAGTTGAAGGAATGACTAAAAAATATTGCATCCGTACTATATAATTTTTCTTAAAATATGTGTACTTTTTGCACATTAAAAATTGTATAAAATATAGCTAAGAAATTATTTTGGCTTCATTATTACTTAATCAAGCATTTTTGTTGGATTTACTCTAAATAATACTATATATAGTTAACTGAGTTAACACTGCCAACCATTATGGAAGCGCTAAGAAAAGTATAACTCGAAACATTAGAGATGCATGGAGTATCAAATTAAGCAAGCAAGGTAAAACACATATGTTTCTCATGGGTATATATAAATAGACTATTTAACACTATATATCTAATATTGTGGCCTTAATTACTTTGCCTGTGACACGTGGATATGTGACATATATACATGCAGGAAAAATAGCAGCCAGCCTTAATTATATAACTTTCAAACTTCACTCCCATTTCTCTTTCTGTTTCTTGGTGCAACTTTGTGGTCCTAAGGATGATGCACATAAATGAGCAAAATTGCATTTCACTTTGACTTTCTTGAATTCCTCTCTCTTTCCCCATATATATTTAAGGACATTTTTATGGATGCAGTTGACATCTGGTCACCCTTATCGTCTAAAGCTTTAATTGGCAGTGTCACATGTCTAATTTAGGTGCAACTAAAACTGACCATTCCCATACGGGCCATACTCAAGTAATAGAGATCGTTGTTTCTCTCAAGTGATATCATAAACAGTAAAGAGATCAGAGCTCAACTTCGTACGCAGCATTTAAGAGCCCCCGGAAGATAAGATAAAATAAGGTCAACCAATCTTCCTTTTGTTGTGCGCTTTACATGACATACTACGGCTCTATTTATTTTTTATTTATTTTTTCTATTTTTTAAATTTTTATTTTAAATTTTTAGTTTTTACGATGTAGTTATTTAAGAGCAAATAGCAAAATATAAAATGATACGTAATACTTTTTATAGTGCCTAATTTTAAACCCCCTAACCAGGGACGGATCCAGGATCCCAAACTTGGGGGGTCATCATCAGATCAAGTTTAGCGCCGCGAAGCGGCGGCAAAATCTTTTAGGGACCAAACATGTGGCCGGCTCTGGTGGTGAGGGCTGGATTAGTGGGTTGGGTTTGTGTGGTGTGGGTTTTGGGAAGTTTAATTCAATCAAATATTTAAATATATTAATTAAATATAACAATCATTAGTTATATTTTTGAATCTTAAATCTAAAAAAAAAGGATTTTAGTCTATACCCACAACCCCACAACCGTACGAGTAATAGGCCACAACACATATATGGTTTTAGTTAAAATGGGCTGCTGTATTAGCCCATCCCAATTCCCATTTGTTTTCCTTTTCAACTAGGCCTACCCACGTAGCCTTAAGTCAGCAAGATTCAGGCAATCATCACCATCACTAGCCTCTCACTCTTGTTTTATGTTCTCTCGCTCTGTTTCAACTCTCAGCTCTCACTCTCTCTCACTACTCATCAAGCATCCAAATCATCGCCACTCACCAGCTCTCACTCTAAGAAGGAAGAAGGCTAGCTATTGAAACTGTTTTGAACCAGTTCGATTGGGGCGGCTTCTCTTAGCTTGAGAAAAGTGAGGCCGTGAGGGTCGCCGTCCAAACACTCGGGGGGTCGCCGTCCAAAGAGATGGCATGTTATGGGCTTCTCAGCTGGCTACTGGGGGGTCAGACGACCCCCCACCTTTGTATGTGGATCCGTCCCTGCCCCTAACTATATACAAAATTTGTTTAAACCCCCACTAATTTAAAAACTCTTTTAAAATCCCCTAATACTTACAATTCCCTTTTTAACACCTACAACATAATACCAAATTGACCTTAACATACTCGCACCAAGACCCACCCACCCACTATTTTAATTCAGTAAAAAGTAAACATTTGGCTTCAAAGGGGATTCGAACCCAAGACACAAAGGTTTCAAGAGATTACCTAAACTCCTTACCACCTGGACCGAAGACTTTGATGTGCCAAGATAGGTATTTAATGATATTTATACACATTTTAAAAGATAAGAAATCTTTCTTATTTCTATTTTAATTTTAAAAATTGTGTGATTATTTTTTTATTGCTAATTTAGTGTAATTTTTTTGTTTCAAATTTAGTTTAATTAATTTTTTATTGCAAATTTAATGTAACTATTTTTTATTGCAAATTAGTGTAATTAATTTTTTATTGAAAATTAGTGTAACTATTTTTTGCTCGTGCTTGACTTGGGTTTGAGTCACCTTTAATTGTGTGCAAATTATTATAATTTTTTTCACATATAAAGGCATGTAATATAGTGGTGTGATCGATTCAGTTTCAGTGTAATCGATTTCGTTTCAGTGTGAGATTCAGTTTCAGTGTGATCGATTCAGTTTCAGTGTGATCGATTCAGTCTCAGTATGATCGATTCAGTTTCAGTGTGATTGATTCAATCTCAATGTGATCGATTCAATCTCAATGTGATCGATTCCGTTTCAGTGTGATCAATTCAATGTCAGTGTGGTCGATTCAGTTTCAGTGTGCTTGATTCAATCTCAGTGTGATCGATTCCGTTTCAGTGTAAGATTCAGTTTCAATGTGATTGATTCAGTTTCATTGTGATCAATCCAATTTCATTATTATTGATTATGATATGTGTGAATTTGAAATTTGGGAAAATGAAAATGTTGAAATTTTAAAAATCGTAATTGTTTTGTAACAAGCTTGTATCTTGTATGTTCGGCCTTTTCGTTTTGTTTCTTTGTTTTTTGTTCTGAATTTTAGTTTTAGGTTTTATTGGGCTTATGAGATTTAATTGCATGTTATTGTTTAGTAATTGTGTACAATCTCTATTATAAATATATGATAGTATATAGACTTTTTTTATTGTAATTATTTAATATTTGTTAAACTCTATAAATTAAACTAATCCTTTATTTTTACAACTTGTTGTGTAGTTGGGTTGGTTGGGAGTTGTATGTTTATTCCACTTGTCTTGTGTTCGATTCTCCATAGCTGCTTTATTTTCTTTAGTTAATTTTTACTGCAATGTAGGCTATGTAGCATGTGGGCCAGGATGGAGAAGTAACGCATGGGCTAGTGAGCAGCGCATGGACCATGTTTTCATATTGATCAGAGATTTAGGGGGCGGCAACTAAGATTAAACCCCGGGTTTTGAATAACTCTACTACTAATTGGGGGTTATTAATTATTTACTACACTTTTTATATGTAAGTGGAATAATATAAACTGTTGTATTTAAATTACATAGTTATGATTTAAACAAACCAAAACAAGAAAAATAGGGAATCAAAATCCAATACTAGTACTCGACTTAATTTACTCATTGAAGTTTGGCTCAATGCCTCATGATTAGCTTAACGATAGATTGTCTTATTTAAAAAATTATTATAAAAGTTCATTTTATTTTAACTAATAGTATGAAAAAAATATAAAAAATTAGGATTAAATGCTAAATATTAATAGTTTTTCAGTAAAGCAGTAAGACACTAATTTTTTTTAGTTTAGGTACTAATCTAGAGTAAGACATTTTGGATTAGGTCACAAATCAATTTATTATACAGTTGTGACTGTCGAACAGTTACAGTTGTAATTGTCGAACAGTCACAGTTGTAACTGTTTAAAATTTATAGAAAATCAAAATTTTTAAGGGTTTCATACTTTTAATTTAGGTTTGGGGGATGAAGTCCTATAATCCAAAGACTAAACATTAAAGTTTAAGCCTTGCAAATATTGAAAAAACAACAAATCAATAAAAAAGTTATGACTGTTAGACAGTCACAACTCGATATAACCATGTTTTTTAAAATTGGTACATAAACTGAAATTTAGTACCTAAAGTGAAATGACATAAATATTTTGGTAGTTAAAATGAAAAAACATTACAATTTGGTACCTAAAGTCAATGGACCTAAAAAAATATCATGCACTTATTATACCAATTTTCTTAAATGCACTTATTATGCCAATTTTCTTAAATGTTATATTAATGTTAGAGAAACTGAACAATTTTCTTAAATGTTATATTAATGTTATACAAATTAAAAAATTCATCAACTTTTTATATTTCCTTTACAGATCTTTTTGTTTCAAACCAGTTTTTTATGCACTAAATCAATTATTTATGGATTTAATTTGTGTTCAAGAATTAATTTAAAGTAATAAGAGTAGAGTAAGTGCATGTATTAATGCAAATGTAATAGTATTTTATTCTTGGGAAAGAGTACGGATAGAATAGAGGATGATTAATTTAAGGTCCCCTTTTGTCTTGCTCAAGAGGCAAGAGGCGTTTTTGCAGCTATCCTAGCTTTGGCTTCTTTCTTTCTTTGTTAATAAAAGCGCACATTGGTTCTTGATCGCTAACTCTATGCCAGTCACACTCTCGTACGGTCAAACTCCTCCAGGAGCCCCGTACAGTACACGTTCTTTATGCATTGCTTCTACACGTGCTCTCTCTCTCTCTCTCTCTCTCTCTCTCTCTCCAAGACATTAGACATGAATGAATGAGCTGGAGGGAGATTCCGTGTGTGGGTTTTGAGCTGTAATTGAAAGCCCCTCCTCTCCTCTTTCTTGCTCTCTTCCTTTCCCAAACCAAAGAGCTGCCTATAAATAATACTCCTACTTCATTTGTTTTCTTCACACACAACTTATTCACTTCCTTCCACCCTTTCATATGAATTAGCTTCCATCTTTCTGCAGCTGCTTATTTACTGGTTTATTGGTTACTACTTGTACTCACACAAGTACTATCCATTTACCAAACAACACAATCAATATTATTACACATGGAAATATTCAACGTTGCCTCCATGTTTTGCATATTTGCTTTTGTGTTTTTCTTCCTCTTTCCCATCCTTTCCTTCATCACCAAACTCTTCACTTCCAATCGCAGCAAAATCCCACTCCCACCGGGTTCATTGGGTTGGCCATACATCGGAGAGACCTTCCAACTCTACTCTAAAAACCCAAATGTCTTCTTTGCCTCAAAAATAAAAAGGTAGGTATTTGACTAGTTGATATATAATTCCCCCTGCTTAATTTGCTTACTCAATTGATGGGGTTCAATGATTTTGATACAGGTTTGGGTCTATCTTCAAGACCCACATCTTGGGTTGTCCTTGCGTGATGATTTCGAACCCCGAAGCCGCAAAATTCGTGCTTGTGACAAGAGCTCATCTGTTCAAGCCCACTTTTCCTGCAAGCAAAGAGAGGATGTTGGGCAAACAAGCCATCTTCTTCCACCAAGGAGACTACCATGCCAAATTGAGGAAGCTCGTCCTCCGCGCCTTCATGCCCGAAGCCATCAGAAACATTGTTCCCGACATTGAATCCATTGTCAAGGACACTCTCCACTCTTGGGAGGACCGCTATATCAACACCTTCCAAGAAATGAAAATTGTGAGCCTCTCTCTCTCTCTCGAACTCACTTTTCGATTCACAGTACAAAATAGGAGAAAAACTTATTTATGACATGGATATGAGTTAAAGATGGAGAAATTGTCATGTAACGTCATTATATTATTAAATTGAGATATCAAATTACCTGTATTTTTGTTCTAAAAAATTTTCTTTCAACAACTTGTACATAAAAAAACAAAACAGAAACAGAGCAAAAACAGAGCTATTGGGGAATTGGGCTATTGGGAATTTTGTATATATGGTTGATAATCGGGCCAATTGTTGTTGCAGTTTACATTCAATGTTGCACTGCTTTCGATATTGGGAAAGGATGAAATACTGTACAGAGAGGATCTGAAGCGGTGCTACTACATTCTTGAGAAGGGGTACAATTCAATGCCCATTAATCTTCCGGGTACCCTCTTCCACAAATCCATGAAAGCCAGAAAGGAGCTGGCTCAGATCTTGGCCAAAATTCTCTCAATCCGAAGGCAAACCAACCACATCAACAACGACCTCCTCGGATCTTTCATGGGCGACAACCAAGGACTCACCGACGACCAAATTGCCGACAACGTTATCGGTGTCATCTTCGCCGCCCGCGACACAACTGCCAGCGTTTTGACTTGGATTCTCAAGTACCTCGCCAACAACCCAACTGTTCTTCAAGCCGTCACTGTAAGAATTCACTTCACTTCAATCCAATCCAATTCATTCTCACTCCTCCTATCTATTAATTAACAAGATTGAACTTAATTATTGTTGTCATATATATATACAGGAAGAGCAAGAAGCCATATTGAGGATAAAAGAAGAGAAGGCTCTCACTTGGGCAGATACCAAGAAGATGCCAATGACTTCAAGGGTTATTCAGGAGACACTTAGAGTTGCTTCCATTTTATCTTTTACTTTCAGGGAGGCTGTAGAAGATGTTGAATATGAAGGTAAGTTCTGGATATTTCTTTTTTTTTTGAAGAAAACATGCTCATCGTATTTGACTTGAGTTAACAGTTTTACTAATTAAAATCTGTTCAAAATTATTTTTCAGGTTATCTAATACCGAAAGGGTGGAAAGTTTTACCACTATTCAGAAACATTCACCACAGCCCAGACATCTTTCCCGACCCTGAGAAGTTTGATCCCTCTAGATTTGAGGTGAATATTGATTTACAATAATCCTAGTTATTCTATTTTTTTTTAATATTTGTATTCTATTTGATATGTCATTATTTTACTGAAAAAATATGTTTTTTTTTTTAGTTTTATTTTTTAATTTTTAATGTCCAATATATAAATATCATGTAAGATAATATGAAATTGTGGTATAAAAATATAATAAGTGTAGCTTTCCTGGTTGATTTATACGTTCATTCGAATTGGATGGTCGATACCAAGTATATTAATCATGCTGTTTTAACGCGTTGACAGGTAGCTCCAAAACCCAATACGTACATGCCATTTGGCAACGGGACCCACTCATGTCCTGGGAATGAATTAGCCAAGTTGGAGATTTTGGTCCTTTTACACCATCTAACAACAAAGTACAGGTGGGTACTTCACTTGACTCGAGTATCCATTCGATATTATAATTACCTTTCCGAGTTTTGAAGGGTGGGAAAAGTGGCAGCTAGCTGCATGCAGCATAGTAAAGGCTGCAGAGGTCATCAGTTTCTAAAAATAGAATGTTAATGTTGTTAAGGAGTATCTGCTGACATGTGTACTTGTTGATATTATGCAGGTGGTCTATCGTTGGTGAACAGAATGGCATTCAGTATGGCCCTTTTGCTCTTCCCCAGAACGGTCTGCCCATCAGATTATCTCCTAAAAAGGCATCATCATAATACCCAAAAATCAACTCCCAACTTCAGACACTTCATTTCGATCTACATCATATATGCAGAGAGAGATAAAGAAGAGAGAGAATGAGAATTGGTACTGTCTCATACCAATTAATTAGAGAGAAAGTTGAAAGCCAAGTGTACAGAAGAGTCTTCATACCAAAACAGGATATGAAAACCATATCATGTTTTATTTTTTTTTTTATTTTTTTGGCGAGAGATGATGAGGAGGAGAAAAATCCCTCAGTGAATGAGAGAAATGTATTTTAGTAGCTAGCTAGGATTATACTAAATAATTTTTCATTTCTTAATAACTGTAAAGAGCCGCAAGGCAGAAATTAATTAAGGTGATTCAGTGAATGAAATTTTGTATTATTTGTGAAGCTGTGCATTATTTGAAGTTTTAGCCACGCATTTTCTCCATAATTCACTAGCTACTAGCTTAAACAGAATGATGGATCAAATATACTCATAGCACATTGACTAATTGATTCTGCATCATCGGATAAGTTGTATAAAATTGAGTGAACAGTTTGGTTGAGATGCATGTCATTGGTACGTGTTTACACCCTATTCTTGCAAAAGAGACACGTCAGCCAAAAATTAAAATCCAAGACTTGGATGGGCCGCTTTTAGAGGTGCTCCTGTGACAATAATATGAAGGGTGACGGGTCAAATGGGAAGAGTGTGGTGTTCATTTGGTGAAGAGTGGTTTTTCGGGTTGCGCAAGTAGAAGGGTAATTTTGTAATTTGAAAGTTTTGAGGTCTTTCGGTTGGAATTTGATAAATCTAAAAATACCGATAAACTCAGGAGGTCGAAATGAGTCCAACGCAACTGACAAATTGTTATTCGGAGTTTGGATGAATTTATTATGAGCCATTATGACTCCTCGTGCATGGTGTTAGGTTCTCCACCACTCCGAAGCCATCACCTATGGGGCGTTAAGCGAGTTACTCTAGGAACTTTTGGAGACCTAGGAGGCGAGCATATGACTTCTGAAGGGCTGTCATGTGTCTCTATGGGACAGGAGGTCCTACAGATAGTACAAACGAGTGGGAGAGCTTGTATTGCGCTGTGCGAGGGGAGACGATCGAGGCTACATGAGAAATGTTATTTGCTTATGATGTTTTATCTCAAGTGCAAGGTTGTCAAGTTTTAGTATGAAATTGGAAGTGATGAGGTTGTCGTACCCAAAGGATTGGATTGAGACTTCAACACAAGTTAAATTGATTTTAGGGTTATTAAAAACTAGAAAACAAGCTACCATGTACAAACTAGCCCCCGGCTAGCATGGTAATATGTGCAAGTGAGTAGTGTTTTGGTTTGTTATGGTTTGATTGAGAAAGAAATACAAATTTCAAAAATTTAAAGACAAGGCAAGCTTAACTACAAATTAAAGTTTGATGATGATCGATATGAGATTTGGGGTTGTTAGGGGGTTTATCATAACCGGCCTTTCCATGTAATAATAACACATTAAGTGATTATGTCAAATTAGATGTATCGGATTTCCTTCTAAACCTCAACCAAGCTAAATTAGCGCACATCCACATTCATGCACTACTACAAAAATCTTGATATACATCACTAGCCTGTTATCAGTTTTTAAAAAAACTGATATTATAAAAACTGTTACATCATTTTTTTTTCGGACGATATATAAACTAAATAACACATTACCAACATTTTGTATTTGATATATATTGTAACACATGGTAGGTTAAGAGGAGTTAAAAAATGATATTTAAAGGATGTGCTTATGTCATAGGTTGACCTATAAAAAAAAAGCGCTAAGTTAATTTCCCACCAACTCAACAAAATTTTTGGTTAAACTCTACGTCACACACCCGACTTTCCCAAGTCTAACTCTGTAACTCACTCTCACTTCAGACACACTCAGAAGAAGACGAACCCTGCCGTCAAAGCTTGATGTTATCCCTGTCGTTGGCTCGATCTATCTCGGCTGGGCGCACATGACGTGAAAGCTAGATCATTGATCATCGGGAGTTTATGGTTTCGACGCCCACTAGATTTTTCCCAAAAGGTATGGTTAGGGCTTCATATGCACGCAGCTTAGGGCTTCGTTTCGTCTAGCTGGATCTTTTTCTCCCTTCTCTTTTGCTCCATTTACTAAGATTAGGGTTTGATGTTTTATTAATTTGAGTTTTTTTTTTTTTTTTTTCATTTGGGTTGTTTCTAAAATCATCTGGCTTTTTCTTCATATATGTGGGGGATTTTATCAAATTAAGTTGGGTTCTTCTTCATATATGTGAAAATTCATAAAGTTTAGATTTGTAATTTTCAGGGGTTTATTCAATGCAATATTCGTTCATCTGGGTAGTTTTTGATTGATTTTGATATCACTATGTGTAAGGATTAATTAACTTTACATGTTAATACAAATAGAACAATATTTCTAAGGGTTTTGACTGATTGAAGCTGTGTATGATGTTACAGAGATTTAGAGGGAGAAGGTACAAAGTGCAGTCGTAGCTGCCTAATTCCATTGCTTAAGATCTGCTATATTTTATATATGGTTATAATAATTATGCATGCTTGAGATCTGTTTACATATGCTTGGCTCTCTATACACTTCTTAATATATGATGCTCGAAATTGGTAGCTTGTTTATTCATTATATCAAGATAATTATATAACCAAGTAGTGTTATATTAAGAAGTGATTTTGTCTTATTTGAATGACATTAGAGCTGAAAGTAGAGAATGCATAATCTGTTTTAATGATAGGGGAATAATTGAGTGGATATATGTATCCTTTTAAATAAGTTTGATGCAAATTACATGTTTACAATGAAATGTATGTGTGCATTGGTGATGACAATTTATGATTAGTTGATGTAATTTTGAGAATTTGTGCTTGAAATTGCAAATTACTTTGCATGTTTGATAACCTGTTTGTAAAGAGTGTCACTATAGGGGCAATAGGGTTAGTCTGTTTAATAAGTTGAAGTTTTATTTCTTAGGAGCTGCATGGTTTCTCTTATAATTTAAATTTATGTTTCCTTGTATGAAGTTGATAACTGTTAGATCAATGGATAAATCATGGGTGGTTGCTGATAGAAGGAGTGTGGAGTATGAGGTGGGAGTCGAAAATATCTTGAGTTTTGCCTTACGGAATGTTACCAATCCTAATTACATACATTGTCCTTATGAGAAATGTATGAACTTGAAAAAGTATACTGTTAGGGTGATAAGGGAGCATCTCTACTTTAATGGTTTCGATCAGAAGTATAAAAATTGGATATGGCACGGTGAACCATCTGCTTGTGCAAGTGGAACCACAAATACTGATGCAGAAAATGGTTTATTTGAAGGTGAAACTGTAGATATGTGTGAAGGGGCGTTTGACAATTTCTAAAATGATCTGGATGGGTTTAGGACTTTTGTTGAGGAGGGCGATAGACCATTATATGCTAGGTGTGATAAGTACAACAAGTTATTAGCTTTGGTTAAGTTGTTCAATTTGAAGGCGAGACATGGGTTGAGTGACATTGGGTTCTCTGATTTATTGGTTGCTTTTGCTGATATGCTTCCAAAGGGTAATGTGCTACCATTATCAATGTATGAGTCAAAAAAGACACTGGCAGCTTTAGGGATGAAGTATGAAAAGATACATGCGTGCCCAAACGATTGTTTATTGTATGAGAATGAGTATGTAGATGATACTAGCTGCCCCAAGTGTGAGTGCTCTAGGTGGAAGGTAAACAAGGAAGGAATTGAGAAGGAAAGGGTGCTAGCAAAAGTAATGTGGTACTTCTCCCCTATTCCAAGGTTTAAACGAATGTTTAAATCTTGTGAGACACCAAAGAACCTAACTTAGCATGCTGATCATAGAGTGACAACATGATGCGTCATCCAACCGATAGTCTATCTTGGAAGTTGGTTGACCATAAGTGGCCAGAATTTGCAAGTGAGCCTAGAAATCTTAGGCTTGCACTTTCGGCTGATGGGATCAATCCACATGGTCCCAATCTAGCCGATATAGCTGTTGGCTCGTCATTTTAGTCACTTATATCCTTCCTCCTTGGCTGTGCATGTAGATTCTTACCACGACACCACCCATACAGGAAACAAGCAGTTGCCTTTAATAACAAGAAGGAAGATCGTGATGCTCCTATACCTTTAAGTGGAGAAGAGGTCTTAGAAAAGGTGGCTGGACTGAATTGTAACTTTAGGGAAAAAAAAACATGCAAGCAACAACTTGCCTTACTCCATATTGAAAAAAAAGATAAATATTCTTTCATCTTGAATATTAGAAGTCTTTACATGTTCGGCATTGTCTTGATGTTATGCACATTGAGAAGAACGTATGTAAGAGTATTATTGGAACTCTACTAAACATTCTAGGTAAGACAAAGGATGGAGTGGCTGCCCGTTTAGACCTTGTGGAAAAGAGAGTCAGACTTGATTTGGCACCACAAGTTGGCACTAAAAAAATATTCTTGCTTGCTGCCCCATATACAATGTCTAAGGATGAAAAAAGATCATTTTGCACGTCTTTGTTTGGTATGAAGGTAACAAAAGGTTACTCTTCGAATGTTAGAAACTTAGTATCCACGCAAGAGTTGAAAATCTTTGGTCTTAAGTCCCATGATTGCCACACTTTGATGCAACAATTGCTACCAATCGCCATACGTTCGATGCTGCCCAAGCATGTGAGGTATGCGATAACAAAGTTGTGCTTATTATTTAATGCTCTTTGCAATAAAGTGGTTGATGTTGAGAGTTTGGATAAAGAAAAAGCCGAACTGGTGAAGAATTTGTGTTTGTTGGATAAGGTTTTCCCACCTTCGTTCTTCGATATAATTGTTCACTTAACCATGCACCTTATTAGAGAGGTTCGCTTGTGAGGTTCAGTGTATTATAGATGGATGGATCCATTTGAAAGAGGCATGAATGTGTTAAACGGTTATGTAAGGAATCGTACTAGGCTGAAGGGAAGTATAGCTGAAAGTTATATTGGCGAGGAAGCTGTGGAGTTTTGCAGTGAGTATTTATCCCATTGTAATGCAATTGGAATTCCTACTCGGCCATTGGGAGTTCCAAACATGAGCAGACCTATTTCTGGAGGCCGGGTAAGGTACGTTTCGTGCCTCGCGATGAGTGGGAGCAAGTACACCTATTAGTCTTAGAGAATTCCGCTGAAATTGATCCCTATGCCAAGTAAGTTTATCTAATTCTTACTTTAACATATTAATTTATCATGATGGTGAATGAATTGCATCTGCTTATACCTTATTTTTGAAAATTCAGTTTGCAGATTACATAAGGTACAGTTGTATGAATTTTATTCAAGCAACAAAAAGAGTGAAAAATGGCTTCTTGAAGAGCACAACCAGAAATTTATCTATTGGTTACAAAAGCACAAACTTTTGTAATAGCTTTAATTATTTAAACTTTATGGATGTAGGTGGTAGCTGAGATAAATCATTAGGTGAGGGAGATAACACCCTCTTTGAGGCTACTGGCCTAAGGGCCACCCATAAGTGTGATCAAATACTAGGGTTACAAGATTGGGGGCTTCCATTATCACACAAAGGCGCGTGATAATGTGCTTGCTATCCAAAACAGTGCGGTAAGCTTGGTGGAAAAGACGATGCAGGTGGCGAGCGCAAATGACAAGAACCTTATCTACACGGACATGTGTTTTTATTGGGTTATCCAAGAAATTTAGGAACTTGACTATAACGAGTTTAGGGTTCCATTGTTCAAGTGTGACTGGGTAGAAAATAATAAGGGCATAAAAAATGATGAATTGGGGTTTCTTTTGGTTAACCTTAGTAGGATAGGTCATAAGAGAGACGTGTTTGCTTTAGCTTCCCAAGTGATACAAGTTTTCTATGTAGATGACCCATCTGACAGTAGATGGTCAATAGTTCTTGCAGTCTCAAACAGAGATTGTATTTATTGTGCTAGTGAAGATGAGTTGTGGATTGTGAAGCCTTTATTAGTGGTATTCCACCTATTGAAGATTTTGATGATATAATGGGCGAGGATGAGAACACTTATAAGAGAGAAAATTGTGAGAGCATCTGGATAACTCTTTCAAAGAAAAAAAAAATTAGGATGTTTTGTTTTTCAAGTGAGATTGATTTGTAATGTTGAACATTTTAATTAATATGATTGGTTATTTTAATTGCATTGTAGACTCACATTTTAATATTTATAGATTGCCATGTTTGATTACTTAATTTGCTAAGTGTTTGAGAATGATGGTTAAATTAGTGTTAGGGATTTGTGATGGCTACCCCAAGAAAGAAATCTGCAACTTCTAAGGCCAAGGGGACAACAACACTGAAGACTACACCAAAATGTGTGGTCAATAATTTCCCAGCATCAAAGATTAAGAAAGCAATGGTTGCACTTAAGGTCAAGAAATCCAAGGTTACCTCTAGTTCAAAGGCAACTGTTACTTCTAATGGAGACAACAAAGTTTCTAAGGGTGTTACCAAGCTGCACAGTGTGATTGTCAAGAAAACATTAGGCATGAAGTTGAAGGTGGAGTATGACAGATTTGGCACGCCAATTGGAGACACACGCCTGACTTTGGCTTCTTACATTGGGCTTCCTACATTAAAAGTACAAACAAAATCATAATAGGAAATATAGATGAAAGTAAGAGGAAATGAAAACATACTAGATGGTGAAACCAAGCCTCCTAGGTGGTGTCACTCCTCCAAGGATGCTCAAGATGGTTTTTTGATTCCCATGCTCCAAGCTCCACTATTCTATGGTACGTGATGGAGGTGATTTTTGGCTATGGCGGATGAATGGTGTATTGTGATGATGTTTGGCATCTAGGAGAGGAAGAGATGATGGAGGAAAGATGGAGAAAATAAAATGATAGAGATCATGATGGAGAGGAGAGACGAGAGGGTATGGTTTGGTGAAGGGAGGAGGCTAGGATTTGTGTGTTGAGAGAAAAATGAGATGAAAAGGAGTGAATGGGAGGGGATTTCGGCCAAGAGAGAGTTTTTGTATCTAATTGAGAGTTGCGACTGAGTTTTAAGGATGAGATGAAGGGCTAGGATGAAAAGAAATGAAGTGATAAAGTTAGGTGAATTCAAAAATATCTCCTTTGAAATTGATCATTCCAGAGGGTTGAAGAGATAGATAGATGCCCAATTTACCTCATTTAGAGCCTTTAAATTTTGGGATAAGACCTTTCTTAGAATGGCCGGACCAAGAGGATGAAGGAAAACATGTGATAGTTTTTACCCAAAATGGAAAAATGCCTTTTTGACCATTTGGCTTTTGGTGACAGAATTTCTGAGCTGTCATTGGAGCACAATTTGAAGTCCTTAACAAACCTAGAATTTTGCATTTTTCATATCAATGGAAAGCCCTAGATGTCTTCTTTCCAACCATATATCGTATGCCTCAATCCAAGCTTAGACCAAAAAGTATGCCCCACACAATGTTGCTGACACACTTTTCCTCGGGTGCAGTTCTGGGCTGACTTTGAAATTCAAAATTGACACCATAGAAGTCTTCAATTTTCATTAAATTTAACTTAAGAAAACTTCAAGGTGTTAGCTTCCATGTCCAATTGGATTCACGTCAAAATGTATTAAGGAGAATAAAGGGTGCAATTTTTCGTTTTATCGCTCAGAAGCCAAAAACACATAACTAAATGAAATTTAAAGTTTTTATTCAAATGAACTCACAAAAACTAAGTAATAGGAATATAAAATAATTTGAATTCATGAACATATCAAATACTCCCAAACTTAGGTATTGCTCGTCCTCGAGCAAACAAAACATACAATAAAAAAGAAAAAAAGAAAAACACAAGATAGGGCTATGAATTTCATAAGCACAAAATATTTCTTAGATTTTCCTCTAGTGCTAATAACAAGGAATGAAACACATGCTTGAGTGAGTGTGTGCACTATAAACCATATGTCAATTCAATGCATTCAGAAGATATGCAATTCAAACTTGGATAACCAAACACTCATTGGAAGACTTTCTATTTTCACACAAGTGTTTAAAGGTTAGTGTATACACTCAAAGCAATGTTATGCACATGCCTCCATATGCTTGCTACTCAATCCCATCTCCACTAGTCATGCACAAAATATCTTAGATCAAAATGACTTTGATTAGGTTGTAATGAGGCTTAGGTTAAAGAAATGAAAGGAAATGTAATCACAAATTCCAAGCAACTTAATGAGCAATTGTTTTGTTGAGATTTAAGAGGACTCTAAGATGCTTGCCAAAACTCAAACACTCTAACCGTTTCCCCAAACTTAAACTAAAAACACTTTTTGTTTCTTGAATGAAACTTTCTTTTTGGTTTTTTTTTCTTCTTTTGTTTTTGCTTTTGCTCTTCTTCCTTTTTTTTTTTAATTTCCTTTGTTTTCTTTGCATACATAGAACACCCCGACACTTGTCTTTCCCACAATCCCCAAAGTTATTTCTTTGCAAACACCTTAACATAACTCAATCTCACAGTGCTCACTAGTTAGCTAGGAAAAGGTAAGGCTAGTATTTTAGCAAAGGGTAAGACATTTGTAGTGGAAAAAAATGAAAGGCTAACATAAAGACACAAAAAGACAATCTAGCTAATTGATATTAATATATTTATGGATCATGCTCATTTATCCATGGTGGATTCCTAATGCCTAAATTATTTTCAGGATGCATTCATACTTGACAAAAAGCTTTAAGAGATATTAAGCAAGTTCTAGAGATACAATATACACAAAATTGATCACACATGAAGAACAAAGTGCTAGGAATAATATATGCACTTACATTAGGCTCAAAACTCACATATATGACTTAATTAGTTCACAGAAGTCTTATTATGCTATTCTCATTTCATTGCATTAAATTGACAATGCTTATGCAAAAGGATTCAAGCATAGGTCTCATAACTCATTATTAACATAAGAGAAATTTTTAAGACCTAAATATGCGCAATCATTCTTAACAAAAATCGAAAATTTTGACTAAAAAAAAAAAAAAAAACAACTAAACTCTCCCCCCAAACTTAAATTCAATATTGTCCTCAATATTAAAAAGTGGCTTTGAAAACTCTCAATGAAATATCCAAGCATAGAGTGAAAGATAGCTAACAAAACAAAACATACACACAAAACACAAAAACATAAACAACAAAGCATAAATAAAGAAACTTAAACAAGGTAAAGATCAAGAAAGACTCCCCCTTGTTGACCTCCCAAATTGCTCTTTATGGTGTATAAGAAGCATCCTTAAAGTAAAGGACTTCCTCGTCTTCATTGAAGCTAGTCGAGAAGTACGGCTTCAAACGGTGACCATTCACTTTAAACACATCCCCACTTTTCATGTTCTTGATTTCAATGGCTCCATAGGGAAATAATTGAACTACTTGAAATGGACCACTCCATGTTGATCTAAGTTTGCCCGGAAACAACTTCAATCTTGAATTGTAAAGAAGCATAAGTTGCTTTGGCTCAAAACTTTTCTTCACAAGCTTCTTGTCATGGTATGCTTTGGTTTTCTCCTTGTATAACTTGGCATTCTCATATGCCTCACACTTCAACTCATCAAGCTCACAAAGATCAAGTTAGCTTCCTCTTATCACCGGCCTTGACAAAGTTAAAATTCAACTCCTTAAGTGCCCACAAGCTCCACGAGTAGATGACATGTCTTCCCATACACAAGCCTATAAGGTGACATTCCCAAGGGTATCTTAAATGCCATTCTATATGCCCACAAAGCATCATTCAATTATAAACTTTAATATTTTCTTAAAGTGTTCACCATCTTCTCTAAGATATGCTTGATTTCCCTATTTGAAATCTCAACTTGTCCATTAGTTTGTGGGTGATAGAGAGTGCTTACTTTGTGCTTCACATCATACTTCTTGAGTAAGGCCTCAAAGTGCTTGTTGATGAAATGTAATCTTCCATCACTAATAAGAACCCTAAGAGTGCCAAACCTTGAAAAGATGTTCCCCTTGAAGAACTTCATAATCACCTTGTAATCATTTGTCTTGGAAGCTACAGCCTCAACCCACTTTGACACATAATCAATACACACAAGAATATATACATTGCTATATGAACTAGGGAATGGTCCCATAAAGTCAATGCCTCAACAATCAAACAATTCAACTTCCAAGACATTAGTTAGAAGCATTTAATTCCTAAATGAAATGTTGTCAACCTTTTGGCATCTATCACAACTAATAACAAAAGCATATGCATCTTTTAATATGGTAGGCCAAAAGAATCCACTAGTGAGTTCCTTTACTGCGGTTTTCTTACCTCCAAAGTGTCTTCCATAAACATATAAATGACAATGCTTGAGAATGCTTTGAACTTTATCTTGGTGCACACATCTTCTCATCACTTGATCTTTGCACATTTTGAATAAGAATGGATCATCCCAAATGTAGTGCTTTGCCTCCTTCAAAAACCTCTTCTTGGCTTGGTAGTCAAACTCCTTAGGCACAAACTTACCTCCACTAGCATGGTAGTTCACAAAATGCAGAAACCAAGGCAAAGAATCCTCTCTAGTAGTCATGACAAAAAATCTCTCATCCGGAAAAGATTCACACAAAGGGATGTGAGAATCATCACCTCCTTCCACGTACTAATCTTGACAAGTGATCCACAACCAAGTTCTTCTTTCCGGGCTTGTCTTTGATCTCAATATCAAACTCTTGTAGCAAGAGTATCCATCTTATAAGCCTCGGTTTTGCATCTTATAAGGGTTGTCATAATATTTATAAACATGAAGGGTAGAGGTGCATAATAACAATTATAATTAAGAATAAAACTTTCTATCATTCCATAAAGCTATTAATTTAATTAAGGGAAAATGAATGTACCTCGAAAATGTGAGACTAAACTACTTTGATATACTTTATCGGCCACGCAATTGTAGTTCCTAATGCTTCATGAAGAAGAAAAAACTCACATGTTGGTCGATATAGAGCCACACTGTCATCTAACACATCATTCACCTAAACTTTCCAGCACTCAGGGCCAAGAGGCACATGATGGACCAATACAGTGGGATCCTTTGATGCAATTTCGCCATTTGCAACAACTTCATTTGTCCCAAGCCAACTTAACAACTTGCATTTTGTATTCTTAGGATGATCAAAATATAAAACAACTGCATTTTCTTTTTGTTTGCTTTGTGTTGTGTTATTTGTTGAATGTTGAACACTTGGAGTTTTTGTGTGTTTTCTCTGTGGTGCCTCATTAGCAGAATGTTGAACACTACTTGTGTTTTCTTTTTGATGTAACAATGCTTAAGACATCAATTAAACAAAATTTTAACACAAATCTAATATGAACAAAATGAAATTGCCATTATGTTTATCCTCATTACTTATAGTGTTAATCCCTCTTTTGTTCAACTCAGAAATAAGATCTCGCATCTGGTTTTCAAGTCCTGCATCTCATTCTCCAATTTATTGAACTTATCACGCATATGTGTTTGACCTTCCACCTTTGAAATGGTTGCCCGAAATCCAAGCCCTCTTAGTCTTCCTCGTGGGTCAGGACCAAGTGCTTTTGTAAGGGCATCATCTTTAATAGAGCATTTCTCCAAGTCAACTGCCTTGTATTTTTTCACTTTTTGCTACAAATACATAATTGCAAATATAAATTTAAACATAAACATTAAAATATATAGTAGATATTTTTTTACCACTATCTCTGGATCCTTAACTTCTTTATCCTCATTATTTTTCTTTGTTTCATAACCACAGATTTAAACATCAACCCTTGAAATTGCATCTGGTGTTTCACTTTCTTGTCGCTATAAAATAACAAGTAGAGATCAACTAATGCTAATACATTATAGACTTTCTTACATGACAAAATTCATATGAAATTAAAAAAGATTTTACCATTTCTTCCTCCAAATGAACAAAGCTTTTATGGCTTGTCCTATGCACTAAAGTGTTTTTTGCCCTCATCCTTTTGAATCTTTCACAGTTTTCCTATGAAAAAGATATATAAATAATAAGTTAGTATAAAAAAACAAATAGAATGTTGGAGGATATTGGCTGAAAACAGTAGATAGCCCACAAGTATACTTGAAAGGAAATGTCAAAAACCATTACCCTGAATGTTGTAGAAGTTTGTTTTTTAACAAAAGATTGTCATTCCTCCATGGAGTGAATGTTATTCTGGTTTGAGGAGGGCAGCAGCACGTTGTAGGCCGACCACTTTAGCTTGCTGCATCACTTCTTTAATTAGTAAGGATCGAAAATCTCTCCAATGCTTCTTCAACTTTTGAAATGTATATTTCTTGTGGCATTCCTCAATAGCGACTTTTTTCTACACAAAAAAAATGGATACAAATAACATTAGAGTGAAATTATAGATAAATTATTCAATGTGTATGTGGGAAATATATTTCTCTACAATACCGTGATATGCTCCAATATTTGATTTCTAAAATCTTGTGAAAGGTTCTTCCAATTCTCCAATGTTGCTGGCAGTAGCTCTCTTGCTCTGGTACCAAGGAATTAAGCAAATTTTGCTACATCACCTCTATATGGTTGGCTCGAATAATTGAACTCCAATATAAGACGAG